>NW_006159526.1:2743544-2764043 GCF_000334495.1 Tupaia belangeri chinensis | reverse complement strand
GTGATCCCTGGCCGCTGGGAGGGAGGGTGGCCCTGGCCCCAGACTCCAGGTTGGCTGGCCTTGTGCCCCCCGAACCACGTGTCAGCCTGGCGGTCAAGGGGATGGTTGTGAAAGGAACTGCAGACATGACCCTGGCGGCATTGCAACATCCCTCTGGCCAGCATCCCTCAGCTTCCAGTCCGTCAGCCCCCCTGGCTTCCCGACTGAGCACAGCGCCCCCCGGACATCCACCCAGATGTCCGCTCCTCCCTCCACTCCCCTGCTTGGGGGGGGGTGGTTTCTGTGTTTACAGCTGAGGAAACTGAGGCATGGCCAAGGACGTCCAACTGCTTGGTGACGGGCTGAGGAGTAGCTCTCTGTCCCTTCTCTTCTCAGACTCCGGGCTGTCTCTGCCTGCCTGCCCAGGTCGGCCCCAACCCCACTGCACCCCTGCCAGCCTTTGTTCCCACTTTCTCTAGTCCGCCGGTAAACTAGTGCTCACCCTTCTCCTCAGAAGCTTCCTATGAGACGGGACTCAAGCGGGAGCCGTGGCTGGTGCTGCCTCCCTCATGGACACGTGGGGGAAACTAAAGCCCTGAGAGGGCGCGGCCCCAGCTCCTGGGCACCTAGTGAGTCAGCAGTGGGCCTGGAGGTCTAGCCCCCTGCCCCCCGAGCCCAGTGACCCTTCCCCTCCCCACTCAGCCCTTGAGTCATCTCCGGGGGAGGGGAGCCAGCCTCCAGATGGGTGCTCGGAGCGGCGCCAGGACAGCTGGGAGCTCACTGTGCGACCGCCAAATTGGGCAGAGGGACGTGGAGAGCAGGCTCAAGCCCTGGCCTGTCCCCTGGCGGTGGGAACCCTGCTCCCCATCGCTGAGAACTGAGGGGGTGGGAGCGAGGCAAGCCTGCTGGCTCCCAGGCTCCTGCCCTTGCCTCGCTGAGCGCCAATGCCCAACTGGGCACGGAGCCTGGGGTCAGACTCACAAGGGGGTGCCTTCCCTTCTTTCCAGCCCGGATCCAGCACCTTGTAGGCTGGTTGCAAAGGACAAGAGGTAGACAACACAGCTGGAGGGGGGAAGGATGGAAGGATGGAGACTCCGCAGACAGAAGGACCCCACCGGGGAGCCAAGGGCCACTAACTCAGAGGGATAGAGGTGGGAGGAGAAAGGCAGAGGCTCAAAGGAAACAGGGTGTGGAGGGCAAAAACAAAACAAGCACCCAGATGAAGGAGGGAGAAGAAGCATGCCAGGCCCCAGGGGCAAGAGAAACGTGGGAGGGAGGGATAACAAAGAAGTGCAGGAAAACAGGAAGCCAGAAAATGAAGCCTCGCAGGGAGAACAGGACCCAGACAGAGGCCAGGAGGCAGGATCAGATAAGCCCTGAAAGGCAGGGAGAATAATGAGGCGGAGGGAAATACGGAGATACGGAGGGAAATACAGAAATAGGGCTCGGGTCAGGATGACACTGGCCTTGGGTCATTTTGGGCCTGGGAGCAGGTGTGAGGCCACGGGCAAACCAGGCTCAGAGGTTTGCCATTTCTTGCTGATGGTATGGAACGGCAGGATTTAAACCTAGTGATGCTGCTGCAGAAGTCAGGTCTCAGATGGCATGGAGAGAGAACGAGCCAAGGAGAGAAGCAGAGACAAAGGGACAGAGGGACAGAGGGACGCACAACGGGAGTTAAAGCGAAAGGCAGATCCGCTCCCCCACATTCGTGGCCGAGCAGAGGGAAAAAGCTGTGGTCTGTGTGCGTGTAGGGGGAAACTGAGGCTGGAGCTGGGAGGAATCACACGGAGGCCCAGCAGCTGCTGTGAGGCTTGACAATCTTTATTATTATGAATCTAGGGCCTGCCAGGAGCATGGGGAGGGGTGTGACAAGGCCTCTGGCTGGCTGAGGGGAAGGGGTTTGAGGCGGGGCCGTCAGCCAGGTACAGGCCGGGCGCTCAGTGATTCTCGCTGGACACAGGAGCAGCGCTGGTGCCCACGGCGGCCTGCACCTTCTCCACCAGTTCGGCCCACTGGCGCTGCACGTCTTTCACCAGGGGCTCGAACCAGCTCTGAAGGCGGGCCTGGAAGGCCTCAGCCTGCAGGCGCATCTGGGTGGCCTGCTCCTCCACCTTGGCCCGCACCTCCTCCACCTGCTCGCGCACCTCGTCCAGGCGGTCGCGGGCCTGGCTGCCCACCTCCTGCAACCTCCCGCGCAGCCGCTCACCCCAGGCCTGAGCCCGCTCCTGCAGCGGCTGGGCGGCCAGAGCGCTCACGGTGTTGGCCCGCAGGCGGCCCTGCTCCATCAGCGGCCCCAGGCGCTCCCGGATAGCGCTCACGCCCCGCTCAGCGCCCTCCTGCACCCCAGCGCGGTACACGGCCAGGCGCTTCTGCAGGTCCTCTGCGTCGCGCAGCAGGCGCTTGCGCATCTTGCGCAGGTGGGAGGACAAGCGCGCCCGCAGCTCCTCCGTGCTCTGGCCCAGCATGGTCTGCACCTCGCTGCGGTACTGAGCCAGGCGGGTGCGCACGTCCTCCATGTCGGCCCCCAGCCGGGCTTGAGCCGCCTGAAGCTCCTTGGACAACCGGGCCTGCGTCTCCTCCTTCATGGGGCCCAGCTGCTCCTCCAACTCCGCCTTGTAGGCTTTCACCTCCTTCATGGTCTCCTCCATCAGCACTCTGCAGAGAGAGGGCAGAGGGCGGTGGAGGGAGAGAAGCTTCCCGGGGAAGGGTGGAGCATGCAAGATGAGGACTGAGCCCAAGACCCCAGAAAGAGACAGAAGGAAGCGGGGAGGTCCAGAGGAGACCAGGCCAGATGGAGGTGGAGGGCAGAGACAGAGGACCCGTGAAGCATGTGAGAGGCCAGACAGCATGATGGAAGGAGAGAAAGAGGCTGAAAAAGACAATTAGAATGGAAAGACAAAGCAAGGAAATAGCAACAGACTCCTGGGAGGTGGTGACAGGGACAGACGCAGGGAGGGTCGAGAGCCCAGGCCCAGGGTGGGGCACTCACGTCAGTTCCTGGGTGACCTGGGAGCTGAGCAGCTCCTCCTGCACCTGGTCAGACAGCGTCTGCACCCAGCGCAGGTAGTCCCAGAAGCGGCCCAGCGCCAGCTCCCAGGGCTGGCCTGCCTGCCACTTGGGCGGCTCCCGCACCTCGGGCTCCAGCTGCGGCTCCACATCAGCCCGGCATCCTGTGTAGAGCAAATTGACAGACGGGTCAGGATCCTGCTGCCCTACCCAAGTCCAGGAACAGGCCCTGGCCCAGAGCAGGAGCCCCGTGGGTACTCCTGGGCCTCTGTGGCACCTCAGTAGGCGAGGAGGGGGTGTGGAGTCTGTTTAATGACTCGACAGGCATTTCTGGAGCATCTGTGTGCCCCATGCCAGGCCGTGCTGGGGTGATGGAGAAGAAAATGATCACGGGTGACACTATCTAGTCACTCATCCGCTCACTACCTTACGACAGTGTATTAGAAGCTGTTATAATGTGAGAAATCATCTCCCAGGAGGGATGGCCACGCTGCAATTTCTTCTCTTCCATTTTTCTGAGATTTTGGGGCATGCAAGCACCAGGCATCATTTATCAAGTCCCGGGTCCTGGGCTCGAACTGAGGTCAACCATGTGAGAGTCCAGCACCTTAACCACCAAGCCATCTGCCAGTTCCTCTAACTCCCATTTTAAGGATGGGGGAAACGCCCAGAGGGAGTAAAGCAGCCCCAGACTTGGGGTTTCTCCCTCCAGGAGGAGATAGACTAGCGGAAGAAGGGACCCAGGTCCTGAGAAGCCTGGAGGCTGAGGTGAGGCTGGGGGCAAGGAGGGGCAGGGGAGGAGAGGAGAGGGAACCTGAGCAGGCTCCGCCCTCTTACCTGTCAGGAACGCGAACGCCAACACAGCCCACAGAACCTTCATCTTGCCGTCTGCGATTGGTCTGGGGAGGAGACACTGCCAATCAACAACAGTGAGAACCCGTCCCACCCCAGCCCTGCGCCGGCCGGTCCCCGCTTCAAAACTTTGCCCTCCCGGTATCTGCAAGCGCCTAATCCCATCACAAAGGGCTATAAGCTGCTCCTCCAGTGTCCCTTCACCTCTCTTTGTCTCCTATCTCCCCAGGTCGCACTCCATTGCCAAAATTCCATCTCGCTCTCCAGGGTTCAAATTCCACTACCCTCCATCCCCCATTCCAAAGGCGCCTCCAGCGTCGCACAGTCCCGGTTCCGCGCAGTCCCGGTTCCGCGCTCACATTCTAAGCTGTCACTTCGCATCTGCGCTGCTTGCCACTCATGAGCTCATTTAGCCCTCATCTAGAAGTCCCCTTCAGTTGACCTCTGAGCCCGCAGTTAGGAAGCTGTGAGGTCGATGGGACGCCCAGTAGGTGCTCAGTAAACGACAGGACGGCTCTTGGGGTCTTGCAGCGACTCACCCAGTTCTACCCACAGGTCCAACTGCCCCTCCACCCACCTTACACGGGGATGGGATGCCTGCTGCCCTCCGTCCCCATATCCAGGCCCCGGCCCGCTGCCCCAGCTCCAGTGTGACTTAACCCAGCCGTGGGCATCAGACTCTCAGACGCTCCCTCAGCCTGGCAAGTAGCCCTCCTAGGCTTTCTGCCTTTTCCTCCTCGTCCTTCACTTTTTCTCCCCTGGAGGCCACGGGTTCGAGGTCCCCAGCCACATCTTCCCAAGGGCCAAGGGCCTCTGAGTTGATCCCTGTGCCGCCCCTCCCCCTGCTCCTCACCGACTCCTTGGAACAAGGTCCCGCGCCTCTGCTGGGGCTGAGTAGGACTCCGGGATCCCGGACTCGTCCAGTTATAGGGCTCCCCCTGCCCCGCCCCCTCCCCAGGGCTGGGCCGGCCCCCAGTCACGAGGTGGGCTGTTCTCCCTCCCACTTGCACTCAGCAGGGTGGAGGAAGGAGGTGGGGCTGCGAGGCCTTGTGACCCCTCCGGCCCCCAGGAAGAGGTGCCACCTTCCCAGTAATCCAGGCTTCCTCCTCCATTCTGGGGGCCCAGGCGGGCTGTCCTTGGGCATGCTCCTTCCCTGGGGAAGGATGAACTGAATTTGGGGAAGAGTTGAGGACTTGGAGTCCTGGATTCTGAGAAAGAGGGAGGAGGCAAGGGGCCTAGACAGGAATGGAGTGGGAGGGGTGGGACAGTGTGCCACCCCCAGAGGCCTGGACCTGAGCGGACACTGTGTTTTCATAGAGCCTCTCCCACGCAGGTGAGCCTTCTCCACCCTTGCAGAAAGAGGACCCAGTACTTTCCCTGGCTGGCACAGGCATGGGGGATTCCAGAAATTCCTCACAGGGTGCCTTCATCTGGCCAGAAGTGGCAGGGCCACCTGGTTAGGATTCTGGAACCAAACTGCAAGGGCTGGAGTTCCAGCTCTGCCACTAGCCAGCTGTGTGACCTTGGGCAAGTGCCCCAACCTCTCTGAGCACCCATAAAGCCGGGAAGGCCGCTCGCCTGTGTTTGGTGATGCAATGCCCTAACGCAGCAAGGACCCAGGACAGTCCCTGGCTCGTAAGAGGTTGCATGTTAGGACTAACTACTGGATGGCCGCAATGAGCTTTGTCACCTTCCTGGGAGCTGTTAGGAGACTCTTGAACTTGAGGCTCCCAGTCAAGGCACATGGTGAGGGGCCAGGATTCACTCTTCCTTAAGGGGGTGATTCTGGGTCCTGCAGGGCCAGCGGAGGCTGGACACCTACACCAGGAAGCTCCGTGCCTGGCTAGGCCTGTTGCCTTTGGGCTCAGGGCACCAGCAGGGAGAGGATGAGGTGGCTTCTCTGGGTAACCTGGGGTCATCTCTACCCGACAGCCTCCCTCTCCAGACCCTGGGGGCAGACAGTTTCAGTTCTGCTGTCTGGAGAGCGGTCAGGCCGTGTTACAGGGCACATCTGCCTAGACCCCAGGCTGGCAAAACCCTGACACCACCTCCTCAGATACAGGGGATAGAGCCTTCTTGTGCAAGGACCATGACTGAGCCTAGGCCCTTCTCAGTTTTTTTTTTTTTTTTTTTTGCTGTAGGGTGTGCTCTCTGGAGAAAGACAGAAGGAAGAACCCCCCCCCTCTCCCCCCAGGCATGGCCCTGTTAATCCCTTTTCCTTCTTGGGGCATGCCCACATGGCCAGTGTCATTTTTAAGCTACCCTGTCCAGGGCTTGAACTGAGGATGGCCACGTGGGAGTCCAGTGCCTTAGCTACTATTCCCCTGCTGGTCCCATCACTTTTTTTTTTTTAAAAGAGAGCTTTGCTCTCCAGAGACAGAAAGTGAGAAATCAGCCCCTAAGGGGGATAGTGTGCTGCAATTCCTTCTCTTCCTGGGATTTTGGGCATGTATGCACATGAGCCCGGTGAGTTTCAAGCCGCTGGGTCTAGGACTTAAACCACGGCCGGCCACGTGAGTCCAGCACCTTAACCACAATGCCACCCACTGGGCCCACACAATCATGTTTTTTCTTTTTTTTGGAGAGGTTTTTGCTATAGGGTGCGTGCGCTCACCAGACAAAGAAAGCGAGAAATCAACCCCCCCCAGGGGGGGGCGGGGAGATGGCCACACTGCAATCCCTTCTCCATTCTCCTCTTGGGATCTTGGGCATGCACACACATGCGCCTAGTGCGTTTTAGGCCACTGGGTCCAGGACTTGAACTGCGGTCAAGTATGTGGGAGTCCAGCGACATAGCCATTATGCTAACTGCTGCTGGTCCTTTTTTTTTTTTGTTTTTTGAGAGGCCTTTGCTACAGGGCGTGTGCGCTGGCCAGCCAGAGACAGACAGAAAGCGAGAAATCACCGCCCAGGGGGGATGGTCACGCCGCAATCCCTTCTCCTCCATTCTCCTCTTGGGATCCTGGGCACGCACACACACGCGCCTGGTGTGAGTCCAAGCCACCGGGTCCAGGACTCGAACCGCGGTTGACTACGTGGGAGTCCAGTGATATAGCCATTATGCTAACCGCTGGTCCCCCCCATATGTTTTTAATTTGCTAGAGGGTTCTGTGTGCGTTCACAGAAGACGGAGAGGAGAGAGCACCCATTGGAGTAGTCACACTGCACCCTTCCACGGCTCCTTTGGGGAATGCATACATTGCACTTTTCAAGCCACTGGGTCTGAGACTCGAACCACATGGCCAGCCACCTGGGGCCTGGCTGCCACACCCACTGGGCCTGGTGCTGACCCGTCCTTTCCTATAGATCTGAAGCTCTTCCAGCTGCTTCAATCGTTGAAGCTTCTGAAAGAGCTGACCTTCCTGCAAGAGTCCCAGTGGCCTACACCCTCTGCCCATTTCAGAATCTGGAAAAACCCTGGAGTCCCAGCTTCCCACCCACCCTGTGCTGGTCACCCTATTGGTTCCATCTGCAGGGACAAAGTCCATTACTGCCACTCTGGCCAGGCCAAGCTAGGGCAAGTGACCTGGAAACTTTGCCCTCCTAGTGAGGGAAAGCCTGGGATGTCCCACAGCAAGGTGGAAGTCACAGGCGGGCTGTGTGACCCTAGGCTAGGCTCTGCCCCTCTCTGAGCTGGGCTCTACACAGTAGCGCAGTGCGACTGTGGTGTGGTTCCTGGGACTCTGCCATGTGCTGGCCTCCAGCATCCCCTGCTGGTGCATGGAATGCAGGGCTGGAGGGGCTCCAGGGACGGGACTGCACGGTCAGGGCCATAGAAAAATTAAAATGACAAAATTAAAAAAATAAAGAGAAGTGCCACAGAAACACTTGGGAAAAGTGAGGCCTCCCAGTTCAATCGTGTTTTTTTTTTTCTGTGTATATTTTTTGTTGTCTTTTTTTTTTTTTTCTGTAAAATGTCCCGGTTCTTCCATAACTTATAAACATGATTTATACCGAGGGGGAGACGGGAAGAGGACAGGGTGGACTGACCGGGGACGGGGAAGCTCCTCTTGCTGCCCCCTCGGGGCCGGGCCGGGGCCCCTTGGAGGATGGGGACACCATGACACGCCTCCCTGAGGTTGTCTGGCCAACTCTGCCCCTGGCGCTCAGCATCCCGTGTGCTCGATTCCAGAACCCATTCTGGGACCCCAGGCCCACTGGGCACGCTGCCCCTGGTGCTCAGAACTCTGAAGCGCCCCTTGGTTCCAGAATCCCCTCCTCAGCTGCTGGGGTGGTGGGTCCCCTCCTTTCCACTGCCCCTCGACCCCCAAGGAGGGAGGGAAGGGAGGGGGAGGGGGGCTCAGGTCTCTCCTCCATGGCAGGGGGAGATGGAGTTGGGATCTGAAGGAAAAAGGGCATGGAGGACAGGGGCCAGGCAGGGCTCAGCCGATGGTGAGGCCGAAGCCGCACAGGAACTTGTTCTTGCGGTGATTCAGGAAGGCCCCGAGTGCCAGGGTCAGGGGCAAGGGTGGGAGCTTCTTCTCCAGCGTGGCACCCACGATCCAGTTGCTGTCCACAGAGCCTGTGGGGGGACAGCTGGGGTGAGACATGCTGGCTCCCCACCCATCCCCATGTGGCCACACTCCAGGCCACCGGGGATACCAGCCATACCGGTGGCTTCCAGACCTCGGGCCACACTGCTCCTGCCACTTGGAAACTTCACACACACAGCCCAGCTACTTGTCCTGGGAGCAAATGGCTCACTCCTCAGTTCTCGGCTCATCGGTGCTGCCCCAGCACCCTCTGGGCTCCTCTGCCCCAGGCCTGTCCACTCTGGGTTATAAGTTCTGATACCGGGTCTGTCCCCTGCACTGGGAGCCCTGCAAAGCTGGGGCCTGGTCACTGCTGCATCCCCAGCCTCGCTTGGCACCAGGCTCAGGACAAGCTGAATGAAAGACTGAGAGTTCTTCCAGGGATTGTGCAGACGCACGAGGGCTCAGGGCTGTCCCTGAGTGGGGAGGGATTAGAACTCACTTAAAGGAAGCAGGAAACAGAACTGGGACACAAGCCCGGTTCCACCACAGCTACAGCCACATCCAGGGGCCCAGGGGTCTCACAAGCAGATCAGTCCCCGGACCCCACCACAGCCTTCAGAAGCCCTGCCCCGGGCCTCCTGGAGCGATCTTTATGCAGCCCAAATCGGAACCACCGAGGTCCCAAGAGACGAACTTAAGACTGAACATCAGGACTGGAGGGGTCAGCTGGGGATGAGGCTCAGATCCTGTCACCTCGGGCAACCTCTATTCCCACTCACATGAGATGAGCAGGTGGAGTGGGGGGATCATGTTGCCCTCCACTTAGGAGGAAAGACCCCAGAACCAAGTGTGGAGTGCAAAGGACTTGCTGGGGGGTAGGGAGGGAACGTGCAAAGCTCCGCCCACCGGCCCATCTGGCAGAGCTCTGGGGGTGGGCCCCCAGCAGCTACTTAACAAGCGTCTGCGCTAACTGGAGGCCCCAGAAGCCCCAGCACACTGTCTGCCAGCCTCCACGCCCACTCGGGGTGCGTCACCTCTCACCTGTTTTCCAGGTAGGGAAACAAGGCCTTTACCTTTGAAGAGGAGGTTAGCCTTAGGCAGATCCAGCTGGTACCCGAAGGAGACACTAGTGTCCTGCATCCTTGTGCTGGCCTCGAACTCCACGCCCACCTGCAGCTGGAGGGGCCAGAGACGTGCAGGTCAGGGCTCAGCCTGTACACCTGGCATGCCAGCCCTCGGCCACACCCACCAGGAAGCACACTCTTGGGCCGGTCCCGGACCAGCTCACCTGGTCGCTGGCTTTGTGATAGTACGTGGCATGCATGCCCGCCTGGCCCAATGTGACCGTCGCCAACCAGTTGTTCACTGTAAGAGTGCAGGTGGGGTACAGGAGGTTACCAAGGGGACCTGGATGTCTGGAAACCCAGGCCGCCTCTTCCCTCAAACCTGGGAGTTGGGGCCTCCAGCCCTGGCCCCCCCAGCCCCAGCAGCCAGGCCCCAGGCTCACATGTGTATTTCCCAGCTAGAGACATGACGGTGCCCTCCTCCCCGGGCCGCCGGTGGTAGACCAGCTCTCCGCCCAGGGCCAGACACGGCGTGATGCTCTGGAGGTAGTGGGCCACGAGGATTCCTGTGGGCGAGATGGAGGTCATTTCGCTCGGGCCATGGTGCAGGTCAGACTTCCTGGAGGCCTCCAGGTCTCTCACCCCCATTCCTTGCTCCTAAGAGCAGATCACATGGTTGTGAGGCCAGCTTCCCAGGCCCCGTGGTGACAGCACCTGTGAGACCTTGCCTCCTCTACAAAAGCCCTGTGGCAGGCATTCATCCGCCATTTACACAGGAGGTCCTGGGGGCTGAGGGACGCAGGCGGATACCGGTGGTCACACAACCTGACGGTGGCCACGCCCCCAAGCCCAGGCAGGAGAGCCGGGAGCTAAGGGCACTCAGCCTGGGCTCAGATCTCGGACTCACGCCTGCCAGCTGAGGGGCAGACTGTCACTGGCATCACTTCTGTTAGCACGACCATCCCTGGGTTGGGACGGATCAGCAGCACTCGCTCTGCTGGGGCGTGTCTGCTACGCCCCGCCCCCCACCTGCCGTGGGGGTAGCTCTGAGGCCTGCCTGTTTGCAGACATGTTTGCAGAAGGGAAGCAGGATCAGATATGGAGGGCCAGAGGGACCAAAGATTCCCTCCTGAGAAACCAAGACCCAGCCAGAAAGAGGCAAAAGAGAGGGAGACAATGAGGATCCAAAGAGAGGCGGGGACAAGACAGAGATGGCAGGGTGTGGAAGGGTTCCTCCCAGACAAGGAAAAGCAGAGGCACAGACTGCCTGGCCCAGGGAGCAACGGGTCAGGAGCTGCCCCCTGATCTGGGGCTGGCTGAATCAGCAGGTACAGTTGTGGTGTCAAAGCCTTCTTGGGGGGGGGGGTCAGCAGATAGTGTATCGGCATATCACTGGATTCCCACTTGGCTGCAGTTCGAGTCCTGGACCTGGGGGCTTGAAACTCATGCTAGGCGTGTGTGCTTCTGTGCCCAAGATCCTGGGAGGAGGAATTGCAGCGTGGCCATCCCCCCGAGGGGTGATTTCTCACTTTCCCTCTCACTGTCTCTGTCTCTCTCTGGTGAGTGCACATGCCCCAAGGCAAAAACTGCTACCAAAACAAAACGGGACTAGCAGGTGGCGTGGTGGTTAAGGCGCTGGACATTCCCACATGGCCAACTATGGTTTGAGTCCCGGACCTGGTGGCTTGCCTTCTCACTTTCCCTCTCTCTCTGTGTCTTTCTCTGGTCAAATTAAAATAAATAAAGTTAAAGTAATAATTCATAAAAAACAAAAAAAACCTTATTGGAGGGACTAGCAGGAGGCACGGTGGTTAAGGTGCTGGACTCACAGGGCTGACTGTGGTTCAAGTTATAGATCTGGCGGCTTGCTTTATCAGTTTCCGTCTGTCTCTGGTGAGCTCATGTGCTCTATAGCAAATTAAAATAATAATAAAAAGAAATAAGTAATTAAAAAAACAAAAACACCTTATGGGGAGAACCAGGTAGTGTGGTGGTTTAAGGCAGTAGATTTCTAAATTCCCACGTGGTCAACCACGGTTCAAATCCCAAATTTGGTGGCTGGCTTCTTTGCTTTGCTTTCTCTCTGGTGAACACACGTGTCCTACTGCGAATAAAAAAACATAGTAAAAACCTTCTTGGGGTGCTTTCTCTCTCTCACTCAAGGAGGGAATACACAAAGTTTAGGTGGTGTGGTGGTTGGGGTGCTGGACTCCCAAATAATGACCAGTTTGAATCCCAGACCTGGACGCTTGCTTTCCCACTTTCTCTCTGGTGCTCTTCAGCAAATTTAAAATAAGGTGGGGGTGGGGTGTGGTGGGGAGAGGTAGTATGGTGGTTAAGGCACTAGACTCCAACACAGTTGACTGTAGTTCAAGTCCTGGACCTGGTGGCTTGCTTTCTTTGCTCTCTCCCCCACTCTGGCCAAACTGAATAATAATACTACTAAATAAAATAATTATTTTTTAATAAACAATTATTTATTTAATTCTTATCTATTCATTCATTTATTTTAATTTGACCACAGGAGACAGAGAGAGAGAGAGAGAGAGAGAGAGTTAGAAAGCAAGCCATCAGGTTTGGGACTTGCACCACGGTCAGCCATGTGGGAGTGTCCAGTGCCTTAACCACCATGTCACCTACTGGTCCCCAGTAAAATAATTCTTAAAAAAATCTCTCCTCCCCCATCTTTCCATCCTGTTGGGGTTCTGGGTGCACACATGCAGACACGTGGTGTGCTTTTAAAGCTGCCGGGGCTTTGGGATTTGGACTGCATGGCTGGCCTTGTGGGATCTGGCTCCCTTATCTACCAGGCTATAGGTCTGGCCCTACATAAATCAACTTTAAAAAAAAAAAACAGTCTCCCATGCTCCCTGCAGGCCCCGAGGAATCTGGCACTCTCCACCTGAGAGGCCTCTCCCTGACCATCTCATGGGACCCAGCCGTCCCCAGCTCCTCACCTTTCCTACCCATCACGTGACCTCGCCCACCTCTACCAGCTCCTCTGTCCACTGCAGTGTGGGCCCTGTGAGAGCAGGGGCTTGTCCAGACCAGCAGCCTCCCACCAGGAGTCATCCTGCAGTATCTGGAGCTTTTTTTTTGGTCTTTTTGAGATTATTGCGATAGGGTGAATGTGCTTGCTAGAGAAAGACAGGTGGAGACAGAGAGCAATAAATCACCCCTGGGGGATGGCCATGCTGCAATCCCTTTTCCTCCACTCCTCTTGGGATTGTGGGCAGCACGCACATGTGCCCTGTGTGAGGTTTAAACCACCGGGTCCAGGACTTAAAACACGGCCGACTATATGGGAGTCCAGCAATGTAAGCATTATACCATTTGCTGGTCCCAAGTTTCTTTTATTTTTAATGAATTTATTTACTTAATTTTATTTATCATTATTATTTAAAAAATTTGTTACAGGGTACATGTGCTCATGAGAGAAGGAGAAAGTGAGAGACAGGGAAAGTGAAAAAACAAGCCACCAGGACCGGGACTTGAACCATAACCAGCGCTGGGAATCCAGTGCCTTAACCACTATGCCACCTACTGGGCCTGTGAAGACAGTTCCGATGGATTCGGGAGTGAGGCAGGTCAGGGGCCGGGAGTGGGCACGTGTGGGGTAGAGGCCAGGACGCTGCTCAGGACGGGCCCCCACCGCAGAGAAAGGGCAATAGTGCCGGGGCGGAGACCCTGGACTGGCTTCACGTGCTGTCTCTGGCTTTAGATGGCGTCCAGCACCCTGTAGGTGATCGCTGAAGCCATGTTCTATGAGCAAAGGAACAGACAAGCCTGACCATGAAACACCGACACGTTCAAAGCCCTGTCGTAAGGAGTGAGCATAGCTGTGCAAGGGCGAAGAGAAAGCCTCAGGCCAGCCCTGACCCCACCTGCTGGGCAGGAGCTGGAGACGGGGCCAGGAGAGCAGGGAGCCCACGTCAGGCTTGCTGGGGACCTAGCCCAGGGCGGGTATATGGGCCAGGTACATCCAAGGTTTCCAGGCCTGCACCCCCAGTGCCCTCACCCTGATGGGCTCCCCGCTCCCACCCCCCCCTAACTAGTTCCCCTGGGCCTAGACACCACCGCTCCAGAACAGCTGTCCCTCCCTCCAATGGGACAGGGCCCTGGGCATAAGCAAGCCGAACTCCCCCTGCCTGGTGGGACCTCTCACCCCAGCAGCCCACTCATCGTGAGGGTCTGCTTCAAGGTGAGCGTGTCCCTGGGAGCCCAGCGAGGGCAGGAAGGGCTGGCTTGGCCGCCCTGTGCCAGCGCCGCCTTGCTCGGGGCTGAGAGCACACGGCATGTTCAGAACGTAGCAGAGGTGCCAGAGAGGGAGCGGGGCTTTGGGAGGGGGCCTGGCTCAGCACGTGGGCTCTCACAGTCCAGTCCTGGCCCCTCTCCTTCCCGTACAGCACCAGACTCAGGAACCCCGTACAACTGATTTCAGCCTGGGCCTCACTCTCCTTGTCTGATGGGCAGGGTCACAAAAAAAAAATGGGTGGAGTGATGAGGAATGTCGTGGGGCTCAGGACAGACACTCGCCAAATCCTTCACCAAGTGGTCCCTACCACTGTGCCCACTGATAGATGAGGAAACTGAGGCTCCAAGGAGATGGGGCACTTGCACGAGGTCAGAGTCAGCCGGAAGTGCAGTTGCCTTGTCCTGACTCTGAGCCGCTGGTGGTAAGAGCTTGAGACCCAGCACAGACCTGGGCCCAGCAGGCCCTGTTCTCTCTAGACACCCAGGGCAGGAAGAGACGACTGTAAGAACAAGGAGACAACGGGGCTCCAGGAGGCCTGTGCAGAGGGCAGGGGACAAAAGGGCTAAGGTGGTGCAGCTCAGGGAGTGGGGGACCAGTGCCCTTGGGGAAGCACCTGCCCTCTCTGTGGGGTAAGGCATAATGGCTGCTAGCCTCAGGGCCCTCTCCCCCGAGCATAGACTGACTGCGGGAAGGAGAAGACCCAGCTGTGTAGGGGGCCTCGCAAAGAGGAAGAGGAAATAAGCAGGACCCGCCATTACCACTGCTTCCTCCTTCCACTAGAGAGAGGTGGGGTAGGACAGGTGACCTCAACAGGGTCTCACTCCGCGACCTTCCCAGCAGCCAGCTCCCGGGCATGCACGCGCCCGGCACACACAGCCTGCCCGGGAACCTAACCGCCATCCTCCCCACAGACGCAGCTTTATCTGAGCAGCGTGCTGCCGTGCCCCAAGCTGGCCATCTCGGCGTGCTGAGCACCTGCTTTCCAGCGGGCATGGGGCCAGGCGCTGGGCACACGGTGGTGGGTGAGAGGGCAAGCCACTGCCTGCTCAGCGCTGGCGTTTACTGCAGGGGCCCGGCGGTAAGGGTGAGAAGATTTCAGAGGGAAGCCGCAGGGGATGGGGATGGGTGACAGTGCCAAGACGGACACTCCTCAGAGAGGGAAGGCCCTTGGTGGCGAGTGAGGCTGCCAGGCAGCAGGGCCAGCACGTGGAAAGGTCCTGGGGGGGAGACAGAACCCAGCTGCTCCAGAAACTGCCGGAAGCTATGTGGCTCAGCGTGGAGAGAGTGTGAGGATGCAGAGATGCCCTCGGGTAAGCAGGGGACAGGACACGCTACTTCTTGGCCCATGTGGCCCCACCTTCCCCATCTAGATCAGCCTCACCCAGGAAGCTTCTTGCTGCAGGCTCTAGAGGGAGGCATCTGGGCCATGGGCAGGCTCCCTACGGACTAGCTCCCCTGGAGCAGGTGGCTGCAAAGTGAACCAGGCTGGCTTGGGTCTTGGCTGGGCTTTGCTACAGCCCCCTCCGGCCTCTCCACTCTCCCGACGCAGCCCGTGGCTCAGAGAGCTGAGCGGTGACAGTGCCATGTTTCTGGACTTTGCAGCAACCAGAATTGCGAGAAGGTTAATACTCTTCTACAAATCTCAGGGGTTCTCCTGCAGCCACACCAACAGACCAGATGGCTCTCTTCACGTCCCGCCTGTCCCAGCTCCCCTTGTCCCCTGGGTTTTTGTTTGTTTTCTTTTCCACAATAGAAAGTATGCCATTCACAAGAGGTAGAGGAATGAGCACCCCCCCCCCAAGAGGGTCTCCTCACACTGCGACCCCTTCCCCAGCTCCTTGGGATCCTGGGCATAAGCGTATTTGCCTGGTATGTCCTATAGGCCGCCCTGGGATCCTAGCTGCACCTGCCTTGTGGCTTCCAGGCCTGAAGGTGCTGGCGTTACTGCTTAGCCACAGTGGTTGGGCCAGTCTGCTCGGACAGGTGCCTGTGTCTCGCCTCACCCTGTTCCAGCTGCTCCCCTGCCTGGAATGTTCTCGCTCAGTCTCCTGGCCGGGTACCCGTCTCTTCCTCTGGGAGTGCACACAGGCCAGCTCTGTGAGAAGGCCCTCTCGCTCCCGCTGGCAGGTGTGTGACTCTCCTGGGCACCCCCAGGCATGCAAAGCCAGCCCGGGCTCCCACTCAGGACTCGCTGCCCACGAGCCGACCTCCTAATGGAGCGGATGAACGGCAGCATGGAGACACACACCCAGTAACAGCACACCGTCCCTCAGGTGTTCAAGTGCCAGTTATGGAGCTAGCCCACTCCTCCCTGAGCCACACATCTGGTCTACCAGCAGCTCCACTGGTTCCACCTTCACACCCTGTCCACAACCTCCCTGCTGTCCTTGGAGTGGAGCCTCTGCTGGCTGCTCTCCAGGCATCAGCACGAGGGTCCATGCTGATGAAAAGTTAGGTCAGAGCCTGTCCCTTGTTGCCCAAAACCCTTCAGGTCCAGGGCCAGCAGGTGGCGTAGTGATTAAGACACTGGACTCCCAGATAGCTGACCATGGTTCGACTCCCAGACCAGGCAGCTTGAAACTCATGCCAGGTGCATGTGTGTGTGTGTGCCCGAATTCCCGAGAGGAGTATGGAGAAGGGACTGTGGTGTGGCCATCCCCCTGGGGAATGATTTCTCACTTTCTGTCTCTCTGTCTTTCTAGCAAATACACACGCCCTATAGCAAAAATCTCTCAAAAAAACAACAAAAACCAATAAACAAAAAAAGTCCTCCAGGCCCACCCCAGTAAAGGACAAGGTCCAGCAAAACCTCATGTGGTTTGGTCATTTCCCCCCAAACATGCCTCGAAAGGGTCCTGCCTCAGGATCTTTGCACTTCTGACTCCCAGAGGCTTGAAAAGCTCTTTTCCTACACATCCGCCTGGTTCCTTCCCTAGCCTCCTGCAGGCTTGTTCAAATGTCACCTACGGGGGACCAGCAGTTAGCATAATGGCTATGTCACTGGACTCCCACGTAGTCAACCACGGTTCACATCCCAGACCCAGTGGCTTAAAACTCACGGCGTGCGCGTGTGCCTAAGATCCCGAGAGGAGAATGGAGGAGAAGGGATTGCAGTGTGGCCGTCCCCCATGGGGGGTGATTTCTCGCTTTCTATCTCTATGTCTCTCTCTGTTTGTCTGGTGAGAGCACATGCCCTATAGCAAAAAACCTCTTAAAAAAAAAAAAAAAGTCACCTATGGAATGAGGCCTCCGAGGACTCCGCTCTGCCCTGTCCAGGCTCCATCTCTCCCTGGCCCCGTCACGGACACCTCATGTCACTTCACTTGTGTCTGCCCTACTGGAACGGAGGCCCTCCTTGCTCACAGCTTCGCTTTCAGCGCCCAGACTACCACACGCGCACATGCTTGAACCAAGAAATCAAAGGCAGACACCCAGAGACCAAAAAAAGGAACAAAAAGGGAGAGTCTGGAAGTACAGACACGAGTGAGACAGCCTCTGCCCCTCCCACCCACCCGAACAGGAACTGTTGGGCCCACGCAGGCTGCGCGCACCTCCCCACCACTGAGCGGGGCCCCTGCTCTCCCCGTGATCTGCTCTGAGCCAAAACCAGCCCCAGAGGCGCCGAGGAATACCACCAGGAGCAGCTCACATGTGCTCGATCCCGTGCCTTCCACACACGTGAATCTGCGTAATAACACACTCAACAACCGTGTGCAGTGGCTCAACACTGCGGGCGAGGAAACGGGCCCACGGGGTGATGGAACCTACCTGAAGGCAAAGCCCTAGCTTATTCTAACAGCAGTAGGGCTAGGGTCGAACCCGCATTCTCAGGCCTCACACGTTCCTGGACTCATGGTGGGGTTGTTGTCCCAACGAACCCACCAGTTGGAAACACCCCAATCTCAAAATGCATTTACTGCCCCGACCTCCCGAGCACCACAGCTCAGTCCAGCCCACCTCAGATGCGCTCAGAAGACCCGCATCAGCCTACGGCCGGGCAGAACCATCGACTTGAAGCCTCCTTCCTAATAAAGCGCTTATGGCTTCCTGTACTGTATTGGAGACTGCGCCGAAACGGAATGACAGAACGGCCACATGGTTTCCACCGCTGTGTAACGCCTGCACACCAACATAGTCAGAAAGCCTCCAGTTGAACTCTGGAAGCCGGGGCTGCCTGCACCACGTTGCCTGATGCTGCCTAATCAAGCCTGCTGCTCAGATGGGGAAAGAGGGCCCAGAGAAGAAAATGGATTTGCTGGTCAGGATGGAACTGGGGTCGTGAGCACCCCGAGACCCCACCTCTTACCTGAACCCACCAGGACGTCTGGGTTCCCCAGGGTGACAGCTGCCGTGAAGTCAGAACCCCGGTACTCCCCGTCTACCTGCCAGTTCACGAACTTTGACTGCTGGGTCTGTGGGGAGAGGGGGTGTGAGGGCAGCCTGAGCTCAGGGTGGCCGGGCAGCAGCAGGCTCCACCCCTGCTCACCTGGATGGCCATCTTGGACCTGAGGCCGGGGCCCAGCTGGTGAATGACCTGGGCATTGAGGCTGCCGCTGTTGTCCATGTCACCCACCAGCACGGGGAACGCCTGGGGTGGGGGGGAGCAGAGGACAGGGTTAGAGGTCAGAGGTCCGACACAGTGGAAGTTCATGAGCAGTGGGCCTAGGTGAGCTGCCTAGAGAAAGAAAGCCTCAGAACGGGGTTCCTTCCTCCATGAAGCCCTCCCTGACCACTCTGGGTACCCCCGTTTCAGTCTTGCCCACCCTGGATTGAGACCCTCTAGGAACAGGTCTATCCCCTGCCCCAGTGGACTGTGAGCTCCAAGGCTATTTTAGTCACTGCTGTGTCTCCAGCACAGAATAGGGTTTATGACACGAGCGATTTTACTGACGGTACCGTTAATAGGAGCAGAGATCTAACTCAGTACTGCCTCCCCCCACTGTCCAGGCCTCCAGTTTTGCCCTCCTCAGTACCTAGCCTCCACAGGGCAGCCTGAGGCAGGTTTCTAAACCCTAAATCTGCCGAAGCTGTCTTTCTGCTGATCAAATTGTTCCACAGCTCTCTGGTGCCCCCTAGAGAAAGTCCAACCACCTAACCTGTCATTCGAAGTCCTGCAAAATCAGCAGCCCAGCCCTGCACACTCTGGGTCATTGCTGTTTGCTAACAGGGCTGCTGTGGTCACCCCAGTATCCCTAGCATCACCCAGCACAGGACCAGGCGGAGAACAGGGGCTCAGGGGATGTTTACTGGATGAAAAAATCACCCACGTTTCAACATAGCTGGGAGTGACAGTCCCCACCTCCCGGGACACACAGGTCCCCCAGCAGCTCTGACCTCCCCCAACAAAGCCCATTCAGCTTGGCCTTTGGCTACACGTTTTGTTAGAAGAGACAATGACAAGGGGAACCTCACCTCTGTGGGACTCAGCTGCTTTGTCCCCACGTAAGTGACTCCAAAGTGGTAGTTGGACTCCCCGATGGTGCTGAGGGCTACCGTGTGGTTCACCTGGGAGAAGAGGAAGGGTCGTGGGGGCACCTGCCAGCCTGGCTTCCCTGCTAGAGGGGGCACAGATGACGTCACTGGGCAGGGGGTGAAGACTGGGAGGCACGGCCTGACTAGATGGAGACTCAGAGAAAGGATGGGCTACGGGCTGGGCTACCTGGTACTCACTCCTGCCTGGATGTTACGGGGGAAGGGTGCCTCTGAATTCTGGGTCCCTAGACCTTGCCATTGGCCACATTGGCCAGCCTGGTACTGTATCTCCGAGTCTTTTAAAGTACCAAGAAGCCCAGCCCTTGGGGAGGAGTAAGGGGTTCCAGATGCAGGTGGATGGGGGTGACTGGGATGGCCTATGAAAGGAAAGGGTGCCAGGAAGGCTCACCTGGAAGTGGTTACTCAACCCTTTGTTGACTGTGAGTTTGACACCCTCCATCTGAACAGGAAACAGCTCTGGAGAAGAGAAATGCTGTCATACCCTACCCTACACCCCCCACCAACTCCTACCTCCTCCTTTCCTCTTGGCCCCAGTTCTCTCTAGAAACCCCTGGCAGAACATATCACAAAGCATCCCAACCAGGAGAGGCAGGAGAGCCCAGAGGATAGGGTCAGGGTCTCTGCCTGCATTCTAATCTCAGTGCCACCACCTACCACCTATGTGATTCTAGGCAAGTCATTTGATCTACATCAAACGCACAGGCTGCAAGATGGGTACCTACACCACACTGACTGCTGCAAGGATTTAATGAGTTAACGTACACTGAGTACCAGCACAAAGCTCAGTCTGCACCATTTTTACTATCACGATCACTCCAAGCCAGGATCCGGTAGCCTTGGGTTCCAGCCCCCAGTGGAACACTGCTGACAACTTGCTGACACTGTGACCTTGGGCCTCAGTTCCCTTCTGATCACAGGAGGAGTCGGGCTTAGCTGATGCCAGGCTCCGAGGTGCCTCAGGCTTTTCTCTACTGCTATGGCATTCCATCCCAAGGTTCCACCATTTGATTCCATCGTTCCAAGCCCCAAGTCCAATGTTCCACCATTCGATCCCAACGTCAACTCCTAACGCTCTGTTAAATGACTCCAATGGTGCGCGCCAATTCCCAAGGTCCCCCCCGCCCCCCCGCAGTGTCCGCCCTGTTCCCCGGGGATCCCGGCCATCATACTCCTGACGGGGACCCTCGCCTCTCACCCTTGCACTTCCGGTGGCACTCTTCGAAAGTGCCCGGGTTGGGCAGGCAGCCACAGGCCCCATCGTCATTGGCCCCTGCGGCGCTAGCAGCGGCAGTCCCAGGGGTTCGTTCCGAACCTCGACCAGCGCTAGCCCCGGCGCCCAGGCCACCTCCAAGCTGCTGCAGCGTGAAGCCCG
>NW_006159526.1:2738722-2742191 GCF_000334495.1 Tupaia belangeri chinensis | reverse complement strand
CCCCCTGCTCTGGGGCCCGGTTCTCCCTGGCGGCGGCGCCTGCTCCCGGCCTGGGATCCGCTCCCACCCCGTGCGCCACGCGCAACCGAACCCGCTGCCGCCGCCGCCGCCACCACCGTCGCTCCGCCCTGCCTAGCCCATTGGTTCAGTGTGCCCTGGTGTCCGCCCACCGGCCTCAGGGCGCGGCTTTACTATTGGACTTGTAGATGGGAGCCTCGCCCACCTCTCACGAACGTCCTTCCCTATTGGTCCCTACCGCAGAAAAGTCACAGCACCCTCCCCGCCCTTCACATTGGCTTGAAGCGTCCTCGCCTATTGGCTCGCGACGCCGCGGGTTCCGGTGCTAGCCCGCTATTGGTCTGTGCTAAACACTTTGCAACGCCCACTGACTCGTCGCCCCACCCCTCTCCTGAATGAGCCCTTCTTTCGACTCCGCCCCGCGGCAAAGTTGCCATGATAATTGGTCTGCTGTAGCCCTTGAAGCATTCTAATTGGCCGCAGAATGTATGAGGCCGACCCTGGTGACGTATTAGCTTGGTGTTCTCATTGGTCAATGTACCAGGGTCGGAGGACACCACTAAGGGTGGGTTGCACGGCAGAGGCTGCTAGGCAGCAAGGTCAGGCCTCGCGTCCCGCCAGGCACCGCGGCAAAGGGGCATCCCCTTTGGTCAGAAGTCGCCGACAGAAAACCGGAAGTGCTGGCCTTTCCCACAGTGCCTCGGGAGAATCCTGTTCTGTGAACCCTGCCCTGATTCTTGTTACCCACAATGCTCCCGTTACCTCTGAACGCAATAGTTGCATTAGGCCCACCCCTTTCGTTACCCATCATGCCTTCCGTTCCTCGCGTCACTGCGGCTTCTATCTTTGGCCCATTCATTCCTGTCCCAGTACCCATCGTGCCTCTGCGCCATTCATTTCAGCTTCATTGCCTGAACTACCTTTAGCCCATTTCTGTCCGTTCACTTTCATCATTCCTCCGGCCCTGTTTTAATTACCCATCATGTTTTGGGTCAATTAACTCCTGTCTTTCCCCCACCAGGCCCATGGCCATTATTTTTCCATCATTTATCACTCTGCCTCTGGCTTATTTGGATATATTACCCATCGTGCCTGAGGCTTCTATTATATTATTCACGATTTTGCCTTTGAACTACTCTCACTTCCCATTTATTTATTCATTAAAACCAAGCCTCGGGACCAGCACGTAGCGTAATGATTGCATTTCTGGACTTCCTTGTAGTTGACTACAGTTCGATTCTCAGACCTGGTGGCTTGAAACACTAGAGGCGTGTGCATGCATGCCCCAAATCCCAAGAGAATGGAGGAGAAGGGATTGCAGCATGGCAATTCCCCGTGTGTGTGTGGGGGTGATTTCTCACTTTCTGTCTTGTGCACTCGTCCTATAACAAAAATCTCTCAAAAAAAAAAGGCCTCTCGGGCAAAAACGTGGCCTAGTGGTTAAGCCCCGGACTCTCACATGGGCAAGCAGTCCAAGTCCTGGGCCCAATGACTTGAAATTCATGCTGGGTGTGTGTGTTTGTGTGCACATGGGTGTCCAAAATCCTGAGAAGAGAATGAGGAAGGGATTGCAGGGATTGCAGCATGGCCACTGCCGGGTGCGGGTGGGGGTTTCTTGCTTTGTGGTCTCTTGTGAGCACGCATGCCTTAGAGCAAAAATTCCTCAAAAAAAAGGGTGGGGCCCCTCGTACTCCATTACTACCGTTTTCGGATTCCTTTTCATTAACCATGCCCACATCTCCTCTCATCATTGTGTTTTGATGATGCATTTTGGGCTCTTCACCCACTCCTTTTTTGGGGGGGTGGGTTATTTTGGGCCTTTTTTTTTCCATATAAGCTTTTTTTTTTTTTGAGAGAGAGAGGTTTTTGCTATAGGGTGCGTGCGCTCGCCAGAAAGACAGAGAGAGACAGGGATAGAAAGTGAGAAGTCACTCCCAGGGGGGATGGCCAGCCCACAATCCCTTCTCCTCCATTCTCCTCTCAGATCTTGGGCATGCAGGGGCATGCCCCCGGCGTGAGTTTAAGCCACTGGATCTGGGACTCGAACCGCAGTTGACTACATGGGAGTTCAGTGACATAGCCATTATGCTAACTGCCGGTCCCGCTATAAGCCATTTTTTTGAACAGTTAAAAAAAAAATCTTATTTATTTAAAATCTGACCAGAGAGGGACAAGGGGAGGGGTATGGAGGGGGAGTGAGAAAGCAGGCCTCCAGGTCTGGGACTCGAACCATGGTTGGCTATCTGGGAATCCAGGGCCTTTAACTACCACGCCACCTGTTGGCCCCCCTATAATCCATTTTGACTTCTACTTCATGGATTTTCTCAAACTCTGAACTTTTAATTTATTATCCATCATGTCCCATTCCCATCTCTTTCATATCTCACAGAAAACACAAGACCTGGTCAAAGTATAAAGTCGTATTTTGTAGGAAGTACTAGTTTATAAAACAATATCACATCTTCTACCCCAACCCAGGTGATCCACTTTTCCCCAAAAGGGTATTTGGGTCCTTTTCAACCGGGCAAAGGAAAATGTGTTCAGTAGTCTTCAAGGTAACAGCAAACTTCTCCCAGGGCTGGGACCATCAAGGCACGCTTTGCATGAGGCTTCCCCCCAGGTTTACCCTGAGCTGGGGCTTCATGGTCTGTAGACAGGAATGGGGTGCTGGGCACTCAGGGAGGGATTTGGACCCTGAGACTCCTGCCTGCAGGAGGGAAAATGGTGGGGAAGCGCTGCTTTGGGCTGGTGAATCCCCTTCCCCCCACCTCTGAGGGAGGAGCAATTGGGGCTTTGCTGCCTGGAGGGCTCAGGTCTGAGCAGCAGGGAACCCCTAAGCCCACCCCTGTAGACTGGGAATTTACTGCCTAAGGACAAGCCAGAGGTCTGGGGTCTTCTTTGGGATTTGGGGAAAATGCAGATGTTGGTGGGAAGTGAGCGTCCAGTCTAAGGTCACCGTCCAGTCTAAGGTCACCGTCTTAGGGAGGAGTCCTTGAGTCAGTGGTTGCACAGAAACATACCGCGCCACCCCTGCCTCATGGGATAGTTACCAGGTTTCCATCGTCATGGTGGGTTTCTCTGGTTCAGAGATCATGGGTTAGAGGTCATAGTGAAGCCACCAAGGTAGAAGTTACAGATGGGCTGCATGTGTGTTAACTGACAGGGTGGCCTAGCCAGAGGTCAGCGGACACTAGATCCCAAGTTGAGAGACCAGAACCGTGGCAGCTCACACATACATGGCCCGGGACATGACAAAGCCTTTGCCCTGGTAGGAGTCAGAGGGGCTGGAGTAGGACAGGGCATCATAGATGGGGTTGATCTTGTCCAGATAGTCTTCCTCTTCCTCCTCCTCCTCCTCTAGCTCCAGGGAAATCCCCTCCACAGCAGGTGGTCCTGGAGGCACCAGGATGGGGGGCCCCAGACTTGTGGCACCCAGGAGCAGGGGCCCTGA
>NW_006159526.1:2736679-2738433 GCF_000334495.1 Tupaia belangeri chinensis | reverse complement strand
CTTCCAAGGTGGGCAGCTCATGGTATCGAGGCATTTCCTGGGGGCGGGAGGGGCCAGAAGTCCAGGTCACTTCCTGAGCATGACAGAGGATCCCAATCTGGCCCTCACCCACGAATCCTGACCACCCTCTCCCCATGCCAACCAGACCCAATGCCCAGACTCCTGTCACCTGAGTAGGCATCGCACTGGCCTATCCTAACCCAAAGGCCAGAGTGTGGACTTTGCCCTATGGAGTCTGGGTCTTGCCTTTGTCCCTTGATGCCTGACTCAAGCCATCCCAGATGAACCTTTGACCCCAATCTTGACCTCGACTCCTAACCTTAGGCCTTAAACATCCCCTTGAACCTTGACTGATCTCAACCTCAGTATCTGACCCCTCACCTCCAGGAGACCACCGAAGGAGCGGGGCTACTTGTCTTATCCCAGCTCCAGACCCAGAATCTGGCGAATGTGGACCTAGACCAGTCTTCACTGACCAAGCGACTTTAAACTCTAACCTCATGCTGTGGACTTTTCCACCCCTGACTTTGCCAACGAATGCTAAACGCATTCTGGTGCTCTAAGCTCTGACCAGAACCAGGGCCATGACCTTGAGCCGTGACCTTTAGTCCTGACTTCTTACCTCAGAGCTTGACGCCAGACCCCCCACCCCCGTCCTCCTCCTACCTGTTCAGCACACGAGACGCCAGAGTCGAAGTAGGGGGTCTTGAGTGGGCTGTGCTCCGAGGCCCCCAGAGTGAAGAGCTGGGAGGGCTACAGTGGGGGGGGAGAAGGCAGGTGAGGGGTCCCCTGCAGCCAGCCACTCCCCACCAGACCCCCTCCCACACCCTGCCACAGTGGGGAAAGGCGGGTGTGGAGGTGAGGACAGCGGGGCTCCCAGGGACACGCTCACCATCTCCGGTTCTTCCAGCTTGGCCTTTGGTGTTGGCGGCTTGTAGGATGGAGGTCCCTCCAGGCTGCAGGGTAGGAGGAGGTGGCTCACGGGGAGGCTAAGACCTGGGAATCCCTCCGACCCCAGGGTTACTGCCCATGTGGCTCCCTCCGCCCAGTAAGGATAGGTGCCTACAGCGCCTTCCATCAGCTCAGGGCCTCCTCCTCCAGGAAGCCGTCTCTAACCCTCCAAGCTGGCTCAGGTGCCCTTCTAGTCTCTTAGAGCAACCCTGGCCATGCTGAACCATCACTGTCCTCCAACTGTGAGCCCAGGAGGGCAGGGCCAGGGCCACCTCAGGGAGTCTGGGTCTCAGCATTGGGCTGGGCACAGAGACCCATGGGAAGCTGTTTTGAACTGACCGATGGTAAGGCAGTGGCTCATGGATTTCCTGAGCGTCAAAATGACGTGGGGAGCTTGCTATACTTACCGATTCTGAGGGCCTGTGGTAAAAGTTCTGACTCAGTAGGTTGGGGGCAGGCCCAGGAATGTATATTTTTAAAAAAAGTATTCATGGGTCAAACAGATGACGTAGCGGTTAAATGCTGGACTCCCACATGGCTAACCAGAGTTTAAGGCCCAGACTCAGTGTCTTACACTCAGCGCCGGGTCTGTGTGTGTGCGTGCCCAAGATCTTGGGAGGAGAGCAGAGAAGGGATTGTGGCATGGCCATCCCCCGGGGGTGATTTCTCACTTTTTCTCTCACTGTCTCTGTCTCTCTCTCTCTCTCTCCCTCTGGAGAGCACACGTACCCTAAGGCAAAAAACCTCTACAAAAAAAAAAAAAGAAAGAAAGAAAAGAAATTCGGGACCAGCAGGTAGCGTAA
>NW_006159526.1:2735924-2736609 GCF_000334495.1 Tupaia belangeri chinensis | reverse complement strand
GTGCGTGCCCAAGATCCCGAGAGGAGAATGGAGGAGAAGGGGCTGCGGTGTGGCCATCCCCCCTGGGGGGTGATTTCTTGCTTTCTGTCTCTGTCTGTCTGGCAAGTACATGCGCCCTATGGCAAAAACCTCTCCAAAAAAAAGAAAAAAAAAGAAAAGAAATGCAGGGGACCAGCAGTTAGCATAATGGCTATGTCACTGGACTCCCATGTAGTTGACCACAGTTCGCATCCCGGACCTGGTGGCTTAAAACTCACGCCAGGCGCGTGTGCGTGCGTGCCCAAGATCTCGAGAAGAGAACAGAGGAGAAGGGATTGTGGCGTGGCCATCCCCCCTGGGGGGTGATTTCTCACTTTCTGTCTCTTTGTCTCTCTCTGGCTGTCTGGTGAGCGCACGCGCCCTATAGCAAAAACCTCTCCAAAAAAAAAAAAAAGAAAGGAAGAAATTCATGCTAGAACACATTTGCACACAGAGACCATCCACAGAGTTGGCCACACCGCTACCCTTCCTCCCCAGTCCCCCAGCCTGCCAGGATCCTGGGCACATATGTACTTGCCTGGCATGTGTTGCTGTTGTTGTTTTTGCTATAGGGCGCGTGCGCTTGCCAGAAAGACAGAAAGAGACAGTGAGACAGAAAGTGAGAAATCACCCCCTGGGGGGATGGCCATGCCAAAATCCCTTTTCC
>NW_006159526.1:2730629-2735859 GCF_000334495.1 Tupaia belangeri chinensis | reverse complement strand
ATTCGAACTGCGTTCAACTACATGGGAGTCCAGCGACATAGCCATTATACCAACTGCTGGTCCTCCCCCCCACACACTTTTTATTTTTTAACTTGGCATATTTTCAAGCCAGCGAGGCTCGGGACTCAACTGTGGTTACCATGCAGCTTCCAGCTACTGACTGAAACAGGCCGGGCCAGGAATGCGCTGCTTTGTTTTCATTTTGCCACGGGGCACACGCGCTCTCAGGCCCCGAGGGACGGTGAGAAAGTAGTCATCATGTATGCAGGGTACTTTGGTCTGTGGGTGCATAGAACCATGTAACAAAGTTCCTGATCTGGGCCAGCAGGTGGCGTAGTGGTTAAGGACTCTCACACGGCCACCTGTGGTTCAGGTCTTAGACTTGGTGCCTTGAAGATCGCGCCAGGCGTGTGTGCAGGCATGCCCAAAATCTTGAGAGGAAAATGGAGGAGACGGGATTGCAGCATGGCCATCCTTCCTGAGAGGTGAGTTTTCATTTTCTCTCTGTCTCTCTGGCAAGTGCATGCATTCAGAGAGCAAAAATCTCTTAAAAAAAAAAAGAATGATGATTCAGAGAGCAAAAGTCTCTTAAAAAAAAAAAGAATGATTTAATTTTATTATTATTGTATTTTTAAAGAATTCTTTATTTATTTTCAGTATTTTTTTAAGTTTTGACCAGAGAGAGACAGAGAGAAAAAGAGAAAGAGATAGAGAGCAAGCCCCCAGTTCAGGAACTCAAGCGGCGTCAGCCATGTGGGAGTCCAGCTCCCTTAATCACTGCGCCACCTGCTTGCCCTGTATTATTATTATTTTATTATTATTTTTAAGAGAGGTTTTTTTTTTTTTAATTAATTATTTTATTGGAACCAGCAGTTGGTGTAATGGCTGTTACTGGACTCCCATGTAATCAACTGCAGTTCGAGTCCCGGAGCCAGTGGCTTAAACTCACGCAGGACGGGTGTGCGGGGGTGGCCAAGATCATGGAGGAGAAGGGATTGTGGCGTGACCATCCCCCCTGGGGGGTGATTTCTTGCTCTCTGTCTCTCTCTGTCTCTCTGGAGAGCGCAAGCACCCTGTAGAAAAACCTCTCTCTCAAAAAACAAACAACAAAGTACCAATGTATTCTGATAAAAATAAATAAATATTTTTTAAAATAATGATTTTATTTAACTTTATTTATTTATTTTAATTTGACCAGAGAGAGAGAGAGAAAGTAAGAAAACAAGCTGCCAGGTTTGGGACTCGAATCATGGTCAGCCATGTAGAAGTCCAGCACCCTTAACCACTGCGCCACCTGATGGCCCTGAAGAGAGGTTTTTGCTATAGGCACATGCGCTCACCAGAGGGACAGAAAGAGACAGAGAGACAGAAAGCGAAAAATCACCCCCCAGGGGGGATAGCCATGCCACAATCCCTTCTCCTTTTTTTTCTCTTGGGATTTAGGCACACACACACACACACACACACACACACACACGCATGCGCGCGCACACACGCACACACACACGCACATGCCCAGCATGAGTTTGAAGCCACTGAGTACAGAACTTGAACTGTCGACCACGTGAGAATCCAGTGATGTAACTATTACACCATCTGCTGGTCCCCTGGAATGTGTGTTGTTAACAAGTGTTTCTCCTCCCCGTGGCCACACACCTACCTGCACTGGACTGTATTATTAGAGGAACATTTGGTTACAAAAACATTTGCTAGGTAAGTTTCAGCAAGTGAGTTCAGCTCTCTGAACCTGTTTGCCCTTTGATGAAATAGGTATCATTAGCTCCCTGTGAGAACTTATTTATGTGATATATTTACTTACATTGAAACTGGAGAACAAACTCGGGTGTGTGTGTGTGTGTGTGTGTGTGTGTGTAGTGTGTGTGTATATATATATATATAATTATTTTTTAGACTTCTGCCATAGGGCACATATGCTTACAGGAGAGACAGGGGGAGAGTGAGAAATCACCTCCCAAGGGGACAACTGCGCTACAATCCCTTCCCTATTCTCCTCTTCTTAGGATTTTGGGTACACGTGCATATATGCTTGGTGTGTTTTTCTTTTCTTTTCTTTTCTTTTTTTTTTTTTTGGAGAGGTTTTTGCTATAGGGTGTGTGCGCTTGCCAGAAAGACAGAGAGAGACAGAGACAGAGAAAAATAACCCCCCAGGGGGGATCTCATGTCACAATCCCTTCTCTTCTATTCTTCTCTTGGGAGTTTGGGCACTCATGCATAGGTGCCTGGTGTGAGTTTAAGCTACAGAGTCTGGGACTTGAACCATGGTTGACCATGTGGGAGTCTAGCACCTTAACCTAACTGCTGGTTCCCCCTTGGCGTATTTTTCAAGCTGCTGGGTCTGGGACTTGAATCACAGAGTTGACCATGTGGGATCCAGTGCCTTAATAACCACCATGCCACCGGGTGCTCTCGAACTTGGGGAGATTTATTTGTTTGCCTGTTGAACCATAATAACCTGCTTCTGTTCTTACACCTTTTCCTAATTGTTCTTGTAAGAAATACCTACTCTCCTGGGTCCAGCAGATGGCGTAATGGTTATGTTGCTGGACTCCCATAGAGTTGACTGTGGTTTGAGTCCTGGATCTGGTGGCTTAAAATTCATGCCAGGCATATGCGTGTGTGCCCAAGATCCCGAGAGAATGGAAGAGAAGGGACTGCGCTGTGGTCATTCCCCCTGGAGGGGGCGATTTTTCACTTTCTGTCTCTCTGTTGGCCGTCTCTCCAGCTAGCGCATGTGCCTTATAGCAAACATTTCTAAAAAGAAAAATAAATAAACTACCTTACAAATATCACATAGCTCAGGGCAGTCAGTATGTCACAGGACTGTTTACTCGGGACTTGGTGGCTGGCCTAAGACTAGTGCTGGGGTCAGCAGGGCAGTCTGTTGATGGGAGATAAACCCCACATGGCTGATCATAGTTTGAATCCTGGCTCTGGATAGCTTAAAAATACACAGGCTTCATGTGTACGAATGCCCCAAATCCTGGCAGGATTTTCTCTCCCTCTCTCTCTCTCTGGCAAGCACAGGAGCCTTGTAGCCGTTAAGATAAGAGATAAGAGAGACCTCCTGTGCTGACTTCCGTTTGCCTGTGTAAGTTTGCCTGCCAGGCATGGGAGCTCGCAGGACTGAGTAACCTCAGTCTGCCTCGTTGCAGGGAAGGAGCCCAGCTGGGCTGCTCTGGTCACTGGTAGGAGCTGCATGGGCTGCAGTCCTTCATCTGCATGGGAGACCCTCCAGAGCCTATGAAGTCCTGCCTCTGGTTGACCAAGAACTATACCAGTTTTGGGACCAGCATATGGCATAGTGGTTATGCCACTGGACTCCCACATGGCTGACCACAGTTTGAGTCCTGGACCTGGTAGCTTCAAACTGACACTGGGCATCCCAGGAGGAGAAGGGATTGTGGTGTGGCCATTCCCCCCTCACTTTCTGTCTGTCTGTCTGGCAAGTGTATACGCCTATAGCAAAAATCTCTCTCTCCCCCACAAAAAGACTTAAGAACATACCAGTTTCAAGTTTTCATTTGCATATCAAAACCTGACAGAGGTCTTGAGAGGGCTGGGGATGAGAGCCCTCTAAAAAAGACCTACCTTTAAAGAGTATAGAACAACAATAAAAAACTTGCTATGGTGTTGTGGTTAAGGCACTGGACTCCCACATGGCTGACCACGGTTCAAGGCCTGGACTTGGCTTAAAAATCACACCAGGTACATGTGCATGCATGCCCAAAATCCCAGGAGGAGAATGGAGGAGAAGGGATTGCAGGTGTGCCCCCCCCACCCCCGCCGGGGTGATTTCCCACTCCCCACTGTCTCTCTTTGGCAAGCACACAAGTCCTCTGGGGAAAAAAACTTAAACACTCACTACAGGGCACCTGTAAGGGCTGGTGAAAGAGAGAGAGTGAAAACTCACTCCCTGGGACCAGCAATTAGCATAATGGCTATGTTGCTAGACTCCCATGTAGACGACCGCGGTTCGAGTCCCAGACCTGGTGGCTTAAATTCATGCCGGGAGCGTGTGCGTGCATGCCCAAGATCCCGAGAGGAGAATGGAGGAGGAGGGATTGCGGCGTGGCCATCCCCCCTGGGGGGTGATTTCTCGCTTTCTGTCTCTGTCTCTCTGTCTTTCTGGTGAGCACATGCGCCCTATAGCAAAAACCTCTTCAAAACCAGAAAAAAACAAAAAACTCACTCCCTGAGGGGCTGAGCCCATAGCAGCCCCTTCTCACCATTCTCCTCTCTGGATTTTAGACCTGCACACATGCCCAGTGTTTTTGAAGCCGTATGTGGGGTCCGGCCACCTTGACCCTGCCTTTTTACATCGGGGAGGTGTGTTCGAGAATCCTGACCCCGTCCTTGCGTGGTGCTGCAATAAAGCCCTTCTTCCCCTCCTCCGCAGTGTCCGGTCTCACCCTGGAGCTGGTGGCAAGCTCGTTTAGTGTGTCTCATCACTGGGCCTGGCCCGGGACGGGCACTTTTGGAATACTCATATCGGCGAGGGGTGTGAGGTTTCGGGGCACTCACTCACACCGAACGCCTCTCTCCAAGTCCGGCACACTGGAGTGGAAATGTCCCCCACTGCGCGCTCTATATGCATGGGGGTGGCCGACCTCGCCCGGTATCCAGCCTCCCTCTTTCTCAGCTGGACACACGGCCACCTGGAACGAGGACAACATTTCCAGCTTCCCTGAGCTGGGGCAGCCACGTGACTAGGTTCTGGCCGTCGGGAAGAGACAGACGTTTCCTCCCAGGGACGGAGAGGCAGGAAATAGGCCGGCCTCGACGTTGTTTCCCTTTCCCTTCCGCGCGGGCAGGAATGGGCCTTGAGGCCGGCTGCGCTGTGCCTGTCACGTCTGAGACCTTGACGGAGAAGCGGGGGACCGTCCTGGAATCTGAGTGATGGCCCCTGAAGGGCAAGTGGAGTGACAGGGCTTCACGGAGCGGAGCTGTCACAGCTACGCTTTAGGAGGACAAAAATAAACGGTCCTCCCCACCCCATCCAAGTCCCAGTTATAGGGGGGGTGTCTGTTTCACACAGTCCTGGAGACAACATTCTCTACTCTCCCGCCTACCCCACGCTCCCCAGTCCTGCCACCCGCCCCCACTTCCCAGGGCCCATCGCTCACTCGTCCTCCTCCTCTGGCCCCTGCAGCCGCTGCTCCTTCCGCTGCTGCCGGCAGGTGAGGATGCCTGTGGGGGGGCCGCGCGGGCC
>NW_006159526.1:2721290-2730617 GCF_000334495.1 Tupaia belangeri chinensis | reverse complement strand
CCCGATGATGCCGCCTGTGGCCCCGGCGCCTGCCGAGTTGGGGGTCTCTGCAAGGAGAGGGGTAGCGCGAGCGGAGGAAGCCATGATTCCTTGGTCCAGCTGCCCAAGTCACCGCCCACCTGTTCAAGTCCCAGACCTGGTGGCTTAAACTCACGCCGGGCGCGTGTGCGTGCATGCCCAAGATCCCGAGAGGAGAATGGAGAAGGGATTGCAGCGTGGCTATCTCCCCGGGGGGTGATTTCTTGCTTTCTGTCTCTCTCTGTCTTTCTGGCAAGCGCATGCGCCCTACAGCAAAAACCTCTCTGTCTCTCTGTGTCTTTCTGGTGAGTGCATGTGCTCTGTAGCAAAAACCTCTCCAAAAATAAAAAGAGGGGGGACCAAGCATGACACCTCGCCCTTGCCCTTGGGGAGGCTGACCTGAACACACATGCAATACCTAAGACGCCAGGTGGGGGTCACGATGGAGAACAGAGTAGGGGGTGCAGACGGTGACGGAGTGGTAAAACACTACTCAGCGAGGCAATCCGCATGGTGAGGCTCAGAGTTCAAGCCCGCGGAGCTCCGCGAGTGAGCATGGCTATGCTTGATTCGTGCTGCGTCTGGGACAGGCTGAAGGCTGGAGTTGGGTGTGGGATTGAGACCCTCTTAGGGGCTCTCTCTGTCTCACTCACTCATGTCGGAAATAAATGAACTTTAGGGCCAGCAGATGGTGTGGAGATTAAGCTGGGTGGATCCCACATGGCTGACTCCACGGTTCAGGTCCCAGACCAGGCGCATGCATGCATGCCCCAAATCCCAAAAGGAGAATGGAGGAGAAGGGATTGCAGCGTGACCATCCCGCCCCAGGGGGGATTTCTCTTTCTCTCTGTCTCCCTCTGGCAAGTGCACATGTCTTATAGCAAAAACTAAGTAAGTAAAACTTAAAAAAAAAAAAACCACACACACACACACACAAAAACAGTGGGCATTAAAACTTAAAACAAACCAAAAAAAGAATAGAGTAGGGGGGGCAATAAGGAAGTCACCCTCCCCCCAAAGACAGTCGGGGAGGTGCCACGTGAGCAAAGACCTGAAGCAGATGCAGGGGCAGGAGAACACGAGGGTGCACGGCAGGGGCCCTGAGTGGGGGCCCTGGAGTGTTCTAAGGAACAGCAGGACCAAGTGGCTGGGGCCCAGCGAGGAGGGCAGATAGTGGGGAGATGGCGAGGGAAGGCGGGGGAGGAGGTGTCCTCCACAGTAACAGGAAAGAGGTGCACAGACAGTCCTGGCCCTGGGCCCCCGCTCTGCACCCCCGTCTCCATTCTCGCCTCGGCCTTTCCTAACGAAGTCAGGGGTGGAGTGAGTACCTGTGTTGTGTCTGTTTCCTCTCGAGCCTGTGAGCCCCAGGTCTGGCACGCAGTGGGTGTTTGCTAGGTGTGAAAGGAGGGCCCAGCCTGGGCCTCAAGGACCTACCACGGGGACCTACCACCAGCCCGAAGGACAGGGTCCCCGGCCTCTGCCCTCCCACTGCCAAGGGGTAGGCGAGCAGGGTAGTTGGGGAGAGGACAGAGGAAAGGCAAGCAGAGGAAGAGGTGAGTGAGGAAAAGCCCACAGGGGTCACCTTACACCAACCCACAATGCGGGTGAGGAGCAGGAGCTGGCAGAGGGCCATGTCTGCCCGCATCCCGGGCCTGTCCGAGTCCACTGCTGCCCGGTCCACTGCCCGGCATCCTCTGGAGGCTTCGGAGGGTGGGATGATGGAGTGACTGTCGTGCAATCCACACACACCGTCATCCTCAAAACACTGCTCTTCCTGGCGTCACTGTCGCCTGCACGCCTCGGGAGGACAGGCCGGGTCAGTCCAGGTCACGGCGGTGTCCCCAGCGTCGCCTGGCACAGGGCTCCACACAGGGTCCATAGAAATCCATGGAGAACTGAACTTTTCGACCCCTCCTGGCCGCTCAGCCCTGCACCGAGGGCATCGCGGGCATGTCCATCGGGGATCCCACGACAGCCTGGGGGCCAGACACGTTTTCCAGGAGGCCACAGAGGCTGGAGGCTGCCCCTCCGCCCCTTCCCCTCCCCTCCCCCTGCCGGAAACTATCCTCGGGTTTTCCAGGTAGGGAGAGGGGAGGAGGTGGGTGTCCTGCCGCTCTGAATCTCTGAAAATCCCCGGATGCTGAGGTCTGGAGCAAGGGGAGCGACTCTAGGCCGCTGCTGTTGGAGACGGGGCTTTCCTGACACCCTCGCCCCACCCCTCTTCCCCTAGAATGGGTGGGAGCAGCCCTTCCCTCCCTGGGCAGCCTGGGGAGCTTCCCCCAGAGGATCAGGTCACAGCCCTGCACCCTCCCTGGAATTCAGGTCCCAGGACCCCGGGGCCCTACCTCTGCCATCTCCCACATATGCCCCCGCCAAGGGCCCAAGGCCAGGTACCCAGCTCACTCTCCCAGAGGACTCAGGCCATGGGCCAGCCTGGAGGTTGCACCCAGGAATCCAAACACCCTGGCCTCGATCCCTACACCCACTAGCCTGGGGGTCCTGGGCATCAGTGTGCCTGTCACGGACCCCGTGGTCTGAGCGCCCGCCTTCCCCACTCTGACCCCACCAGACTTCCCCTTAAGCTTTCCTCCCAAGCCCTGGGACCTAGGAGTCCCTGTCCCACCCTTCCCCCAGGACCCAAGGAGGGGGTCCGATGTATTACAAGACACCCCAGCGTTTTCCTCCAAGGCATTTATTAACTCCTGAGTGTCATGGGGCCAGGGGCAGGCTGCAGCCAGAAACAAGTCTCTGGGGGGGTCCTCTCTGACTCCCACTGCCGAGCTGCGGGGGCTGTGGGGGCTCCCTTCCCCATGCGGCCCTGAAGACGGAATCCAGTGTGTGCTCCCACCTCCCTCCCAGTCCCGGGGAGGTGGGAGGTGGCTCCAACTCCAGTGTCATCCAGGCAAACAGGTCCAACCAGTCTGAACTCCTGGGCTGGCCATGCCGCCGTGGGGGAGGGCTCAGCCCTCTCCCCGTCTCTGTCTCTGTCTCTGTCTGTCTGTCTCCAGGTCACACGTAAACAGCCCTCCGAGAGATGAGGGAGCCGTCCAGCTGGGACTCCATGTCGTCCTCCAGGGCCAGGGGCGGCGGCAGCATGAGGCCTTTCTCTGCCTTCTCCTCTTCCTCCTCCTCCTTCTCCTCCTCCAGCTCATCCTTGCCATCCGGCCTCAGGGGCCCAGAGGCTGTGGGTGTCCAGAAGATGGATCCCCCATTCCCATACACCTGAGTTTTCGGATCGAAGGATCCCCCGTCGCCTTCTCCTTCTCCTCCGCCAGGGCTCTTCCTTCTCCTCCTCACCCTCAGCAGGATGAAGGCCAAGGACCCCCCAGCCAGAAGCAGCAGCACCAGCAGTGTCCCTCCCACGGCCCCCCACACCAGCGGACCCATGTCTCGGGGCGAGGCCCGGGGAGTGTCTGAGGAGAGAGAGAAGGAGGGGTGAGAGAGAGACAGGGAGACACGAGGTCACCAGGATGTATCTGCGGGGGCGGGGGGGGGGGACAGACACAGGGCTGGTGACTGGAATCAGGACAGTGACTCTGGCTCAGCAGAATGTGGGGACCACTGACCCGTCCACCCAGGCCAGGCACCTCATGCGCGGAGGGGTAGCGAACTGCTGGTGCTCCGAAGTGTCTCCTCACACCTGCAGTGTTCCTCTCTCTCTCTGTGTTTTTTTTTTTTTTTTAATAGAGGTTTTGGACATAGGGTGGATGCAGTTGCCAGAGAGAAGGAGACAGTGAGACAGAAAGTGAGAAATCCCCCCCCGGGGGGTGGCCACGCAACAGTCCCCTCCCTTCCATTTTCCTCCTGGGATCTTGGGTACACAGGCACACACACCCAACAGGACTTTCAAGCCACCCGGTCTAGAACTGGAACTGCAGTCAACCACGTGGGAGTCCAGCAACCGCTGCGCCCCCTGCTGGGCCCCTGCAGTGTTTTCAAAAATTAAAATCACTAGGGGCTGGCGGGGGGCACAGCATAGAACGGGCGCTCTGTGAGGCTGACCTACACGGGAAGGTCCTGGCTTCGTGTCCAGAGACGTCTCTAGTACACAGGGCTCGTGTGTGCCCAGAGTCTCGGGCTGGCTGAAGCTGGGGGTGGACTGCAATGAAGACACAGGTGAGGGAGCTGTCTCTCGGTCTCTGTCTCACTCACGGAAGAAATTTTTAAACTCTCAAATTTTCAAAATTAAAATTGCTAACTAACATCGAAAAAATTAGCCTTTTTCATCTGAAACTCCAGATTTCTCTTAGGGATTAAAAAAAAAAAAAATCAGATGGAGCAACAGGGAACTCACCACCACCTAGGGACCGGCTGGCTGAAAGCGGGCTAGCTGAAATGTGAGACTCCACACCTGGCCATCTGGCACCTGCTAGGCCCAGGCCCACCCGAGTCTGCCTGATCCCAAAGCTCTCTGCAGGGCAAGCGGTCTCCCGAGAATCCCTCCCTCCTGCGTGAGGAACACTCAGTCCGGTGCTTGGTCCGGGTGGCCCCATGGCCTCCTCTGTGGGCCACACATTCCCAGAGCGCAAAATGGGAAACAAGAATTCCCTGGTCCTCAGATCCCCAGTGCCCCCTGCAGTGACTGAGCAGAGAGGATGGAGGATGAGGGGTCCGAGGGAGGCAGGAGTGGGGTGGGGAGAGGAGCCTAGAAGGAGCTCAGGAGGAGGGAGGCAAGGAAGGGGGTCTGGGCTCCACAGCAGGGACAGACTCACTATGTCACACGCTCACTCCCACCCCCACCCTGCATGCAGGGCCAGGCGCTCCACCTTCACCTGATCCCAAACCCCGCCCCAGCACACCCCGCACACTCCACACATCCGCACACAGGGGCGTACACAGGGGCAGCTGGAAACTGGGCTTTCCCGAGGGCCTCCGTTTCTGGAAGTTTCTTGCAGAGCTGTGTTTTTAAACAGGGGCTGGCCACCTGGTAGGCTGTCAAGTCTGGTTAGTGACTTGCAAACAGCATGACAAAAACAAGTAGAATAGACTTTGGGGGGCGGGTGGGGGGTAGATATACTCCTATAACTACAGCCAGGGCTGAGGTCAAAACCATCTCTCTGAGGGACCAGCAGTTGGCAGTTCCGGACCCGGTGGCTTAAACTCACACCGGGCGCGTGTGCGTGCGTGCCCAAGATCCCAAGAGGAGAATGGAGAAAGGACTGTGGCGTGGCCATCCCCCCTGGGGGTGATTTCTCGCTTTCTGTCTGTCTCTCTCTGTCTTTCTGGTGAGTGCACGCGCCCTATAGGGAAAACCTCTCCAAAAAAAAAGAAAAAAAAAAAAAAAAACCAAACCTCAGGCCGAGTCTGTCCGTGTGTCTGTGGGATGAAAGTTCACTGTGTCTCTCGGGACAGATGTCCACCACGTGGTGCAGCACGCGTACCCTGAGCCTTGGCTTGGTGACAGCATGTCTGTCTGTGTGCGCCCAGGAGTGCGGATTGTGTTTCCGAGCGACAAGTGTTCTCAGTGTGTCTTTTCTGGGCGTGTGTACCTGTCGGTTCACTTTCCACCTGCACCTGGATTCCTAGGGTGCTGGGTGGGCCCCGTCTCTGCTGGCATCCACCTTGAAGTGAGTGTCTTTGTGATGATGTTGACTGTGGGTGTGTCGGTGGCTCCCTTTGGGGGGACTTAAGGAGGGGGACTTTTGGGGGGACTTAAGGAGGGGGACTCTTGCCCCAGTGCTAGGTCTTTCTCTGGGGTGTGATTCTGGGTGCCCCCCAGGCTCCTGATTGTGGGGTGCCTTACTCAATACACATTGCTGAAGGGCTGACCTCTCTTTCCAATTTCCAGAGGGAGCGGGAGAAAACACCCCCAACGGGTGTGGTCACGCTGCACCCCCCTCTCCATTTCTCCACCCTGTTGGGATTCAGGGCACGCACACACATATGCCTATATTTTTTTTTTTCTTTTCTTTTGTTTTAGGTTTCTGCCATAGGGAAGGTTTCTGTTCAACGGAGAGAGACAGAGAGACGCAGTGAGAGGGCAAGTGAGAAATCACCCCCATGGGGAGATGGCCTTGCCATAATCCCATCTCTGCCATTCTCCTGGGATTTGGGACACACACACACACACACACACACACACACACACACACACGCGCCCAGTTGGATTTTCAGGCCGCCAGGTCTGGGACCCGAACTATGGTCAGCCATGTGGGAGTCCACGCCGCATGCTGGCCCCATGCCCAGTGTTTTTTAAGCCTCCAAGGCTGGGATTCTGACTGGGTCAGCCATGCGAGGTCAGCTCGCCGTTCCCTGCGCTCAGAGGCTGTGCTTGGGGCTGGCCGTGAAGGCCTTCTGAAGCCTGCGCCTTCCCTGCAGCTGCGTGTGTTCTGTACCCTGGACACGCTGGGGGTCCTCCTGACGGTGTGCCTGTGCGTCGGGGCACCCATGCCCCCGTGGCGTGCCTTTACTGGCACCACTTGTCCCGCAGGCTCCACGCCGTGGCGGGGTCAACCCCTGGAGGTGGCAGAAAGGGCGGGTGCTGGCGTGGCTGTGGGCTAGAGGTTCAGGGGTGCCCATCCAGTTCTCTTGTGGGGTGTGTGGAGCTGACCCTCCTCTGGGTGTGCCTCCTAGGGCAGGGGCTGTGTCGTGTCCACCATTGTATTGCCAACACCCAGGAGAGTGCCTGGCAGGGAGGGAACCTCAACAATCGTGAGTCAGAAATGTGAGTGAGCAAATGTGTGAAGTGAGAGTCTCCACACCGGGGTTCCTGGGGAGTTTCGAGGACATGCTCTTCCTGCAACGTCCTGAGCTGCTCTCTTGGAATCTGTGCGGGAGGGACAATTTCTCTATGTAGAAATGCTCTTCAACCATGTCTGCATGACAAAGCGTCCCTCTGGGTGTGCGTGCATTCGTGTACTCAAGGGTGTCGATGTGCTGAGAGGGTCAGGCCTCTTGGGGCTTCTTGTGACAGCTTCCGAGTAGGTAGTTCCCGGTGGGTGTCTAAGATTCCTGAGAGGGGTGTGCTTTCCTTCGGATGTCCTGCAAATGTGTGTGTCTGTGCTGTAAGATTATGTCTTGGGGCTGGCAGGTGGTGTGGTGGTTAAAATGCTGGACTCCCACGTGGCTGACCATGATTCGAGTCCTGGAGCAGGCGACTCGCTTTCTCACACCCCAATCCCTGCACCTGGCTGTCTCTCTCTGGTCAAATTACAATAAAGAAATAAATGGGGTCGGCAGGTGGCCTGGTGGTTAAGGGCACTGGACTCCCACATGGCCGACCACAGTTCGAGTCCCAGACCTGGTGGCTTGCTTTCTCACTTTTCCTCGCTCTCTCTCTGGTCAAATTAAAATAAATAAATACATGAAGTTAAATAAAATAATTATTTAAAAAACAGATATGTAGGGACCAGCAAATTGGTGTGATCCCTATGTTGCTGGACTCCCATGTAGTCGACTGTGGTTTGAGTCCTGGACCCGGTGGCTTAAACTCACGCCGGATGCTTGTGCATGCATGCCCAAGATCCCGAGGGGAGAATGGAGAAGGAACTGTGGCATGGCCATCCCTCCTGGGGTGTGATTTCTTGCTTTCTGTCTCTCACTCTCTGTCTTTCTGGCAAGCGCATACACCCTACAGCAAAAACCTCTCAAAAAAAAAAAAAGAAAAAAAAAGAGTGTTTATTGAGACAGGAATTAGACTCAATGAGTAAGTAAATAGGACAGGATCCCCCAAGGAAGAGTCACTATTAGAGGAAATGAACACACATACAGTAAGATAGCGCCAACTTATAAAACTGGAGTCATACTGGTCAAGCTTTTGAGAAGGCTCCTTCACTGTTTTCACTGAAAACCAAGTAACAGCTCTGACTGCTTGCTTATGCTGTTTCCTACCACCAGGGCTATTTGCCATCTTGCCTGAGCAATCAACTACATGGGAGTCCAGTGACATAGCCATTACGCTAACTGCTGGTCCCAAATAAATAATTCTAAAAAAAAAAAGGGATTATGTCTCAGGGGCCAGTCTGTGGCACAGCAATGAAAACATGACACTCTGCAGGGCTGAGCCAAATGGGAAGATTCCTGTTCACTTCTGGAGACCTCGCTGAGTGTGCTGGGCAACACATGTCCATGATCCAGGGCTGAGGCTGGGGGTGGATGGCATGGCCAAAAATCTGTTGGGGGGGCGCTAGCAGGTGGTGTGGGGGTTAAGGTACTGGATGGACTCCCACATGGCTGACTGTGGTTCGAGTTCTGGACCTGGCAGCTTGCTTTCTCACTTTCCCTCTCTTGTTTACTTGCTCTCTCACTCCATTTCTCTCTCATGAAATTAAATAATAATAATAAATTAAATTAAATAATTCTTTTTTTATAAAAAGTCTTTCGGGAGACCAGCCCCATGGCTCAGTGGTTAAGGGAGCTGGATCCCACAGGGCTGACTGTGGTTTGAGTCCCACCCCTGTGGTCTGAAAAACACACGGGACACGTAAGTGCATGCCCCAAATCCCGACAGGGTGCGGGTTAGAGAAGGGACTGTGCTGTGACCACGCCCCACCGAGGGCGCTGTCCCCTCTCTCTGTCTCTGGTAAGCCCGGGCACCCTCTGGCAATTAAATAAAAAAAAGAAAAAGCTGTCGGAGGTGCGGTCTCCACGTCGCTCATCATGGAAGAAATCAATAAATAAACTTAAAAAATGAAAAAAAGACTTCCAGTATAGAGCTCTGACTCAGGGTGTGAGGGTCCCCACAGTCTGTCTGCAAGTGTCTCTGCATGTCTGGTATCTCTGAGGGGCTGCCCCACCCTCACCCCCACCGCCACCGGGTCGCCGTGCCATGTCCCGTCCCGTGTCTGTGCGGGGTTGCTGTGTGGGCCGTCATGCTGAGAGGGTGTTTCTAAGAATGGCCCTTTCCAGGTGCATATGGGCTCTCTCAGGCTCTGGCCGAGTGTCACCTGGCTTGGTTCAGTGTATCTTGGCCAGTGTCACTACCCTCTTGGGTGTGTGTTCTGGTGACAATGGGTTTGAGTGTGCAGGGTTATGCTCCGGAGACTGACTGCTGGGACTCCCACGTGTCTCTGCGGCAGATGTTCCCAGCACAGGGCGCGTCCCTGGGGCTGCGGGTCCTGCCGGCTGTGGTTCTGATAGGAGGGGACTCTGGGGTCTGTGTGTCTGTGCCTCAGGGTACACGGCTACATGAGAATCCCTGTCTCCCTCTACAAGGGGCTTCAAAACGTTCGTAGGAAAAAAAGGAAATTAAAGTATGAGTTTAGGGGCCAGCAAGTGGTGTGGTGGTTGAGGTGCTGGACCCATGTGGCCGACCATAGTTCAAGTCCCGGATCTGGCGGCTTGCTTTGTCATTCTCCTTCTCTCTCTCTC
>NW_006159526.1:2717522-2720844 GCF_000334495.1 Tupaia belangeri chinensis | reverse complement strand
TCAACTTCATGGGAGTCCAGCGACATAGCCATTACGCTAACTGCTGGTCCCAATAAATAATTCTTTTTTAAAAAAGCATGAGTTTATTTTGGTATAGAAATGTTTGAATCCATGTGTAGTTTTTTCATCACATGCATTTTTGACACTTTCTGGGCCCCTCGTGGGTGGCTCTGCAGCGTGTCTTTGTCCCACTTCCATCGGGGCCTGGCTGGGTGCCTGTCGTGGGGCCTGTTTCTGAGTGGGGGTGGGTACTGTGTGTCTCTTGGCAATTTTGTGTGGCCCGTGGCCCAAAGCGGTGATTCTGTGGGTGTGTGTCCTTCACAAACTGAGGCCCTGGTGGCTTCCTTGGGTCCCCCCGGAAAGCCCTTCCCAGGCCTCTGTGTTCTAGGAAACCCCAGCACAGGCCTCAACCTCCAGCCCCTCTGCCAGCACCTACTCTGTCACCCCAGTCCAGATCCTGACCTGAGGGCAAGAGGGACAGGCCACACCACCCTCTTCCTGGCCAGCCAGGCGGATCTGAATCCCTCCTCAGGTCGGCGGCACGGCCTCCCCCAACACAGCCTAGAACCCGGCCAGGAGGACAATGGGGGCAGCACAGCCGGGGCTTCCCATGCAGCTCCCAAGACCTGCTTACCTCGGACCAGGACGACCTGCTCCGCGCGGCCTGTGCCCACGGCATTGGTGACGGTGCAGATGAAGATGGTGTTGCCCAGCCTGTCCACCGAGTGGATGATCAGCTGGGGCCCCTGAGCTACTGCGGAGGCCGGGAAGACGCCAGACGTCCTGGGGAGTGGGGGGAGGGGGCTGGTGAGGGTGATGCCGGGATTGGAAGGGGCATGGCCCAGACATGATGACATGGCGCTTGGGCCCTAAGACACCCCTGACAAGCAACTCTGCCACACTGTCAGCCTCCACCCTGTAGAGGACCCAAGGGCCCAGCCCCAGCCCGAGCCCCTCCTCCCCAGGCCCAGCGGTCTAGGCCTCCAGTGTCTGCCGCCCTTAGACCCAGTAGTCCAGGCCCAGCCCCTCACCCCAGGCCCAGGAGTCCAGGCCCAGCCCCTCCCCACCAGGCCCAGGGGTCTGGACAGTTGGACTCACGTGCTCCAGTCATAGCCCGTGGGCTCTGGGTTACTGCGAACGTCACAGTTCAGGGTGGCCTCGCTTCGGCCCAGGTACCAGTTGTCGTCATAGCCGGAGACGGAGACCTCTGGGGGGTCTAGAGAGAATTGGGGGACACTGGTTTAGAGAGGGGGGAATTCCAGGGGGACAGATGGGCGCCCTAGGGAAGTGGGGTGGGCTGGCAAACTGGGCCAGTCAGTCCAGGTTGCGACTGCCGAGGCTGGTTTAGACACTGTCCCGGGAAAGCGCATGGGTCACATTGAGGGAATTATTTTTCAGTGCGGATGGGGCCTGACGGAGCCAGTAGAGCTGATGTGCAGGTGTGTTAGGGAGCCAGTGTAGACCAGGCTTCAGGAATCCATGTGAATGAGGCACTGCCTGCAGAACTAGTGCAGCTATCGCTGAGTCGGGGTGTGGGGCAAGTTCAGGCAGGGATTAGAAGAGCCTGGAAGGTTAATCCAGTCATGTGTTGCTTAATGATGGGCCACGCTGTGTCGTGGGGTGATCTTGTGTGACATCACAGAGTACACTGACACCAACCAGGAGCTGTCACCTGCCACACACCTCAACTACACGGTACAGTGACCGTGGTCACATGGGAGCACTGTTCACCGGCCATGGCGACAGAAGTGCCATCCGGTGGTGCATGACTACCTTTGACAGGGTCTGTGTGAAGGGTGTGGGGAGCTGGGTGATACTAAGGGGTGTCAAGACAGGCAGTTTCTGGAAGAGCCAGTAGAGCCAGTCGAGAGACGTCAAGTCAACGAGGTCCCGTGAGGCCTGCATAAATAATACTGGGGTTTGGGGGTTGGTGTAGAGACCCCAGGGGAGACAATATAGACAGTGCTCGGGGAAGCCAATGCAGATAGTGTGGGAAGGTATGTAGACACTGTTGAGTTAGGCATAGCCATGGCCCAGACAGCCAGGGAGTAGCATCTACTGGAGCCCATGGAGCTAGGAGAGATACTGGGGCAGCTGTCTGCTGGTACCCAACTCTCAGGAGGGAAGAAGGAAGGCAAGCCCTGACTTGCAGTGTTTGCCAATTTCCTTGGTGTAAATACTCCTCCACAGTTGATTTCAAGTTACCAAAGACCACTGGAAGCAGAATGGGGAAGACACATCTTAGAGTGGCTCTTGCCAAACTATTCCAGATGATCGCTGATAGGGGACAACATGGCCAGAGCCTAGTGGAGCCAGTGTAGACTGTGAGGGAAGGTGTATAGATGCTGTCCATGGCAGCCAGTGTAGATAACAGGCAGGAGGGCAGTGCTGAATTTGATCCAGGGGAACCAATGAAGACAACATTCAGGGTCAGTGAAGACAGTGCCCTAGAGAAGCCAGTGTAGATAGTATGGGGGCGGGGGGCGCATGGTCACCTCCTGTGTACTCACAGCGCACAGAGAGGGTCACGGGAAGCAGGGCGGGCTCCTTGAAGCTCTCGTGTTCCACTTTGCAGGTGACCTTGACACCATTGTCTTGACCCGTGGGTGCCAAAGTGAAGCGGCTGGGGGCGGGGACTGTGCCAGGCACAGGCCCTGCCACTTGGGTCTCTCTGGCCTCCCCGTCCAGGGGTGAGAACCAGGAGATTCGGGCGGGTGGGCGTCCCCCCGTGGAAACGCAGCGGGCCACGGGCACAGGCTCCAGGCTGAGCATGACGTCCTGTGCCTCAGCGTGGTTCTGGGGCTGGGCTGTGGGAGGAGCAGAGGGGTTAGGTCAAGCCCTAAGGCATCACTCAACACCACTTGGTGGCAGAGTGGGTTCGAATCCCAGCTCCACTGCTCAGCAGCTATGTGACTTTGGGCTAGTCATTTCGCAACTCCATGCCTCAGTTTCCTCTTTTGTGAAATGCGGATAATTAGCACCCAGTCCACGAATTGCTGCATGGATTAGGTAAACTGATAGCAGTGCTGGAGGAGTGTCTGACACACGCCATGCTTCCTATCTGCCGGCCATCGTGTGACAGCACCGTGAGAAATGCAGCCACGGGGTCCAAAAACCTGGAGGAGGCTGGGATTTAAAACAAAAAAGCCTGGGGATGAATAGTTGGCGTAATGGCTATGCCGCTGGACTCCCATGTAGTCGACTGCAGTTCGAGTCCCGGACCCGGTGGCTTAAACTCACGCCAGGTGCGTGTGCGTGCGTGCCCAAGATCCTGAGAGGAGAATGGAGGAGAAGGGATTGCGGCGTGGCCATCCCCCCTGGG
>NW_006159526.1:2696340-2717046 GCF_000334495.1 Tupaia belangeri chinensis | reverse complement strand
GGTCAACCATGGTTCAAGTCCCAGACCTGGTGGCTTGCTTTCTCAATTTCCTGCTCTCTTTTGCTCTGTTCCTCTCTGGTTGAATTAAAACTTAAGTTAAAAAAAAAAAAAAAGTTAAATAAAATAATTATTTTAAAAAAATAGTAATAATTGGTTTGGGGCTTGCAGATGGCGTGGTGGTTAAAGGCACTGGACTCCCACATAAGTGACCACGGTTGGAGTCCTGGACTTGGCAGCTTGCTTCCCCACTTTCTCTTTCTCTCTCTCTCATTCTCTCTCTGGTCAAACTGAAATAAGTAAATAAAGATAGATAGACAGATAAATTAAATTAAATAATTCTTTAAAAATAAATAAATAAATAACGAGGCCAGCAGACGGCGTAGCAGCTACAACGCTGGACTCGCACATAGCCTACTGCGGTTCAAGCCCTGGGCCCAGTGGCTTCAAAATCACACTAGGAGCGTGTGTGTGCACGCCCAAGATCCCTTGGAAGAGAAAGGATTGCGGAGTGGCCATACCCCCCAGGGGGCGATTTCTCACTTTCCCTCTGATTGCAACTGTCTGTCATTCTCTCTGAGATAAAAACCTCTAAATAATAATAACAAATAAAGTTAAATAAGTCATTCCAAAGGTGGAGGCTGAATAATGTGGTTCAAAGGTCTGTGTGGCTGAGGGCCTGGCCGGTGGTGTAGCAGTAACACCCGATGCTCAGGCCAGCAGGTGGCATGGAGGTCGAGACACTGGACTCCCACACAACCAACTATGCGGTTCGAGTCCCAGGCCCCGTGGCCTGAGAATCACGCTGGGCACGTGTGTGTGCGTGCCCCAGATTCCAGGAGAATGGAGAAGACAGGGCTGTGCTGTGACCATTTCCACTGAGGTCGATTCTCATTTTCTCTCTGTCTCTGTCCAGCAAGCACACATGTCCTATAGCTAAACACACACACACATACATGCACACACACACACACACACATGCACATGCAAGACTGACCCACACGGGAAGGTTCCAGGTTCCCATCCCGAGACCCTCCTGGTGCACCAGGCATATGTACCACCATAGGACTGGGTCACAGGGTCAAGACTCTGGTAAGGGTGCTGTCTCTCTCACTCATGGGGAAAAAAATTAAAATGAACAAATAAAAGCCCAGCTGATTGTTAATAAAAGGCCCCTCATTCTGTCCCTGTAACCCCCTCAGGTTGGGCCAGAAGCAGCGGAAAGACCACAGACTTCCAGAGCTGCTCGGCTCTTTATTGCCCTCTTCACCTCATCTTCCTGGAACATGTGGAAAAATATCAGGACAAAAAACTTAAATAAATAAAGGAAAAAAGATCCCAAAACAAGCCTCCAAGAGGAACAGCAGCTCACGCTGACCTGTGTGTCCCTACCCTTGTCTGTCCCCTGAGCACTGAGACTTAGGTCCCAGGTTCCTCTGGCACCACCCACCCTCATGGTATTAGGGATCTTAACCCAGTTCACAGAAAACAGGAGAGAAACTATGCACGGATTTCAAAACCTTTTCACCAAAATAAACTTGTGCCCTTTCCTCTTATTTACACGTGAGAGAGAGAGACAGAGAGAAAGGAGCTCCCTCCACAGGGTCTGGGCACCCTGCACGCCCCTTCCTCCAGTCCTCCGGCCCGGTGCATCTCAAACAGTCACACGCGTGCCCTGAGTTTCAGACTGCCCAGGCCAGGGATTCGAATCCTGGGTGCCACGTGGGCTCTGGCTTCTCCTAAGCAGCACATAACTACCATGCCACAGACTTGGCCTCCAAAATAAACTCACACTTTTTTTTTTTTTTGGAGAGGTTTTCACTATAGGGCGTGTGCGCTCGCCAGACAGAGAGAGACATAGAGATAGAAAGCGAGAAATCACCCCTCAGGGGGGATGGTCACGCCACAATCCCTTCTCCTCCATTCTCCTCTCAAGATCTTGGGCACGCACGCACACGCACCCAGCGTGAGTTCTAAGCCACCGGGTCCGGGACATGAACCGCGGTTGACTTCGTGGGAGTCCAGTGACATAGCCATTACGCTAACTGCTGGTTCCCAATAAATTCGCACTTTTGAAACCCTCCTAAACTCTGCTCGCCTGGGGTCCTCCCCTCCTCTCCGTTCCCACCAAGCTGCCCTCCCATCTGTCCTTGGGCACAGCGATGTCCTTGAACCCAAACCTACCCCCGCCCCTGGGAGCCCCTGGGCAGCAACTGCAGACACCCCCTCCCCCCTCCGCCCCCCCTTCGGGTCAGGTGACTTCATCGCTTGTTCTGGTCTTCACCAGATCCCAGCCCAAGCCTCACTTCCTCAAGGGAGTTCCCCCAACCTCTCCCCTCAGCGACTTGTGGGCCCCGTCCGGACAAAGGCAGGGTTTGGTGGTTCACTCTGCCCTGCCCCGAGACCCACAGCCCACAGTGCCCGGGGCGGTAGCGGCTGCTCTTGCAGGCTCTACCCCCAGAACCAACAACTGTGCAAGATGCTTTTGCAGGAGGCGAGGAGAGCCCCGCCTGGACTCTAGAAATCAACTCTGGTTTCCGGGCTCCTTGGAAAGGGCGATGTTTCCCCAGGGACGGGGCAGGGGGGCCTTCAACTCTCTGGGGCTGAGGAGAGGACACAAATGTCCCGACTGATGTGGCATCAGGGAAGTTGCCGGGGAAGGGGGCATCCCAGGGGACTTCCAGGATTTAGCAAGAGCATCCTTCGAAAAAGAAAAAAAAAAAACCTTCCCTGGGGCCGGCCCTGCAGCTCAGCGTAGAGAAAGACAGATCCCCCAGGGCTGACTGCCGCCCCCACGCTACAGTTCGAATCTCCTGCCCAGTGCTAGTGCACAAGTGCCCAAATCCTGATGGGGCAGGAAAAAGGCTGCAGCATGACTGTGCCCACCGGGGGTGCTTTCTCCCCCCGCTCTTGCTCTTTCTGGTGAGTGCGTGCGTTCTCCGGCAATTCAAGAAAGAAGAAAACACCTTCTGAAGAGTCAGTTCTTCTTTTTCTTTTTCTTTTTTTTTTTTTTTTTTGGAGAGGTTTTTGCTATAGGGAGTGTGCGCTCGCCAGAAAGACAGAGAGAGACAGAGAGATAGAAAGCGAGATATCAGCCCCAGGGGGGGATGCCCACGCCGCAATCCCTTCTCCTCCATTCTCCTCTCGGGATCTTGGGCACACATGCACACGTACCCGGCGTGAGTTTAAGCCACCGGGTCCAGGACTCGAACCGCGGTTGACTACATGGGAGTCCAGTGACATAGCCATTATGCCAACTACTGGTCCCCTTTTTCTTTTCTTTTTTTTAAATTTTATTTTATACCAGAGAGAGTGCTCTGTGCATGGCTGGGTCAAGAGCACGAGAGAGAGAGAGAGAGACAGAGAGAGACAGAGAAAGAGAGAACCCCCCCCCGACCATGCAGTAGTTCTTTCTCCTCTAGTTCACCATCCCATCTGAGGGAGAGGGAGAGAGAAAGCACCCCCAAAGGGACATGGTCACACTGCAATCCCTTCTCCTCCATTTCTCTATCTTGTCAGGATCTGAGGCATACACCCATGTGTGCGCGTGTACACACACAAACACACACACACATGCACGTACACACCTGGCTTGTTTAGCAAGCCACTGGGGCTGGGACTCAAACCATGGTCGGCCATGTGAACTCACCACTGTGCTATGGGGCTGCTACCATCCTGGGTTTTTCAGGCTGCCAGGGTTTGGGCCCTGACCACCACATGGGTCCTGGCTTCCTCTGTGCAGCAGTGAACTGCACTGCGATGGGCTCAGTCCAGGGAGTCCTTTCCGATCCTCCTCCTTCCTCCACACGTGCAAGCCTGGGACCAGCCCCTGGGAGCATCTTTTCCTGTCCGCCTCCCTCAGCCCCCACTGCCCAGCCAGAGCCCTCACACCTGGCTCCGGCTCCCTTCCACCGGAGGCTCCGTGCCCGCCGTAACGATCAGACCTGTCTCTCATGGGGTAGGAAACCTCTAACAGCTCCCAGCAGCTCTGCGGGTGAAGTTCAACCTCCTCGCCTCTGCCTGGGAGGCCTAGGCAGTCAGCCCAGGCGGCTTCCTGCTTCCACGAGGGTTGGTCGCTCACGCGTCTGCCTGCCCTCGGCAGCCTCTTTTCCGTTTCTGGGACATGCTGGGCTCCAGCTTGTGCATATGCTGTCCCCCCTGCAATGCTGTTCCCTCGGCTTGTACATCCATTCCACTGCTTTGCCTACAGGTGGCTCTTCCTACCCTTCCTTGTCTCACATGGCCACTGTGTCCTCGCCTCCAAGCCACTACCTCCTGCCTGGAGGTCTGCAGTCCCCTCCACTGAGGTCGCTCAGCTTCCATACACAGGCTCTTTTGCAGCCAGAGAGAGCCTATGGAAACCCAGGCCGATCGTACCTCCGCTGTGCAGAACCTGCCATGGGGCTGTTCTCCCAGGGCAGAAGCTGAAGTCGTACCATGGTCTATGAGGCCATCTGTGCTGTCTCCATCACCTCCTTGACCATCTCCTCCTGTTCCCCCATTCACATGTCTCTAGTCACACGGATGACGCCCCTCCCAGTCCTCATGCTCCAGGTGAGCCCTGCCTCAGGGCCTTTGCACTCGCTGTTCCCCCTGCCCCAAACTCTCTTCTCTTGGATTCCTGCAGGGCTCCCTCCCCTGTTCCTAGATTTTTCTCCAGAACACAGCCAAGACCTCCCCAGCACACAGAAAAGCCCAAGGAGCAGAGCGGGAAGCCAGCTCAGCAGGGAGAAGCAGAGCTGTACTGCAACCGTCCCACATGCCCCGCCCTGCTCACCTATGGCTCTGAGCCAGGTCACCTCCCGGACGGGCCCCTTGGGGAAGGTGGCAAACTCGCACGAGTAGTTGCCCTCATCCTCCACCGTCAGCCCCCGCAGGGCCAGCGTGGCGTCCCGCAGCTCTGTCTCTGTGTCTTGCCGGGCTCCGGTGTTCTGGCCAGTGGTGACAAAGGACAGCCGCTCCTTGCCGGGCCGCGGGCTGGGGAAGCTGGGACCGTACGAAGGGTGGAAGACAGCCACGCTCTCGCTGCCCCCGGCTGCATCCAGGCGCTGCCAGGTCACCTGTGAGACACGCACTTCTGGGGCAGGTGGCAGCAGGTGGCACGGCAGCTCCACGGTGGCCCCCAGTTGGCCCCGAACCTCAGGGAGCACCAAAACTCGCACATCCTGAGCTCCTGGGGAGAGAGCAGAGAGAGAGGTCAGGTGAGAAGGGTGCCAGGGCCCTCCAGGCCAAGCAGGGTCCTCGCTGAGAGACCGGGGAAATGCCAGCCTCAAATGCAATGGAAGGGGACTTCCCAGGGTCCCAATTCCAAAAAAGTCGGCGAGAGAAGGCCTTCGGGGAAAAAACTAAGGAAATTTGAACCCAGACTAGATTACATATCATGGAATTACAGTTAATTTTTATCTATCTATTATTTATCTGTCTGTCTATCTATCTAATTATCTATCTATCATGTGTACTTGCTAGAGAGAGAGAGAAAGAGACAATGAGAAAAAGAGGGTTAAGTGAGAAAGCACCGCCTGGGATGGGGGGATGGCCACACCGCAATCCCTTCTCCTCTATTCGCCTTGGGATTTTGGACATGCACGCACACATGCCCACAGGTTTCTCAAGCCACTGGGTACAGGATGTGAACCACAGTTGGCCATGTGGGATTGAGCTGCCTCAACCTCCACACCACCTTCCGATCCCATAGCTAATAGTCTTAGCTAAGATAATTAACTTGTGATATGTGGAATATCTTTTTCTTTTCTTTTCTTTTTTTTTTTCTTTTTTTTTTGAAGAGGTTTTTGCTATAGGGCACGTGTGCTCGCCAGACACAGAGAGAGAGAGACAGAAAGCTAGAAATCACCCTCCAAGGGGGATGGCCATGCTGCAATCCCTTCTCCGTTCCCCTCTCGGGATCTTGGACACCCATGCACACACGCCCGGCGTGAGTTTAAGCCACCGGGTCCGGGACTCGAACCGCGGTTGACTATGTGGGAGTCCAGCGACATAGCCATTACACTAACTGCTGGTCCCTGCAATGTAGTCTTGGCTCAGCGAAAAGCAAGCAGTGTCACCACTGTCAAGTTTAGGGTGGGAGGATGGGGGGCTCCCAGGCCATTCTTGCAACTTAAATCTTTCTGTTTAAATTTTTCATTATAGGGCTGGCCCAGCAGCCAGAGGTTCAGGGAACTGGATCTCACATGGCTGATGGCAGTTCAAATCTGACCCTGGTGACTCGAAAACCATGTGGGCAATCTGCACGTGTGTGCCCCAAATTCCGATGGGATGGAGAAACAGCGAAGCATGACACTGTCTGTCCATTGTGGGGTGTCTCTCTCTCTCTCTCTGCCTCTCTCTGGCAAACATATTCATCCTCTGATGATTAAAAATATGGGTAACAAGAACTAGCAGATGGTGTAATGGTCACATCTCTACATGGTCAACGGTGGTTCAAGTCTCAGACCCGGCAGCCTGAAAAATCACACTGGGCACATGTGTGTGCATGCCCAAAATCCTGAGAGGAGAATGGAAAAGAGATTGTGGCGTGGCCATCCTCCCTGGGGCTGATTTCTCACTTTCTGTCTCTGTCTCTCCAGCGAGCACACATGCCCTATAGCAAAAATCTATCTTAGAAAAGGGGGGGGGCAAATCTCCTGGAAATAAATAAATAAAAAGTTATATCTATGACAAAATAATAGCAAAGGTTTATTTACTTATTTGATTCCATTCGTTATTATTTGTTAAATTTGACCACAGTGAGAGAGAAAGGAAAAGCAAGAAAGCAAACCGTCAGATCTGGGACTCAAACTGCGGTTGGCCATGTGGGAATCCAGAGCCTTTAACCATCGCACCACCTGCTGGCCCCGCAAAATAAATTTTTTTGTTTGGAGAAGTTTTTGTTACAGGGTATGCATGCTCACTAGTCAGACAGAGAGAGAAAGAGAGACAAAAAGCAAGAAATCACCCCCTAGAGGAGATGGCCACGCCACAATCCCTTCTCCTCCATTCTCCTCTCAGGATCTTGGGCATGCACGCACACGCGCCCAGTGTGAGTTTTAAGCCACCAGGTCCGGGACTCAAACTATGGTCGACTACGTTGGAGTCCAGCGACATAGCCATTACGCTAACTGCTGGTCCCTAAATTTTACATGAAAACGTGAGGTCAGCCCATGGCCTAGTGGTTAAGGGAACCATACCCTGCATGGCTGACCATGGGGTTTGAATCCTGGCCTCAGTGGCTTGAAAAATGCTGGGCGCCATGTGGGTGTGAGCCCTAAATCCCAACAGAATGGAGAAGTGGGGGAGAGGAGACTGTGTGGTGTGACCGTTCCCCACGAGGGGCGTTTTCTCCTTCTCCCTCTCTTTGTCTTTCTGTCTCTGTCTCTCTTTAGCAAGCACATGCACCCTCTGGCATAATAAAAGAAAATTTAAATAAAGTGTCAGGATAGTCTTAAACCCTCTCCCCTCAGCTTTTTAGAAAACGGTTCTCTTGCTTTTTTTTTAATTAGGTTTTTATCATAAGGTTCATGCATTCTCCGAGGAGAGACAGCGAGAGGGACAGGGAGAAATCACCCCATGGTGGGGTGGCTATACTGCAATCCCTTCTCCATTTTCCTCCTGGGATTTTTGTGTGTATGCACATGTGTCCAGTGTGATTTTCAAGTCACCAGGTCTGGGACTTGAACTATGGTTGGCCATGTAGAAGTCTCCTGCTGGCCCTTCACTTTTCTAGAAAACCTTTCTGCCTATTGGGAACCAGCAGTTAGCGCAATGGCTATGTCGCTGGACTCCCACCATAAACAAACACATACATATATGTGTGTATATGTATTTATGAAGAAATGGGACAGTTTCTACAACAGCTGCTTTGCACCTTTTGCCCATCATGAATATATTTACATTTAAATATATAAAGAACTTCCTCATTTTTTCTAGTGGCTCCCAAATATCTCATCATAGGGTTTCTTTGGGGGGTAATGAATAGTTTTGTTTGTTTTTTTTTTTTTTTTTTGGAGAGGTTTTTGCTACAGGGCTTGTGCGCTCACCAGAAAGACAGAAAGACACCGAGAGACAGAAAGCAAGAAATCACCCCGGGGGTGGGGGGGATGGCCACACCACAATCCCTTCTCCTCCATTCTCCTCTTGGGATCTTGGGCACGCACGTACATGCACTCGGTGTAAGTTTAAGCCACCGAATTCGGGACTCGAACCATGGTCGACTACATGAGAGTCCAGCGACATAGCCATTACGTTAACTGCCGGTCCCCAACTTTGTTTATTTTATTTATTCTAATTTGACCAGAGGGTGGAGAGAGAGAGAGAGAAAGAGAGAAAGCAAGCTGCCAGGTCTGAGACTTGAACTGCAGTTGACTATGTGGGAGTCCAGTGCTCTTAACCACCATGCCACCTGTTGGCCCTCATTACTATTATTATTTTTGAACAGCATTATTAAGGTATATATTCCCATACCACAGGGTCACAGGGTGGGGTGGTGGTTAGTGCAGCCTGGCTCTACATGGTCAACAGCATGGTTTGAATCCTGGACCAAGAGGCTTGAAAAGGCCATGTGCATGCCGGTCCGAAATTCCAAGAGGCTCATGGAGAAGGGACTGTGGTGTGGCCACTCCCCAGGGGTGACTTCTCACTTTCCCTCTCTTCACTTCTCTCTCTGCCCAGTGAGTACATGTGCCCTATAGCGAAACTTAAAAATAAATAAATAAATAATTTGGGGGGAAAAAATGAAAACAGGAACCAGGGAGAATGGTTTTCTGCTGGGCAAATCAGGACAGCATGGTGACCAAGGGCACAGACTCAGGGGGTCCCAATCCTAGTTCTGCCACTCACTGGCTATGTGACCTTGTGCAAGTCACTTAACCTCCCGGTGCCTGAGTTTCTGCAGCTATAAAGGAGGATAATAACAGTGGTCTCCTGAGTTGTTACAAGGATCAAAGGATGTTTGTAGAGCACTTAACACCGGCCACAGGAAACTCACCTCAGTGCTTGGTAAGTAAACCCAGCAAGGTCAGGGTAATTACGAGGGACCCTTGACACTCAGCCCGAGGGGAGGAGAGGCCAGGAGACCTGCCCTATTCAAAGGGGCAAGTGGGATGAACACAAGACAGTGATCCGGGGTGGGCTGGGGCTGGGGCAGGAACCAGGACCTGTTCCGGTGTCTGGATTGCACAAGTGTGCGCTATCTCTGTTTCTCTGTCTCCTACTCATGGAAAAAATAAATAAATGAACTTAAAAAAACAAAAATAGATCCAGCAGGAGGTGTGGGGGTTAAGACGGCTGGATTCCATGTGGCTGATTTTGTAGTTTGAGTCCCGGGCTCGGTGGCTTGAAAATCACACCAGGTGTGTGTGTGTGTGTGTGTGTGTGTGTGTGCGTGGATGCCCAAATTGCCGAGAGGAGAGTGGAGGAGAAGGGACTGCAGCATGGCCACCGCCCCACCCCGGCGGAGGATTTCTCACTTTCCCTCTCTCTGTTTTTCTCCAGCAAGTGTATGTGCCTTATCTACAGCAAAAATTCAGTAAATAAATAAACAAACAAAAATTTAAAAAGGGTGCAACTGGGACCAGCAGTTAGTGTAATGGCTATGTCGCTGGACTCCCATGTAATCGACCGCGGTTCATGTCCCGGACCCGGTGGCTTAAACTTACGCCGGGCGCGTGTGCGTGCGTGCCCAAGATCCCGAGAAGAGAATGGAGGAGAAGGGATTGCAGTGTGGCCATCCCCCCTGGGGGGTGATTTCTTGCTTTCTGTCTCTCTGTCTCTCTCTGTCTGTCTGGTGAGTGCATGCACCCTACAGTGAAAATCTCTCCAAAAAGAAAAAAAAAAAAAAGGGGTGCATCTGACACCAGCGTGCTCTGACGGAGATGGGTAGCCCCTGGCCTCACACACAGGAACTTAGGGGGCACGAGGAGGTGACTAACCAGAGGTCACTGGCAGAAAGCTGTCCCCTGGACAGGAATAGTCCAGGGACTATGGGTAAAAAGAGTCTCGGTCTCGGTCAGAGCGAGCCGGCATCAGTTACACCCTTTTAAAATGTTTATTTGTTTATTTATTTACTGAATTTTTGCTATAGATAAGGCACATGCGCTTGCTGGAGAAAAACAGAGAGAGGGAAAGTGAGAAATCCTCCCCCGGGGTGGGGCGGTGGCCATGCTGCAGTCCCTTCTCCTCCACTCTCCTCTCGGAAATTTGGGCATCCACGCACACACGCACCTGGTGTGATTTTCAAGCCAAGTGGCTTCACCCCCGCAGGGGCTGCAATATGCAGTCAGGGCCAGATCTGGAGCAGACAGACGAGGGCTTCCTGCTGCCTGTGTCCCTGTGCAGCCAGGCCCTCGCTTCCAGACCTAAGTTCCTTCATCTCCGAAATGGATATATATATATATATATTTTTTTTTAAGAGTTTTTTTGCTATAGGGCACATGCGCTCACCAGAGACAGACAGAAAGCGAAAAATCACTCCCCCCCTCGAGGGAGGGCCACACCACAATCCCTTCTCCTCCATTCTCCTCTCTGGATCTTGGGCACTCAGGATCTTGGGCACGCACGCACACACGCCTGATGTGAGTTTAATCCACTGGGTCCAGGACTCGAACTGCAGTGAACTACATGGGAGTCCAGCGACATAGCCATTACGCCAACTGCTGGTCCCTGAAATGGGGATGTTAAAGCTGCCTGGTATGATTTTCCCACGAGAGCTTCTCACAGGGCCTGCATTGGTGAGTTACAGGCCACAGCCACCCCTGGTGTGTTCACAGCGCCCCCACCACAGTGCTGCTTCCCAGAATTGGCAGCCCTCACAGAATCATCCCGAGGTGAGCGTCAAAAAGTTCAGACAAGGGACCAGCAGGTGGTGTGGTGGTTAAGGTGCTGGATTCCCACATGGTCGGCCACGGTTCAAGTCCTGGACCTGGTGACTTGCTTTCTTACTTTCTCTCTCTCTCTCTCTCTGGTCAAACTAACAAGTAATAATAAATAAATAAAATAATAAAAGTTAAAAAAAAAAAAAGTTCAGACAAAAAGCAGAATGTGGGGGTCCCAGGGGCAATGGTTGAGTGGACCAAGGAAGGACAACCCCCTTCCAGAGGGCACTCCTTCTTGGGCTCCTCCTGCTCTCTCCTGGCCCCCAAAGGTGCTGAGTTTGAGATAAGGCTCTCAGCTGGCTCAGGAGCTGGGGGGGGGGGGGGGGGCCGTTTTCCCGTTGGCAAGTGGAAGGCCTTGAGGGTTTTTCTGCTGAAGAATGACTTGAGCCAAGGCCTGAGGAGAAGGCGGTGATCTGGGTAGAAATAAATGACGAGGCAGCAAAATGGCCCGAGAAAGTGTCAGAAGGGCCGAGCAAGGGAGCCGCGGTGGCGCCACGTCGGTGCGGTGCGTGCTCTGCGGCACTCAGGCCACGTGGCAGGTCCCCTGGTGGTCTCCTGAGCACACCAGGTGCACGTGGGTGCCTGTGACCCCGGCTGGCTGAGGCTTGGGGTGTGTCACAGCGTGAAGACCCTGGAGGGGGTGCTCTCTATCTCTGCTTTTCATGGAAAACAAAACAAACAAACAAACTTAAAGAAAAGTCTGGGGCCAGGAGATGGCGTAAGGGTTACCTCGCTGAACTCCCACGCGGCCGATCACGGTTTGAATCCCGGATCTGGTGGCTTGTAATTCACACCAGGTGCATGTGTATGCGTGCCCATCCACCCCGGGGGAGTGATTATTCGCTTTCTGTATATCTTTTTTGTCTCTGGCAAATGTATGCACCCTATAGCAAAAATCTCTCCAAAAAAAGAAAGAGAAAAAGAAGAAAGGAAGGAAGGAGAGAGGAAGGAGGAAAGGCCAAGGCTGAGCCGGGCGTGGAGGGGAGGCTGGCAGATACGAATGGTCAGAGAACGGTGGGCCTGAGAGAATCTGCGGGCCACATTCTCTCCCTCCCAGTCTAGTCCAAGAAACAGACAGTTGCTCACAAAACAGGGCCTGGCTGCTAGAGACGCAGCCTGAGGACAGGGATCTGACCGCCTCGCTCCCTGCTGTCTCCCCAGCACCTCCACCGGGGCTGGGCACACAGTGGGAGCCAGAACACCCCGCTGGATGACTCTCGGGTCCTCTGCCGAACACGGGTGCCAAGGCAGGGGCTTTCCTCCAGGCCTGACGCCGTGAACAAACCCTGAACACGAGCTGTCACCAAGGGTGCCCTGAGGGGCCGCAGGGCAGCACAGCAGCAAACGCGACATTGCCGGGCTGACCGACATGAAGGTGCCAGTTTGGCTTCTGAGGACCTCTCTGCGTATGCGGGCACACACGTGCCCACAATCTGGGTCGTGTCACCACCCTGTTGGAGATGCTCTCTCACTCACGGAATAAATAATGAGAGCAAAAATTGTCAGGGTCAGCAGGTGGCGTGGTGGTTAAAGGCACTGAATTCCCACATGGCCGATTACGGTTCGAGTCCCAAACCTGGTGGCTTTTGCTTTCTCACTTTCCCTTTTTCTCTGTCTCTCTCTGGTCAAATTTAAAACAAAAAACAAAACAAAACAAAAACCTGTCACATCCTGACTTCATTGCAAAGTCAACAAGTCTGCTCCCCCCCTCACTGACCGTGGCTTCCACTCCTTAACACACGTGTGCACACACACACACACACACACACACAGAATGCCCTGAAGGCTGAGGACGGAGGTAGTGGGGCAAGAACCTGGAGCACGGCCCCAACCCATCTGAAGGGGAGAGGGAGAGACAGAGAGCTTCGTGGAGGAGGAGGCCTGGGTCCCTTCCAGGATTTCTTGTCCTAAGGAGCAATCATGACTGCCAGGTGCCCGGCTCACCTAAGGGAGGCCACCCTCCATGTGGAGGGTGGGGTCTGAGTACTGTTGGCTTTAGGTGGTAAAAGAACAACATCAGCTTCCTGTGGTGCCAGCTCCTGGTGGCTCTTTGTCCCTAAACACTGGGCCCCAGATGCCAGCCCCACCCCACCCTGGCTAGCTGCTCTCCTCTCCTCCACCTTGAGCTTCGTCAGCCCAGCCAGCGCCTCTCTCATCGTAACTATAGACATTCCGTGTCCCCCAGGCCATCAGCGTGTCCCCCAGGCCATCGGCGTCGCGAGGGCAGGCATTTCAGAGGAAACCAGCACCTGCTAGACCCTGAAAGAATTGGGCGCAAGGCCCATCCCTGCCAGACCCTCATTTTTAAGTTTCTCATTCTGCATAAACAGCTAGGAGGTTCAGGCCCCGCTAGGTGAATGGTCCTTTTCTCTGTTTTTAGTTTGCTACAGGGTATATGCACACGCCAGAGAGACAGAGACAGAGAGAGAAAGTGAGAAAGCACCCCCCGAGGGGATGACCACACAGCAGTGCCTTGTCCACCCCCTTCCTGTCAGGATGTTGGGCACACATGCACGCGTGCCCAGGGTTTTTCAAGACGCTGAGTCTGGAACTCAGACCACGCAGCTGGCCAAGTGGGGGAGCGGCCCTAACCACAGTGCTACTGGCTGGCCCCTAATTGTCCTTTAAAAAAAAAGAAAGAAAGAAAGTTTTACTGTAGGACGTGTGCACTCACCAGAGAGACAGAGAGAAAAAGGGCCATAGAAAGTGAGAAATCCCCCCCCTGGGGAGGGGATGGCCTTGCCACAGTTGCTTCTCCTCCATTCTCCTTTCGGGATCTTGGGCGCGTACGCACACACTCCAGGCGTGACTTTTTTTTTTTTTTTTTGGAGAGGTTTTCGCTATAGGGCGCGTGTGCTCGCCAGACAGACAGAGAGAGACAGAGAGACAGAAAGCGAGAAATCACCCCCCAGGGGGGATGGTGACACCGCAATCCCTTCTCCTCCATTCTCCTCTCGGGATCTTGGTCACTCATGCACACACGCCCGGCGTGAGTTTTAAGCCACCGGGTCCGGGACGCAAACTGTGGTCGATTACGTGGGAGTCCAGCGACATAGCCATTACGCTAACTGCTGGTTCCCCAGGGCGTGACTTTTAAGCTGCTGGGTCCAGGGCTCGAACCGCGGTCAACTACATGGGAGTCCAGTGATGTAACCATTACACCATCTGCTGGTCCCCTGATAGTCCGTTTTTAAGGCATTTCCACTTCAGTCAAAGATTCAGGATCGAGGCCTTGGGGTCATCTTGACTCCTCTTTCTGTCTCGCCCCACAAGAGACACATCGGGAAATCCTGTAGGTCTGTTCTGCAAATTTATTTGTAATTGATCACATCTGAGCCCTCCAGGGTCCCCAGCGTGATCTATTCCACTATCACCTCCTGCCTGGGCTGCCTCCTGCCTTCAGGATTTTGGTTGCCCGGAGGTCTGGGCCCACGCACTGCCAGTAGGATCCCACAGCAGTCACTGCAGATCGGGTCCCTCCTCTCTGCTCAGAGTCCTCCCAAAGGTCTCTGTCATTCAGAAAAAAATGCTCGTCCGGTTTTTGTTTTGTTTTGTTTTGTTTTGTTTTTGAGAGGTTTTTGCTATAGGGCGCGTGCGCTCGCCAGAAAGACAGAGAGAGACATAGAGACAGAAAGCGAGAAATCACCCCCCGGGGGGATGGCCACACCACAATCCCTTCTCCTCCATTCTCCTCTCGGGATCTTGGGCACGCCTGCACACGCGCCCCGTATGAGTTTAAGCCACCAGGTCCGGGACTTGAACCATGGTCAACTACATGGGAGTCCAGTGACATAGCCATTACGCTAACTGCTGTTCCCAATGCTCGTCTGTTTTTAAAGATGCAGTGTGTGCACACACAGGTGAGACAGGGAGACGGAAGCACCATCAAGAGGGTTCTGTCACTCTGCGAACCCCTTTCCAGTCCGGTTTTCAGAGCAGGCTGGCCAGGGAGCCGAACCTGGAGTCGCCACATGGCTCCCAGCCTTTCACGGCATTTGGTTTACCTGGACCAAAAAGCTCGAGTCTTTACGACCACAACGCCCAGCATGCTCTGTGCGAAGCCTGGCACCGTCCGACCTAATCTCCACTCCCCTCGGCCCACCCTGCTCCAGCCGCGCTGGCCGCCTGTTCCTCCACGTGCCAGGCAAGCCCGCCTCAGGGCCTTTGCGCTTGCTGTTCTAGAATGCCCCCATGTCCGAGGCGCCCTCCCTCACTTCCTTCAGGCCTTCGCTCAGTGACGCATTCCCTGACCTCCCTGCTGGTAAGAACACAGGCTGGCTTGGCCCTGCTGTTTCCCCTCATGGCGCCTATCACACCTGTCATGCAGAACCCTGTCCCTCTCTGTCTCTGTCAGTCTTGTTCGCCGCCGTCTCCCCAGGGCTAGGACCGTGCCGGGCACACCGTAGACTCTAGCTGTGTGGAATGAAGGAATGAGCTGAAGATGGGCAATTGATAGCAGGCTACACGGCCTAGGCGGAGGGTGAGGCGCTGGGGAGCCAGGGAGAGTGGTAAGCAGGGGGATGTTAGGTTTGATGTTAGGTTTGCATTTTTAAAAAACTGCTCAAAATAGAGCGAGACAAGGAACGAGGGCAAGAAAGAGGCCCCTGGATCAGGACAGGGGTGGTGGGGATGGAAGAGGGGCCGGACTGGAAATGCATTCAGAAGGGGAGTGTGTGGACAGAGCTGGAATGGCTGGGACACAGAGGCTGACAGGCTATGAGGGCGAAGGGGACAGGGTCTCGCTGAGGCCCAGAAGGTTTGTGCTTCAGGTGGAGGGGGGCATGAAGCCAGGAGGATGGCTGGGCTGCAGCGAGGACCCCACCGTCCGGGATGCTGCTGTGTGGGTGCCCGTGTCTGACCCTGGGCATGGTGGCTCTGGGCCAGGAGTGTGGCCGTGAGAAAGCTGGCCTCCCTCGGCTTTCCTGGGCCAGCCAGACTGCTGACAGCCTCACCAAGTGTCAGCTGGAGCATCGCACACACTTCCTCTTGCAGTGGACCGGGCCTGCAGGTTTCCTGTGGGGGCAAGGTGGGGCCTGCCCAGGGCACTGCGGGAGCCCAGCCCATTGTGTCCCCTGCAGAGAACTCTGGGGGACAGAGACATAGAGTCTAGAGCCCTGAGATCCAGAGAGGCGTAAGCCAAGCCAGAATGGATGGCACCTGGTGATTAATGGAACCCAGGAGGAGGGAGACCTGGGGGCCCAGACTCCTCAGCTCAAGAGGGGCTGGGGGTCAGATTCCTGGGTCCGAGAGAAAGGGGAGGGGGGATGGGGAGGGTCTGGACTCCTGGGTCTGAGGGAACAGGGGCTGGGGGCTGGGCTCTGGCTTCCGGCCTGGCTGGCTCCTGGGCCTGGTCTGTCCCCCCACACCTATGAAACCCTGCTGACCCAGCCTCCCAGGGCAGGGCGCGGCAGGACTCAAGTAGGCCCTTGAAGGCCCGCGTGCTCTGAGCACTGGCCTCAGCTGCTGCCTCAGCCACCTCGTTAATTAACTAATTGCATTAATCACAGTGCCCACCCCACAGCGGAAATCCGGAGCCGGTCTGGGGGGTGAGCACGGCAGCACGAGGTATGGGGCTACGTGTCTGTGCCTGGATTTCTGCACCTGCTCTGGCCTCCCCAGTCCACGTCTGGGTGGTGGTCAGCAGCCGGCGCTGGGAGACCAGGGCGAGGCCCACTCCCTCCCCTGGCCGAGAATCCCCTTTTCTGCAGGGGCTTGGCTCACCCCGAAGGTCTCTCCAGTGTGTCAGACTCCTCGGGTGACTCCCGGACAGCTCTTCCTGGCTGAGCCCCCGGGACGGACCCCTCTCCACACAAATGTCTGCCTAGTCTGAGTTCACATCCCGATGTCTCTGTCTCTCAGAGACTCCGGCCTCCCCCTTTTTGCAGGTGCTATCTCCTGAGTCTTTGAGCTCTCTCTCCGGTGTCTCCTAGTGTCTTTTGTCTCTCCCGGGGTCTCTGTTTCTCTCTCTCTGCCTCTGGCCCTCCGTGTGTCCAGTTCCCAGGACCTCTGGTGGCTACCTGTCCCTCTCAAGGTCTTTATTACTCTTTTTTTTTTTTTTTTTTGGAGAGGTTTTCACTATAGGGCGCGTGCGCTCGCCAGACAGAGAGAGACAGAGAGACAGAAAGCGAGAAATCACCCCCTCAGGGGGGATGGTCACACCACAATCCCTTCTCCTCCATTCTCCTCTCGGGATCTTGGGCACGCACGCACATGCGCCCGGCGTGAGTTTTAAGCCACCGGGTCCGGGACGTGAACAGCAGTCGACTAGGTGGGAGTCCAGCGACATAGCCATTTCGCTAACTGCTGGTTCGCAAGGTCTTTACTACTCTTGTCTGTGCCTCCCGGTGCCCCGGTCTCTGTGCTCTGAATCTCTCACAGTCTCTCTCTCTCTAGTTTTGGACAAGGTCGCTCTACGCTCCCGTCCTAGCCTCCCGAGTCGCCGGGGCTATGGGAGTGCACCACTGCCCCGACTGTGACGGGGGCTGGAATCGAACTCTGGCCTCCTGTGTGGTCACAGCCTGCCCGGTAACTGGTGGTGCCTGCTGCAGCTGGCTGCCCCTCTATGGCTCCGCTTCCTGCCCCCGTGCCACACGATCCCCCCGTTGAACATGCTCAGACGGGGCTTCGAGCCCACTCCGAGCCGCGCCTCCACTGCCTGCCACTTCTGGGGCGTGTCCCTTAGCTCAGGAAGGCACCCCCATCTGCAGTCGTCCCTGTGTTCTCTTGGCCCGTGTCTCTGGCATGAGGTCTCTTTCTGGGTCTCCTGGTCTCTGGCCTCTGCATTTGATTGTTACAGGCGCTAATCTCTCGCCATCTCTGGTCCACATCTCTCAGGGCCTTGGTATCTCTGACCCTGGGGTCTCCTGCATCTGTGTGACACTTCCTCACCGCCTGGGCCATCTCACTGGGCCCTCTGTTCTCCTCCCCCTCCTGCTCCATTTCTCAGCATCGCTGGGACATTAAAAATGTAACAGTGTCCCAGGCAGGGGCGGGGGAGCTGGCCTGCGTGCCCAACACCCTGTCCCTCCCCAGTCCCCCACTCAAGCTGCTGGCCTTGAGGCTTGCCCATGCCCTGACCTCCCTGGGTCATGGCATCTCCGTCCTCCTAGGGCCAGCTGGGATCTTGGGGTTCCCTGCCTGCCACCAAACCTCTGTGTCTCTCTGGCTGTTCCTGCCTCCATCGGTGTCCGTGCCTAGCTCCCCTCCCCCGCCTCTGTCCCATCCCTGTGGCTGTGTTTCGTGCCATCTCTAATTCTGCTTCTGCCCCCTCCCATACTTCACTTCTGCTCTCCTCCTTGTGACCAGGTGTCCCCATCCCTGCATCTCCTGTCTGGAGCCCTCTCCCGGCCCCCCTCCTCTGCCCAGTCCCCCTTCCCTAACGAGAGGAGACAGCCAGCCTGCAGTCCCTCGGCTCCCCTCCCCCTCCACTCCCAGGCGCCTGGCTGACAGGGATGAGCGGGGAAGCTGGGGAGGGCTGGGAGGGGGAGCCAGCGCAGCAGGAGGCCCTGGTGGTGCACCCTCATTCCCTGAGGGGGCCGGGGAGGGGGAGGCAGAGGAGCTGGCGACAGGTGAACAGAGATGGGTGGAAAGGAGAGAGGGGATGGGGAAAGAGAAGAGAAAAAGAGCTGGGAGATGAGGAGAGGAGAGCCAGGGGAGGAGAGAGGAGAAGGCAGGGAAGGAGGGAGAGGAGGAGAGAGCGGAGGCCAGCCAGTGGAGAGTGGAGTAGAGGGTGGAGGGTCAGGAAGAGGGAAGGCCCCCTCCCCAGGTGCTAAGAGCTTTCTCCAGGGCGCTGAACCCTCCTAATGGCCTGCAGCCCTTAGCTCCGGTTTACAAAGGAGGAAATGGAGGCTCAGAGGCACTTCGAAGCCCACCCGGTGACGGTGACGGTGCTGGGGTGGGGCGGGGCGGTCTGGTAGTGGCGGGGTTAAGGGGGCTGGTGCCCACGTGACTGACCCCATGGTTCCAGTGACCCAGCAGCTTGAGAAACATGCCAGGCGCATAACACGCACCCAAAATCCCGAGAGGAGAATGAAGGAAAAGGGGTTGCAGTGTGGCCATCTTCCTGCGGGGCGCTTTTTCACTTTTTGCCACTCGGTACCTTAAAGTAAATTTAAAAAAAAATAAACTTAAAAAGGTGGGTTCTGCGGTCTTGGCTTCTCAGAGATCAGTTGTGGGTTCCTCGGCTGTGGGAAAGTGGCTTGTCCTGTCTAAGCTCGCGTTTCATCTGTAAAATGGGAACAGGAAAAGGATGTTTCTTACAGCCGTTTGGAACCTTCTGTGAGATCCCACACAAGAGACAACTGCTTTGATTTATGTCGTGGATTCTGGGCAACCGTCCGGAGGTGGGTTTTGATCTCACCTCCATACGTCTGCCACAGAAGGGGACTGGCAGAGGGTGGAAGAGGCCAGGAAGCCCCCAGCTTGGGTCAAGGCTGGGCGACAACTCGCAGACATCCTGGAGAAAACGAGGCCGGGAGGGTGATCTAAGCTCGCCTGTGTACCTTCCTGGGCAAACGGCTGGAAACCGGCAACCCAGAGTTTCTAGCTCGAAATAAACAGTCAGGTCACCTGCGAGGCGCGGCCCCTCCTTCACCTGTTTCTTATTCCCTCGCTCTCCTGGGAGCCGCCCCTCTCTAATGGGGTGGGGGGTCAGAGCAGAGAAAAGCGGGCAGAGTTAGGTCAGAGGCTCTACCAGCCCATCTCCCGGAGCGAATGGAGGACAAAGGTACCACAAGAGGAAAGATAAGGTCCCGAAACTAGGGAGTCCGGACCAGGAGCTGGGGGAGGACAGCCCCGCCTCTCTCTGGCTGGTGTAAGCGAAACTGGGAAAACTTCCCCGGGGACATCCCGACCGTCGGCGCACAGGGAAAGGGAGGGGGCTCCCAGCTCGGGACTTGCCTCCCGTTCTACCTGGGACCCCACAGATGGTCTCCAGCTTCCAGAGCCTCCCGCCCTTGCATCTCGGGCTCAGGAGGTAGGTTCCCTGCCCGCATCTGCATCTGGATCTTAGAAGTTATTCCTCTGCCCACGGTGACCCCTGAGGCCCACCAGATGGAACCTGCCCCCAGGTCCACCAGGAACCCAGAGTCCCCCACCTATCATTTCATGTGTAGCGTTTGAGTTCGAGCCCCTCCTGCCAGTCCTCCTTAGACCAGTTACAAAGCCCCTAAGCCTCCACTCCACCTTGGCACCCAGGAGACCAGCCCGGACCATCATTTTGCCGGAGCTCAGTGACCTTAGCCCTCAACTCCCTAAGGTTGGGGGTTGGAGCCCAGTCAGGCCCGTCCTCCCAGGCCGCCCCAACTCTCATCTTCCGCCCTCCTCTAGAAGATCTCAACATCTGAGCCCCTGTCCTCAGTTCTCCCCAGCCTCAGACGCCCAGCCCGGCAAGAAGGCAAAATGGGGAGTGGTCTCGCCTTATCGTCGGGATCCTCCAGCTTGGGTTGGAGGAAACATTCCCCACATTCCTGAAGGGTAGCTCAGACAGAAACCTAGATCCGGGTTAACTGATCGGCGCGGGGTGGAGACCCGGAGCAAGGCCTCCGGGAGACCTCGGACTTAACCTTTTCCATACAAGGGTCTGAGGAAGGGGCAGGGGGGAACAGGGAAGTCCGGCGTAGGATGGGCGGTTGGAATTAGGAACCGTGGGGTGGGGGGTGACGAGGATGTAGCGAAGAGGGCGAGCGCGGGAGGGTCGGAGTCGGTGGGGGCACCCGGGGAGGGCTCACGAGAAAGGGGCTCAGGCTTCTCCCGCTCAGAAGGGAGGGGAGTGGGAGGTCCGCGAGGGTCGGGGGCCGTCCGCGATCTCTCACCGGTTTCCCGGAGCAGTAGCAGGAGCAGCAGC
>NW_006159526.1:2686642-2695937 GCF_000334495.1 Tupaia belangeri chinensis | reverse complement strand
TAACGCCCCGGCCCCTAAGGATTCTGCCCACGCCCCCTCGTGGCGAGGAGGCCCCCCCCTCCGCACCCCGCCCCCAGTCTACTGGCCTCTCCACCGAGGTTCTGCCACGCCCCTTTCGGAGGCTCCGGAGACTCCGCCCCATGAGGTCCCGCCCCTGGATGCCCCGCCCCCAAGGCTCCGCCCCCCCCTCCGAGCGGAGTCTGCGCCGCCTCTTCCTAGGAACCCTGACCCGCTTGTCCTCGGCCGCACTTGACCCACAGCTTGTGTCCAGCCCTGGTCAGCAGAGTCAGGGCCCTTTGGTCACACTGGCGTGAGGCACGTGGGTGCTCATAGGCGGAGCCCTGCCCCATGTTAAGTGCCCACCTCTACGCCCGTCCAGACCTGCGACGTCCCCAGGTCTCGACTCTCGCGTCTCCTGTAGGTCCTGGATCCTGGCTGCTACTGCAAGGTTTCTTTCTACAACAGATTTCTGTTTCTTTAAAGAAGAATTATTTATTTAATTTTATTTATTTTTCAGTTTGACCAGAGAGAGGCAGAGAGAGAGAGAAAATGAAAGTGAGAAAGCAAGCCTCCAGGTCTGGGACTCAAACTCTGATTAACCACGTAGGAATCCAGCGCCTTAACCACCACGCCACTACAGGTCCCAATTTCTTTCTCTTAAGGTCTTCATGTGCCTCTCTCAACTATCTTCGGGTCTCCTATGTTTCTCTTATCTCTGGGCCTTTCCGGCCTTTTACCCTTGGTGTTGCTGTTTCTGGTCTCGCGTCTCTTTCTCTCCCTTTGACTGTTTCTGATTCTTTCTACTTCTGTTTCTGTGTTTCCCTATCTCCCTGCCCGTACATGTCTCCAGTGTCTCTTGTTTCTCTCTGTCTCTCGCTCGATGTCTCTGTCCCGGCCTCTGCTCTCCTGTGTCTCCCCCCTACCCCACGCCCGCTCATTCTCTTAACCATACCGAGTCCCCCGCCGCCTCCTCACCACGGCTGCCCGCCAGGGGGCAGCACAGACCGGTTCCCGGGTTACCTTAGCCTGGCCGGCCTGGGTGGGGCTGGAATAGGGTCCAGCCTCCGACCCCGCTAGTCCCTCCCCACGTCCTTGTCCCACTTTCCCCTATCTCCCCAGCTTCCTCGCGTCTTTGTGTCTCGCTCTGACTCGGCCCCTTTGTCTCTTGGCCCTGCGGCTCCTGCTCCTCCCCACCCCCACCTACCTCTTCACATTCCTTGGGCTGCCCGGGGGAGCTGGTGAGGGCGGGAAGCGGGAGGGCAGAGGCAGGGGTGCCACTGCACTGAGAGCCCGAAGTCCCACCCTCCGTTTAAGCTTCTGGACGAGGAGGACTTTAGCTGGGGCAGGTGCTCGAGGGCTTCCTGTCCTCCCTTCCCACCTGCCACACACTTGGGCTCTCTTCTCCGGAAGGTCAGGGCCTCAAGTATCCAAGTCTTGGTGGTGAGCCTATTCTTAAGTGTGTTTAAAAGTCCGCAGTGCGTGCCAGGCACTGATGGGTGGGCCGGAGGTATCTCAGGTAGCCCACAGCCCCCTCTGATGAGAGATCGAGGCACAGAGAGGTGGAGTAACTTGGCCCTGAGTCACAATTCAGAGTGGCAGCGGCTGGATCCCACATGGCTGACTGCATGTCCACTTAAACACCCCAGAGGGGACCAGCAGTTAGCATAGGGCTGACTGCATGTCCACTTAAAAAACACCCCAGAGGGGACCAGCAGTTAGCATAATGGCTATGTCTCTGGACTCCCACATAGTCGACCGCAGTTCAAGTCCTGGACCCGGTGGCTTAAACTCATGCCAGGCGCATGTGTGTGTGTGCCCAAGATCCCAAGAGGAGAATGGAGGAGAAGGGATTGTGGGGTGGCCATCCTCCCTGGGGGGCGATTTCTCGCTTTCTGTCTCTCTGTCTCTCTCTGTCTGTCTGGTAAGCGCACTCGCCCTATAGCAAAAACCTTTCCAAAACAAAAACAAAAACAAAAACAAAACACCACCCCAGGGGGCCAATAGGTGGCATGGTGGTTAAGGGCACTGGATTCCCACATGGCTGACTGTGGTTCGAGTCCCAGACCTGGCAGCTTGCTTTCTCACTTTCCCTTTCTCTGTCTCTCTTTGGTCAAATTAAAAAAATAATAACAAATGGAATTAAATAAATAATTTTATAAAGCACCCCTGGGATGTGTGTGTGTGTGTGCACACGCGTGTGTGCAGGTGCTCACAGTTGTACCCAAACTCCTGAGAGGAGAATGGAGGAAAAAGATTGTGGGGTCCACCGCCCTCCGCCCCAGGAGGGGGGCTCTTTCTTGCTTTCCCTCTTTTTCTCCAGTGAGCACGTGCGCCCCATACCAGGGAGCACATTCCCATAAGGGGATATGATCCTGGTCCCTATCTACTACATGTAAACCGGGGCACCCGCCTGGAAGTTGCCGGTTGGCCTTTGAACTTGGGCAGTCTATACCCTTGCCCTCGGCACCTGGCGCCCTCCAGGTAATGGTCTCTCAGGCTTGAGGCAGGTCCGCTGTGATGTCAGCGTGACAAACAGGTGCTTCAGAAATGTGCTCTGGACCCCTCTCTCCTTCTGGAGGGTTGGCACCTCTGGGTTTCAGTTCCAGCCTTGCAGATCCCAGGCCCCCACTTCTCCTTTGCGGACAGTAACTAGTCCCTGGGGAGTCGTTTTCCAGGAAGACCCCACAGCAGCTCTCCTGACCTGGCTCTATAGGGATCGGCTGTCTTGGCTGGTCTTTACCTGCAGGGGTGAGCCCAGGAAGTCCCTATGGTATAGGCTTATGGGATAGTGTGGCACGGGAAGATGCCAGGCTCTGCTAGCTGGCCCGCGTGATCCGGGGCTGGCTGAGGCTGCGGTGGATCGTGGCATCAAGACTCTGTTAGGGGTGCATCCTCTCTCTTACTTAAGAAAAGTCTCACTTTCCGTTCTGGAGTCTCACCCCCAGGGCGCATGTGTAAGGCTGAGCATGGCCACTGTTGACAAATGACTGGGTGGGTCCCCGCCTGGGGAGTTGACTTGAAGTGTCAAGGAGTCCCAGAGATGGCACTTCACTGAAGAGCCATAGCCACTTGGAGGGAGGCACACAGTGCCGAAGCCTTCCCGATGGGGCCATGGAGCTGACGTCCATGCCAAGTATTTAACTTGCCCAGCAACCTCTCTGCCTTCTTCCAGCTGCAGCCCCTCCGTCCTCCCCAGGAATCCCTCCAGTAATTAAGTTTCCAAGTGAGGCTGACCCAGGCTGGCCAGAGCATTGGGTCACCCCCCTCACAGGCATTGGTTCAGGGATGAGGGTGGGACCCGTTCCTGGATCAATGAGAATTGGCCCTGAGACTCCTGCTTGAACTAAGGGGAAGGGACCCCTCCTTTGATGGGGGCTGCTAGTCTGTTGCTGTGGGTGACACCCTGGACAAAAGGTGTGTCTGCGTTGAAGAGAGCAGAGCTTGGAAACGGAGAAGGACAGGTACTTTCGTTTTTATAATAGAATTATTTTATTTAATTGTATTTATTAGTATTATTGGGTCATCTAAAAAGCCATGTGTGTTTTTCTGGTTTTCGACACAAAAATGTGTCATGACTTTCCAAACAACCCAATATTTACAAATTTGACCAGAGAGAGACACACCGAGGGAGGTGCCGGGGATGAGAAAGCACGCTGCCAGGTCTCAGACTTGAACCACAATCATTGATGCCTTATATGCAGCGCCTTGGGACAGCGGTTGGCATAATGACTATGTCACTGGACTCCCATGCAGTCGACCACTGTTTGAGTTCCAGACCTGGTGGCTTAAACATGCCGTGTGTGTGTGTGTGTGTGTGTGTATGCGTGCCCAAGATCCCGAGAAGAGAATGGAGGAGAAGGGATTGCAGCGTGGCCATCCCCCCGGGGGGTGATTTCTCGCTTTCTGTCTCTCTCTGTCTTTCTGCCAAGCCCACATGCCCTATAGCAAAAACAAACAAACAAACAAACAAACAAAAACCCTCTCTCCCTCCCCCACAAAAAAGAAAAAAATTCAGTGCCTTAACTACCATGCCACCTGCTGGCCCCAAGTACGGTCGTTTTTAATTTTGGTTTATTTATTTATTTTTTTAATTTAAAATTTTTAAAAGAATGATTTTATTTAACTTTATTTTTATTTTAATTCGATCAGTAGGGATAGAGTAAGAGAGAGAGAGATGGAAAGTGAGAAAGCAAGCTGCCAGGTCTGGGACTCGAACCGCAGTTGGTCATGTTAGAATCCAGTGCCCTTAATCACCACACAACCTGCTGGCCCCTCCATTTATCTGTTAGAGTTTTTGCTATAGGGCATGTGTGTTCACTAGAGAGTGACAGAGAGTCAGAGACAGTGAGAAGGAAAGTGAAAAATACCCCCCGAGGAGGTGGTGGCCATGCAGCAATTCCTTCTCCTCCAGCTTCCTCTTGGGATTTTGGTACACACGCAAAAGTGTACCAGCATGATTTTCAAGCTGCCATCTCCAGGACTAAAACTGGGTGCTTGGTCATGTGGGATCCAGCCCCTTAACTTCCACGCCATCTGCTGGCCCCAAAGACAGTTTTCTTTTGGAGAAGTTGGTTTTTTGTTTTGTTTTGTTTTTGCTTTAGGGCATGTGGGCTTGCCAGAAAGACAGAGAGAGAAAGAGAGACAGAAGGTGAGAAATCACCCCCCAGAGGGAATGGCCACATCGCAATCCCTTCTCCTCCATTCTCCTCTCAGGATCTTGGGCATGCATGCACATGCGCCCGGCATGACTTTATGCCACTGGGTCTGGGGTTCGAACCGCCATCGACTAAGTGGGAGTTTAGCGACATAGCCATTACGCCAACTGCTGGTCCTCTCAAAGACAGTTTTCTAATGAGACTTTTGAGCCCCTGGATCCAGCTACACCCAAACATACTCAGCCCTTGAACTTGCCATTATATGACTGAATAATTTCCTCTTAGAAAAAGTTCGGGCCAGCCCTGTAGCACAGCGGAACGGGCACTGTGTAGAGTCGGATCCCATGGCCAGCCGTGAGTCCTGGTCCCAGTGGCTTGAAAAACACAGTGTGTGGAGGCTGGCAGGTGGCGTGGTAGTTAAGGACGCTGGACTCCCACATGGCTGACTATGGTTTGAGTCCCAGACTTGGCAGCTAGCTTTCTCACTTTCTCTCTCTTTCTCTGATCAAATAATAATAATAATGATAAGAAATAAAGTTAAATAAATGAATTCTTAAATTAAGAAAAAGAAAAGAAAAATGCAGCATGTGTATGCATGCCCCAAATCCTGACAGGACAGAGAAATGGAAGAGAAGGGATTGTGGTGTGATCATGCCCACTGCGGGGTGCTTTCTCCTCCACCCTGCTGGCCCCATGGCTTTCTTTCTTTCATGTGAGTAAGTGTGAGAGTGAGAGGGAGAGGGAGAGAGAAGTGCCCTCCATAGGCTCTGTGCCCCAGCCTTCCCAGCCAGCCAGGGTCATGGGGCCTGAGCCAGCGTACGCAGGTTGACTGGGGGATAGAACCCTCTGTACCTTCACCTGAACAGTACCTTACCACTGCACTACTTGACTAGTTTCAATTCTCCTTTTTACATTTTTAAAAAAGAGTGTGAGAGGGAGAGGGAGAGAGAAGTGCCCTCCATAGGCTCTGTGCCCCAGCCTTCCCAGCCAGCCAGGGTCATGGGGCCTGAGCCAGCGTACGCAGGTTGACTGGGGGATAGAACCCTCTGTACCTTCACCTGAACAGTACCTTACCACTGCACTACTTGACTAGTTTCAATTCTCCTTTTTACATTTTTAAAAAATGTATCTTTATTTACTCACGCCGGGCGCGTGTGCGTGCGTGCCCAAGATCCCGGGAGGAGAATGGAGGAGAAGGGATTGAGGCGTGACCATCCCCCCTGGGGGGTGATTTCTCGCTTTCTGTCTCTCTGTCTCTCTCTGTCTGTCTGGCGAGCGCACACGCCCTATAGTGAAAAAAAAACCTCTCAAAAAAAAAATGTATCTTTATTTGAGACAGGCAGGTGGCGTGGTGGTTAAGGCGGTGGATTCCCACAGACCTGACTGGCTCAAGTTCTGGACCTGGCAGCTGGCTTTCTCGCTTTCTGTCTCTCACTGTCCCTCTTTGGTGAATTCAAATGAATAAATAACGGGGCCAGCAGATGATGAGCGCTTCCATGGGTGGACTCCCACATGGCCGACTACAGTTAGAGTCCCAGACCTGGTGACTTGAAAATGATGCCAGGTATGTATGTGTGTATGCTCAAGATCCCTGGAGGAGAATGGAGGAGAAGGGATTGAGGTGTGGTCATCCCCCCCAAGGGGTAATTTTCCTTTCCCTCTCCCTGTCTCTGTCTCTCTCTCTGGAGAGCACACACACCCTAAGGGAAAAATCTCTTATAAAAAATAAATAAAAGGAGTACCAGCAGGTGGCGTGGTGGTTAAGGCACTGGATATTCCCACATAGCCGACCACAGTTTGGGTCCCTGACCTGGTGGTTTGCTTTCTCACTTTCCTTCTCTCTCTCTTTCTGTCTCTCTTTGTCAAATTAAAATAAATGAATGAATAAATACAATTAGATAAATAATTTAAATAAATAAATAAAAGGAACCAGCAAGTGGTTTGGTGGTTAAGGTGCTGGGCACTCTCACATGGCCGACTATAGTTCGAGTCCCAGACCTGGTGGCTTGCTTTCTCACTTTCCCTCTCTTTCTATGTGTGTGTGTCTCTCTCTTTGGTCGAATTAAAATCAATAAATGAATAAATATAATTAAATAATTTAAATTTAAAAAGTTTTAAATTATATAAATAAGTATATATCTTTATTCCTGATAAGGCACATTCCCTTACGCCTGGAGGCAAGAGAACTAGCTGAGTACCCTTCATAGGACCTGGCTACACCATGACCACTTCCTCCAGTCCTGCGCCAGGATCCCGCCATGTGAGCGTGTGTTCAGCATGTTTTCAGGACAACTGGGCTGGGGACTTGAACCCTGGTCAGCATGTGGCTTCCAGAATGTAGACTGACAAGCAGAGGAGGCTGAGCGGCCTCATTTCTTGAGCAGTGCATTACTGCGGTACCATGGAACCCACTCAATTTTCCCCTTTTACCTACCCAATTTTTTTTTTTTTAAATTTGCCAGAGGGTGTGTGTGCTTGCTAGAGTGAGACAGACAGAGAAAGTGAGAAAGCACCACCCGCGGGGAATGGCGATGCCACAATCCCTTCTCTTCCACTTCTCCTTTTGTGATTTTGGGCATGCACACACACCCTCAGCATGTTTTTCAAGTCTCTGGGTCTGGGGCTTGAACCACAGGCTTGGCTATGTGGGATCCAGTCGCCTTAACCAGTTCACCACTGCTGGCCCTGCCTATACCAACTTTAGACATTAAAAACATTTTTTTTTTTTGGTCATTTGTAACCAAACATGGGCTTCCTAATGAAATCTGACACCGAGTTTACACTTACGTCGTCAGAACAGGCACAGATTCCCATGTAGTCCCAAGAGCAGGAGAAGTATGTGCGAGGAAAGCTTTTTAGAATCCTTCAAGATGGGGACCAGCAGTTGGCGTAATAGCTTTGTCGCTGGACTCCCATGTAGTCGACTGCGGTTCGAGTCCCAGACCCGGTGGCTTGAAACTCACGCCAGGCACGTGTGCGTGCGTGCCCAAGATCCCGAGAAGAGAATGGAGGAGAAGGGACTGTGGCATGGCCATACCCCCTGCGGGGTGATTTCTCGCTTTCTGTCTCTCTGTCTCTGTTTGTCTGGTGAGTGCATGCGCCCTATAACAAAAACCTCTCCAAAAAAAAAAGAATCCGTCAGGATGCCCAGGCTCTGAAGGGCAGGCAAGCTTTGTTTCAGTGGGGAGAACCCCAGTGGGAGAGGGAGCAGTAGGTGTGTGTGTGTGAAAGTTGATGACTGAGGGAAGTCTGCTAGGAACTTGCAGGAGCTCCAGACTGCCTGAATCACTCCCTCTCCGCTTCCCCCAGGCTCCAAGCCAAGCGGGAGGAGAGACCTATGGGGTGGGCCCAGCTGCCTCTATATGCAAATTGCCTGGGATGCCAGCAGATGAGGGGCCTCATGCAAATATATGCTCTCCTGGGGGCGGAGGACGGACCGCCCCTCATTAACTGGGGGACCAGGTGCTGGGTGAGCACCCCTTCCTCCCTGGGGTCCCTCTTTCCATCCCTGCAGCTATCTGTTCCCTGCCTCACCATGCGTGCTCCTGGAGCGGCGCCTCTGCCCGGACCCTTCCCGACTGTGGCAGCTCTTGTGCTTTTTCCGTTAGATAACAATAATTAACGTGGGGACCAGCAGGTGGCGTAATGGTTACGTCGCTGGACTACCCCGTTGCAGACGTCGCTCAAGTCCTGGCCCCTGCGGCTTAAAAGTCACGCCAGGTGCTTATGTGTGTGTGCCCAAGATCCCGAGAGGAGAATGGAGAAGGGACTGCGCCATGGCCAAACCCTGGAGGGTGATTTCTTGCTTTCTGTCCCTCTGGTGGACGCACGCGCACATATAGCAAAAAAATCTTAAAAAAAAACCAAAACCAAAACAAAACAAAAAACAGCCGTGTACTACACTCATGCTTTGCCAGGCTTTGTGCTAAATATTTTCCATGGTTATCTCATTAAATGCGCCCCCCCGCCACCCCCTCATTCCCTGGTGGTGAGTTTGCTGTGTATTTTATTTTATATTTTAAGAATTGCTTGCGCTCGCTTGGGCAGCGCACATACTAAAATTGGAACGACACAGAGATCAGCATGGCCCCTGCGCGAGGGTGACACGCACGTTCACAAAGCGTTCCATATATCTTGTTGTGAATACCAGGTGTAGCGTGGGGAGAGCGTGGGTGAAGGAGGAGAGTCTGAGGAAGGACATTTAGAAAAGTGAGAAGCAAGGCATTAAAGGGACAAGGAAATGGGGTGTTATCTGTTGAAGATAAGTTCATAGTATTAGCAACTGGACTGGGGAGAAATGCACACAGGTTGGAATACTCACTTTGCAAGATAAATAATGTGAACCAATGTATAAAAGAACTTGAAATAAAAACAAAACATTTTTTAAAAAATTTTAAAAAAGAATTACTTTATTGGAGCCGGCAGGTGGCATGGTGGTTAAAGGCACTGGACTCCCACATGACCGACTGCAGTTTGAGTCCCGGATTTGGTGACTTGCTTTCTCACTTTTCCTCTCTCTCTGTCTCTCTGATCAAACTGGAAAATAATAATAATAAATAAAGTTAAGTAAAATAATTATTAAAAAAAGAATTACTTGCAGTACCAGCAGTTAACCTAATGGCTATGTCGCTGGATTCCCA
>NW_006159526.1:2682721-2686418 GCF_000334495.1 Tupaia belangeri chinensis | reverse complement strand
ACCAGCAATTGGCATAATGGCTATGTCACTGGACTCCCATGTAGTCGACTGCGGTTTGAGTCCCAGACCCAGTGACTTAAACTCACGCCGGGTGCACGTGTGTGTGCCCAAGATCCCGAGAGAATGGAGGAGACTGCGGTGTGGCCATCCCCCCAGAGGGGTGATTTCTTGTTTTCCATCTCTCTGTTTTTCTATCGAGCACACACGCCCTATAGCAAAAACCTCTCCAAAAAATCTATCTATCTATTTATTTATTTATTTAAATTTGACCAGAGACGGCCAGAGTGGAGTGAGCAAGAGAGAAAGAGAGAGGAGAAGTGAGAAGCAAGCCTCCAGGTCCAGGACTCAAACCTCAGTCGGCCATGTGGGAGTCTAGCGCCCTTAACCACCACACCACCCGCCGGCCCTAGTTGTGCATTTTTTCCCCCAAAGAATATTTAGTGCTGCTACATGGAGGACACAGGCACACAGGCAAGGACGTGAGCAAGTGAAGGCTGGATGTGAACGAGCAGCTCACGAGGGGACCAGTGTGCATCGGTAAAGTGGGGTGGTCTGTGAGGTGCCCACATGGGGAGGTTCTGGGTTCATACCCACGTGCCCATGACCCTGGGCTGGCTGGAGCTGGGGTGGACTGCAGCGCCAACACCCTTTTGGGAGTGCTGGTTCATGGGGGAAATAAATGAATAAAACTTAGAGAAGCGACTCATGAGACTGGTTAGACATGGACTATGAGAGGCCAGCAGGTGGTGTGGAGGTTGAGGCACCTGGATACCACCTGGCTGACTACAAGGTTCAAGTCCCAAACCCAGCAACTTGAAAATTACTCCAGGCCGTGTGTGTGTGCATGCTCAAAACCCCGAGAGGAAAAAGGAGAACAGGTTGCAGTGTGGCCACCTGCCAGCCCCTGTGTAGCAAATTTTTTAAAAAGAAGAAGGGGGCCACAGGTAGAGTGGTGGTTGGGATGCCGGACTCCCACATGGCTGATCAGGGTTCAAGTTCAGGACCTGGTGGCTTGTTTCTCACTTTTTCTCTCTGTCTGTCTCTGGTGAGTGTGTGTCCTGCAGCACACTAAAAAAAAAAAGATAAGATAAATACAATTTTTTTGTGAGAGGTTTTTGCTATAGGGCGTGTGTGCTTGCCAGACAGACAGAGAGAGACATAGAGACAGAAGGCGAGAAAACACCCCCCAGGGGGGATGGTCACGCCGCAATCCCTTCTCCTCCATTCTCCTCTCGGGATCTTGGGCACGCATGCACATGCGCCCTGCATGAGTTTAAGCCACCGGGTCTGGGACTCAAACTGTGGTCGAGGCGCCCAGCAACATAGCCATTACCCTACCTGCTGGTCCCCCCCCGCCCCAATAAAAATTTTTTAAAAAGAAGAAAAAAATCAGTGAGCTGAACATGGATGGGAAGGATGGGAGGCTCAAGTCCACTCTGTGTTCTTAAGTGGGGTCCGACTGGTGACACCCACTCCATTCCACAAATCCTGTGCCCAAGACATGCAGGCAAAGCCATGGCACCACCCTCATGCCCAGCCCTGGGCACCTCCGAGGCGTGGAACCCTTTTGCTCCCCGTCCACTCGGCGTGGAAACTGCAGACTGGCCAGACAGGGCACTCTGCCAGCTTAGCCCAGGTCGTGGGTGGTGGCGGTCGAAGCCTATCAGCCCCATCGCCTTCCCTGGCTTCAATGGAGTCCATACCCCATGAGGCTTGGGTGCCTTCGTTTAGCGCATGAGCTCTTGTGCTCCCGGGTCTCTGGGTGGGATGCTTGGTCACCTGCCAGGAGGCTCCTAGAGCCGTTCTCAAAGTGGGTGACAGACCCCACTGTGCCGGGGTGGTGGCTAACTGAGGGCACTTGCCTGCTGTTAGAGGCAGCACCTCCCGACATCCACCCCTGAGAGCAGACCCCGACAGGCTGGGGCTGGGGTGGGAGGTGACAGTATACACGGGGTTAGGGACGGCTGTGGGGCCGAAGAGGCCACAGCCAGGGTTTGCTTAGGGAGTGGTGGGCTGAGCGATGGAAGCAGAGTCCGGCCCTGCGGCCACTACGTAGGAGTGGCCCTGCTGGCCCCCCAGCGGCCCCCTGTCGGCCCACGTGTGTTCTGTCTCCACTTGATTCACAAGAAACAGGAACGAACCCAGGGAGTCACACGCACCCACCTGTCGCCCTGCCCCAGTGCTTCTGAGCTGCCCACTCCCCCCACACACAAAGTCTCCGCCTGTCCGGCTCCGAGGATCTCCGAATCCCAGTTCTTCCTCTGTCTCTTCATCTCTCTTTGTTTCTCTCTCCCCAACTCTCTGTCTCTGTCTAACTCTAGGGCTCTCATCTCTGAGCTCCCCACCTATCCCTCCTTCTTCCCCCTCCAAGTCTTTCCATTCCTCTCTCAAACCCTCTTCCTCCGGCCCCAGGCCCCTGCATCTGGGCTCCTGAGCCCGCCTTTCTTCCCCAGGGACTCCTCGACCCATGCCCTCCCCAGAAAAAGCCTCATTCCTAGTTCCTAATTCCACCAATTCCCTTTGGGGCCCTGGCAAGAGAGACTGGGAGCTTGCACTTAAGGGGCCCGCACCCCATCCCCAGGCAGGCGTCGCCCTTGGGGGCAGCTCCAGTGCCCTGTGGACACCCCGCAACACACCTGCGTCCCCTCCCCTTGGCCAGCTGAGTCACCCTTGCCCCACCCTCTCTCTCTTCTCTTTCTCCATGACATCAGGCTTTTCCTGACGTCTTGCAAGGGGGTGGGCAGGGAGGGGCCGCTGGGAGGGGAGAGTCACCTGCACCCCTTTCCCTCCCTGCCCTCCAGAGGCCCTGGCCACAGGATGGTGTCGACGTGACAGACAGCATTTATTCCAGACTCCAGTGTCCACAGATGATGAGGCGGGGGCCGGGGGCGGGGATCCAGTGTCAGACTACGCAGCAGGACATCAGGTGGGGGGCCAGCAGGGGAGGCAGGAGGTAAAAATAACTCGGGCCACCGACCCTCCAAGCTTCATCCCAGGCCGAGGCCGGGCCCTGGGCTTGGGTCCAGGAGCTATTCTGGGGCTTGGGAGAGTCACCCTCCCTGGAGGAAGGCCCCCTCCCGCCCCCTTCCCCCCAGTCCCTCCCAAGGCAGGCTTCTGTGGGGCCCTGCCCAGGCAGCAGAGGAAGGAAGGGAGGGCCGCGGCGGGGAGGGGAGAGGGAAGGCGGGCAGAGGCGTGAGCAGGGCTGCTCTGATGCCCGCCGCCCCAGGTCCACTGACTGCTTCTAGCAGGTCCTCGGGCTCAGCACTAGGAGGAGATGGAGAGGTTGGCGGTGGCCCTCGCGATTGCTCCACGGCCCAGTGGGTCCCCTCTCCCCAGGGGCCCGCAACCCTCAAATACCTCCTCTCCAAAGCCCCCACTGCCACCTCTGGGTCTTCCAGAGGCACCAGCCCTGAGGAGGCCGGTCTGCTCTGGCTGCTCCGCCCCCGATGGGCTCAGCTCAGGCTCCCCGGGGGGCCTGGGGAGGAGGAGGTGGTCATGGCTGGGGAGGAATGGGGTTGGGCTGGAGGTGAAGGTGGGGTTGCGCTGGGCGGGTGACCTTGGAGATAGGTGGGCATGAGCTGGGATGGGGGAGGGCGGTGGTGGTATTGGGGTTAGGGATGGTGGTGGGGAGGGTGGGATGGGGGAGGGCGGTGGTTGTACTGAGTTAGGGATGGTGGCTGGCGGGGAGGGTGGGGTG
>NW_006159526.1:2682156-2682711 GCF_000334495.1 Tupaia belangeri chinensis | reverse complement strand
GGGAGGGTGGGGTGGGGTGACATGACAGGCTTGGGAACAGTGCAGAGCTGGAACTGGGAATGGGTTTGAGACCCAGGACAGGCTGAGTGAAGCTGGAGTTGGTGACCGACCCATTGGCCCAAACCGGGGCTCTTGGGGATGTGGCCAGAGAAAGGCTGAGGACTGCTGGGCTGGGACTGGCGGAGACTCAGGTGGGGGTGGAGCTGGGGCTGAGGTCAGGGTCAGGGCCAGAGTTGGGGTTGGAGGGGCAGCTGTGTGTTGGGCTGAGGGCGGGGCTGTGGGTCAGGCTGGAGATGAGGTCAGACAGGACAGGTTGAGGATGGTTGTGGATTTCCCTGTGGTTGGGGTGGGAGTCGGGGAGTCGGGGTGGGACTGGAGATGGGGTTGGGATTGGGGTGAGGCTGAGAGGAGACGGGATGGGGTGGCAAGTTCAGCCTGCGGGAGGCTGGAGGATGGTGGTTGAGGCTGTGGTGGGTAGGGGTGGGGTTGGGAGGAGGAGGGGTGGGACATGGTCACAGCCTAGGTCCCGGGTTGGGGGTTCAGCTGGGGCTGGGA
>NW_006159526.1:2661651-2663474 GCF_000334495.1 Tupaia belangeri chinensis | reverse complement strand
GCGCCGGCAGCAGCCTCGGCGCCCCTTGCGTCTCATGCAGTAGAAGGCCGCCACCACGAGAAGCAGGAGGCCCACGCTGACGGCCACAGCCATGACAGCCACTCCGGCCTGCACGGTCTGGGGGGCCACTGTGGGGCCAGGGCAGAGGGGGCCTGTCAGCCGCCGGGGCGCGGCCCACCCCACCGCCCAGGCTTCTCTCCCTGGGGCGGCTACTGACCGGTGCCGAAGTGGAAGACGTGCTGGATGTTCCCGTGGGGGTTGGAGGCCTCACAGGAGACGCCGTCCCGGCTCAGGGCGCTGGTCACTCTCAGGGTCAGGGAGCTGCTCACCCAGCCCGGCCTCCCGGGGGCTGGCGCTGCCGGCTGCAGAGGCTCGGGTCAGGCTCAGCCCGTGGGACAAGGGCTGGGGCGGGCAGCGGAAGGCTGTCCAGTCCCCCAGAAGCAGGAGCAGACCGATGGCTGGGTCAGGGAGGGGGCGGCGGCCGAGAGGTGCAGGGGTGCCGGGTCCTGCTGGGTCGGGTTGGGGGACAAGGCCCTTACTGTGCCGCCCAGCTGGTTCCAGGTGAGCTTGGGCTCCGGGTAGCCGCGGGCAGAGCAGGTCAGCACGACCTCGTCCCCTTCTCTCCAGCTGCCCTCCGCCTTGGGCTGCGTCTCTTCTGGCCTTAATTCTGGTGAGCCTGTGGGCAACGTGGCCCGGAAAGGAAGGAAGGAAAGAGATAAAGAGAAAGAGACACGGGTCAGCGGTGGCACTGGGGTAACAGATGCTCTCTTCCCAGGACCGCCCTGAGCACACTGGGCACGCGTGTGCGCCCACCATCGGCCGAGACGTGGGTGGGTCGCGGTGCCAAGACGCCGTCGGGGGAGCCTGTTTCTCATCCCCCTTCTGTCTGTCTCTCTTGGAAGAAAGAAAGAAACTTAAGAGGCTAGAGGGAGAGAGCAGAGAGGGGGTGCATCCAGACCTGTCCCGTTGGCCTCCCAGCCCCCACCGTCATCGTCAACCCTGCCCCCAGTCCCGAACCTTGGACCAGCAGCTTGAAGCTCTGGGTCTGGCTGAGGAGGGGGACCGTGGACATGGAGGCCTCACACGTGTAGGTGCCGGCGGAGTCAAAGGTGATGGCCTTGAGCAAGAGCGTGGGGCCGTTCCCCAGGGGAACTGAGTCCTGGGAGGGGAGAGGGAGAGGACGGGCAGGGCTGTGAGTGAGGCTGGGGGTCGCTGGTGCAGTGCAGGGGCCAAGGGCGAAAGCGCTTGTCCTCACCTTGGTCCAGCGGACAGTGGGCGTGGGCAGGCCCTGCGCCGAGCAGTTCACAGCAGTGCTGCCATTGAGGGGCACGGAGAGCTCTGGCTGGGTGCTGAGCTCCAGAGGGTCCAGGTCTGGAGAGGTACAGTCTGTCACCTTCCCCTGCCCCCCACTCGGTTAGGGGCCCTCCAGGGCGGTGGGGGAGCATGGTATTAACAATCTAAGCAGAGCAGCCCAGGGACCTCTCCACTCTCCCCTCAGGTCCCTGAGCCCAAACCTAGGAGTCTAACTCCAAAATGCTGAGAGCCAAGAGGTCACGCGGTTAAGGCAGCTGGATTCCACATGGTGGCTGTGCAGTTCAAGTCCCAGACCCAGGGACTTGACAGACATGCCGTGAGGCCAGCAGGTAGTGTAGTGGACTCCTAAGATGCTGGACTCCTACATGGCCAACCGTGGTTCAAGTCCTGGACCTGGCAGCTTGCTTTTTCCTTTCCCTTTCTCTCTCTGGTCAAATTAAAATAATAATAATAATAATAATAATAGTAACAAGGGGAATTAAATAAATAATTCTAGAAAAAGAAACAAG
>NW_006159526.1:2653912-2661489 GCF_000334495.1 Tupaia belangeri chinensis | reverse complement strand
AACATGCTGTGTGTGTGTGTGCGTGCTCAAGATCCCCAGAGGAGCGTGGAGAAGGCATTGCGGCAGGGCCATCCCCTCAGAAGCTGATCTCTCTCTCTGGTGAGAGCACAAGCCCTACATGAAACTTTATAAAAAAGAGAGAGAGAGAGAGAGAGAGAGAGAGATAGAGAGATAGGAATAAAGAAAATACAATGCCAGGACCAGCAGGTGGCATGGTGGTTTAGACGCTGGACCCTCACGCATGGCCGACCATGGTTCAAGTCTCGGGCCCGGCGGCTTGCTTTCTCACTTTCTCTCTCTCTCTCTGTGTCTTTCTGGTCAAAAATAAATGAATGAATAAATAGAATTAAATAATTATTAAAAAAAAAAAAAGAAAGAAAAAGAAAATACAATGCCAAACTTGGCCACTTCCCTCCAGAGCTCTGAGCCTGAAGTTCATGAATAACTTGGAGGTGTGTGGTGTTCCTCTGGGACTTGCCACCCAAACCCTTGCCCTCTCCTCCCTCCTACCTCCTCTGCCATCCTTCTCATTAACTATCTGCCCTTTATGGATCCTCCTACTTCTCTCCCCCTCTGACCAGTCCACCCTCCCCTGAGCAGTCAGAGGGATCTTTTCAACACACGCTGGTTAGTTCTCTTCTCTTAAAAGCCTGCTGTGAATCCCAGGACCCTTGGCCAAGCTCCTTGACCCAGCCTGCAGGATCCAACCTGGTCTGGCCCTGTCCACCTTGTGGACAATCTCCTACCCTCCTCTTTTGCCCACTCAACTCTAGCTACCCCGTTCGCTTGCTGCTTTTCTCACGTACACCACCTTGGGCCCTGCTGCAGGGCCTCTGCGCATGCTCTTCCAGCCCCTGGGATGCTCTTCCAGCTCTTTGCGAGTCCGAGTCTACTCTTTGCTTTCTCACTCAGACATTTCCTTCGCATGAGACTTTCCTGATCCTCTGTTACGGATGCCAGGGTCTCCCCTCTGACAGGGGAGGGTTTATTTCCCCAGCTGCCGAAGACTATGACAGCTGTCGGCCCTCAGCTGTCAGCCCTTCCTGGGGACTGCCGCAGCTGTGAGAGCCCCTTGCCCAAGGTCGTGCCCCCTCCCTTGGGCAGCATGCATCCAATGACTGTTGGCACAGGGATAAAAGGCCCCGTCCCCACGCCCCCACTGGGGACAGCTGTGAACGTCACCCAAGTGGAGCCCCCTTCTCTGGCCAGCCTTGCGTTCTTCACCTCCATACCCCCAGCAGACGTGGTGCGCCCCAGAAACTCGCTGTTCACAGATCTCCAGTCAGAATGTGCCTCCCGGGGCTATAGACCGCAGCAACCCGCATCGACAGCAATGCCCACTCTGGACTGGTGGTTAAGGGAGCTGGCTCCCACATGGCCAACTGTGGTTCGAGTCCCAGACCTGGCAGCTTACTTTCTCATTTTCCCGCTCTCTTTCTTTCTCTCACTCTGTCACTCTCTCGTCAAATTAAATCAATACATAAAATAAATAAAATAAATAAAGTGCAATAAACTAATAATTTAAAAAAAATTAAAATAGCGCTGATCCCTCACTAGTTTCTCCATCCCAGCAGCAGAGCCGTGTGCTACGAGTGTTCGTGTGCTGCACACCATGTCTCCCCTCGGCCCTGTTCAATCGGAGGGCCCTGGCCCGCCTTGTTCACAGCTGTGTCCCCAGTATCTGACACAGGGCCCACCCCAGGAAGGGGAACCGAGAACAGAGCCTGTCCCCAGCTTTGGGGAAAGAAAATTGAGAAGGGTTCTTAGATGCCCAGGACCCAGGAAACCGGCGAGAACTGGAAGGCAGAGCAGGGGGGTTAAGGAAGGAGTGAGGGAGGGCTTGGGTGCGCCGAGGTGAAGTTCACAGGTGGGTCTTAAAGCTATGTTGAGGCACCTGGGCTTCCCCCCCCCCAGGGCTCTCTCAGCGCCTTGGCAGGGTCTAAGTAGGGGAGGGCCAGGTTCTGTGCTTTGGAAAGAGCTCTCTAGCTAGCACGCGGGGTAGACTGGAGGAAGTGGAGGCAGGGACCCCGGGGAAAGAACAGGGGCAGATACCATGAAAATGAAGAGAAAGGGCGGAGGCAGAGTATTCAGGACAGAGCTGCGGCAGGGCTGTGGGGGTGAGGGCGGAGGGCAGCTGCTGCCAGGGCCCCGCCCTGCCCTCTCCCAGGGCTCTCACAGGCCACGTGCAGCTCCAGGGTCTGGGAGAGCTGCACGCCCTCGGCGGCATCGTAGTCCTCCACCTTGCAGCCGTAGGGCCCGCTCTGGCCCCGACGCACCCCCACCAGCGTCAAGTTCCCCTCCAGGTTGACGTTCAGCACTTCTTCCTGCTGGTCCTGGGGGACCGGGGAGGAGGAGGCAGGCTCAGGAGTGATCCCGGCCCAGTAGGGTGATGCTAGGTCAGGGCTCACCGAGTTAGGGTCACACAGGGCAGAGTCCACAAGTCAGGGCCAGGGGGGACCCAGGCAGAATCACGCTACGTCAGGACGCGCTCAGATCAGAAGTCAGAGGGCCCCAACTTAGTGCGCAGGTGCCAGGGCAGGCGGGGATAAGCAGGGGCCACCCAGTCAGGCATCAGGGCAATGCAGGTTAGGAAGTCACTGCGGTCAGGGGCAGGGGTTCCCAAGGGATCCCAGGAGGGTCACCTGAAGGCGGAAAAACGTGTAGTCCAGGCTGGGGCTGCCGTCGCCCCGGCAGAGCAGCTGCACGGAGTCCCCCTCGCGCACCCAGCCCTCTGTGGTGGACGGGCTGCCCACCCAGAACTGCACGTGCTCTGTGGGGTCTGAGGGAAGGGCAGGGGAGACGGGAGCCATGGTGAGGGCACAGGTCAAGGCTGGAGAGGGAGCCGGGTCAGCCCTGTGTCCAGGGCACGGCTGCAGTTGGCCAAAGGCTAGTCTTGGCTTCAAGGCTCAGGTTCACATTTACTCTGAGATCGGGCACCAGAGAGTGTCAGAGGGGGAGATAAGCAGAGGTACAGGTCAAGGGTCAGAGGTCAGCATGGGTAACAGGTCAGTAGGAGTTGGGGTCAGATGTCATCTGAGACCCAGTTCAGTGTAAGAGATTGGAGCACACGTTTAGTCTTGAAGCCTCATGGACTTCTGGGTGCTGCGTGGGGGTCAGAGCCAGAATGGGGCTCGTACTACCAATGGAGGTCAGAGGTCAGAGGTCAGCACCAACTCACATTTCAGCATGAAGCAGAGGAGAGGAGGGCCAGTGAGGACTCACAGTGCAGGGTGAGGCGGAAGGCAGGGCTGTCCAGGAGGCCGTGGCTGGCCGCCGGCAGGTCGGCGCGGGCGGTGCAGTGGAAGCTGGCATCGCATCCCGGTCGGCCTTGCGGAGCCGCAGATAGAGGGTGCTGGTGAGGGACAGCAGGCCCGAGGCCTCCCGCACCGTGCGGCTGGTCATGTAGCCCTCTGCAGGAGAGAGGGGCCGTCAGCCAGCCCTGTCCCTGCCCGCCCCGCCCAGCTCAGGCCACGCCGCTCACCCGGGTTCATCTCCATGGGCACATCCAGGTGCTGCCCGCTCCGATACCACATGATCTGGGGGACCGGGTTCCCGTTCCGGCTGTTGCAGGTGGCAATCTGAGCAGACAGGCATGAGCCTGGGCTTCGGCCGGGGCTGCGAAGTCCGGACCCTGTTCCCTCAGGGGTTCTCCCGACTCGGGTGCAGAGACGGGACGGAGCCCGGGAGCCTGACCCCCAGTCCTTCTCAGACCTCCTCCCGCAGGAGCCAGGAGTTCAGGCCCCCGGGTGCTCCCACCCTGGAACCAAGGTCGCCCCCGAGGTACCTCCTGGGCAGAGTCCTCCATCACAGACAGCGTCCCTTTGTTGGGGATGACTTCCGTGGTCTCTGGTTTTGCTATGGGAAGATGGTCACATCAGGGGCCCCGCAGAGCCCTCAGCCCGCCCCCTCCCAGGGGTACCCGTGGATGCTCACCGAACACACGGAGCCGCACGGTGGCCTCAGCCGTGCCCGCCGTGCCGGCCCTCACCACGCACACGTAGTCCCGCTCGTCGCCCACCTGGGCCTCAGCCAGCACCAGGCGCCCCTGGGAGTCCAGCTGGTATGGGGGGCTGCGGCTCTGAGTGTCATGCACGGTGCCCTGGAGCTCCGAGCCGTGCAGCTCCGCAGAGGCCAGGCGGCGGCGGGCCCTGGAGCGGTCGGTCTGAGGGTGGGCAGACAAGATGGGCTCGGCTGGGCTGGGCAACCCGGGTCTCCCCTGCCCTTTCTGCTGCACTGGGGGCCTGCCCCTGTCCTCCGTTTCCTCTGGTCCCTCTGTTCCTCTCCCGCCCTCCTGCCCCCACTCCCCCTTTCTGCCTCTCTCTTCCTCCGTCTCACTCAGCCTGTCTCTCCTCTCTGTCCCTCCCCGTCTCCATGTTCGCTCCTCTTTAGTGCTGCCCCTGAGGCTCTGGCTCTTCGGGGTGTCTGTCTCGATCGAGTGCCAGCCCTCTCTGAAGGAGGCCGTCTTCGGTCTCGACTCAGCCAGGCCCAGACACCTGGAACTTGGAGCGTCCCTTCCCCTCGGTGGGCCTCAGTTTCCCCGTCTGTGAAATGGACATGCAGCTCGGCCATTTCTTGTCAATGCCTCTGGTCCTCTGGGCTCTGACGAGGGATGAGCGTCCGTGGTCTGCTGTACCCGATTCCCAGCACCCGCCGCCCCCAGCTTCCTGCCCCAGCACTCACAAGGAACCATTCCAGCACGTAATGGCCCTTGACTCCCACGGGGGTGCAGTCCAGGGTGACGGACTGTCCTCGCATCACCTCCACCAAGGGGGTCGCAGACACGCGGACCTCGGCCCGGGCACCTTCAGGACGGAAACTGCGCTACAGCTGCTGCACCCAGGGATCCCGCAGACAGTCCCTCCACCCTGGGCCCAGGAGGATGGCCCTCGTCCTCACACCCAGGGGCCCAGGTCCTTCTCGGATCCAGGGGTCTGGGCCCCCATCCCTTCTCCCTCAGACCCAGGGGTCCAGGCCCCCTGCCCCTCTTCCCCCAGACCCAGGGGCCCAGATTTTTAGTCCTCTCTCCCTCAGACTCTGCCCTCTCTCCCTCCACCTCTCATCTCTGCATCAGCCCTCACATGGAAACACTTTGGTTCATTCGCTGCCCAGGGCCCCCCAGTCCCTCCTGCCTCAGACTCAGGGATCTGAACCCCCAACTCCTCCTCCCCCAGATCCAGGGATCCAGGCCCCCTGCCCCTCTTCCCCTAAACCCAGGGGCCCAGATTTTTAGTCCTCTCTCCCTCAGACTCTGCCCTCTCTCCCTCCACCTCTCATCTCTGCATCTCTGAGCCTCAGACCCCAAGTGTGTTCCTCTCCATTCTTCCCTCCACTCGCCGAGCCCCAGACCCCTGCCCGGGGCTGCACAGGCCTGGTGGCCTCCGTTCAGTGCTCACAGGGTATGTGTCCGCCCTTGTTTCTCTAACCAGAGCAGACACTCCTCCAGGGCAGGGCCAGGCCAGCCTCATCCCTGTGCCTCCAGCCCTGCGGGCAGGGCCTGGCACAGTGATGTGGAATAAATGTCTCTCTCCAATGGGTCTCCATCTCTCCACCCTGTGAGTATCTCACCCTAGGCCTCCATCTCTCAGTGCCTGTCTCTGCCTCTGTGTCTCTCTCTCCTCTCTCAGTCTGCCGCCTCCTCCTCCAGGTCGAGGAGTTTCTCGCCCTCTCGCCCTCGCCCTCTCGTGAGTAGGGGGCTAGGGTGTGGACTGCGTCTGGGTTTGGAGCTGGGGCGGGATGAGGGTGTGGGGGTGGTGAGGGGGACAGGGCTGGGCAGGTTTCAGGAATGTGGGAGGGACAGGCTGGCTGAGACCTGCCCGGCTTGGCGCCAGAGCCCCCTAACACGCCCCAAGGCCCCCCTGTCTCTCTGATAGAACAGCGAAGGGGGTAAAGTAAGTCCTTCAAGCAGGACCAAGATGAGGCCCAGGTCCTGGGGCCTGAGGGGTAAGAGACCTGGGGGTCTGGACTCCTTGGTCCTGGGGGATTAGGAGGCCGGCCGGGCTTTCTGTTCAGGGTCCCTGCAGCTAGGGCAGTTCTTGTCGCGAAGCCAGCACGCCCTCTGGCCTTCTGGGCTGACACCCTGACGTAGCCCTCCGTTCTTAGAATCTCCTTCCCTTTCCCACCCAGCCGGGCCCAGCCTTAACCTCGGAGACCCACTATTTACCACGCTCGTGCCAGCAGGCCAGATTCCCAGGCACCCACCTCTGGCCCCCGCCTGTCCCCAGGGAGGAGGTGGGGGCCAGGCTGGTGGCTGGGCTGGCTGGGCGCTGCACACAGCAGGGTAAGCCAGCGAGGTCCCTTCTCCTCGGTCTTGCTCATCGCCCGGTGTTCTCAGGTCCCCAGCCCCTCAGGGCGCCTCCTGTCCCACCACCACGCAGGTGTGGGGCTTCATCTGGGCCCCAGGAAGCGGAAGGGTCACACGGAAACACTTTGGTTCGCTCGCGCCTAGGGCTGGTGCTCCAGTTCTGGCCCCGAGGGAAGCGGGTTCTTGGCAGAGTCTAGACTCTGAATTCGGTTGGGAAAGCCCTCAAACATGTATGAATCCTGGTTTTCAGTCACCAGCTTCCCTGGGGGGAGGGACGGGGGTCTCCGAATCTCTCAAACTTGAGAACCTTTGAGGGGAGAGCGCTGAGCTGTCGGACTTGTGTTCTGGGGGGAAGGTGCTCTGGTCCCCCGACGCCTGGGTCCGAGGGAGCAGGGTCTGGGGACCTGGAGTCCAGGTCCTGAGCACCGACTTCTCAGGTCTCTTAGATCTACCGCCTGATAGTCTCCCCTTCCCTGCTCTCTCCAGCCCGGCTGTCCCCAGCGCTCTCGTTGGCAGGGGTACCTCCCAAGACACCCAAATCTCTCCTCCCCCGGGTCGGTGAAAGCTTTCCTCACGCCTTCCCGAGGTCGCAAGGGGCCACCGCCTAGTCTCACCCTGCTTTCGGCCCAGGCCATACCTCGGTGCGCCGCCAGCAGGAGCGCGAGCAGCAGCAGGCGGGGCGCCCTGGGGCCCGGGGGCCGCCTCCCGGCCCCTCCTGGTTCCCCCCGGTCTGGGCGCCCAGCCAGGACCTCCCACTGCCCGCAGTGGACCTCCCAATGCACCGCCTGGCGCGGCGCTCCCTCTGCCCCCAAGCCCCGGGCTGCCCCGCTTAGGCGAAGCGCACCGCGGCGGGGGACCTGCCCGACCAGCTAGCCAGTGTCCTGAGCGGGGGTCGCACCAGTCCGTCGTGCACCTTCTCCCCTGCATTCTGACCAGTGGCCTTGGGGACTCGTTCCCACCGTGGCCAGTAGCCTGGGCTTGCCTCGCCGATCAACCAGATGGCCCCAGTGCAACCAGTGGCCTGTGCCGGCCTCTCCCTACGCCAGCGCCCAGCCTGCCCAGTGGCCTGGAGCAGCCTCTCCCAGCATGCGCTGTGATGCTTCCCCTGGGGCCAGGGCCCTGGGCCGCTCTGCTTGTCTGACCAGTAACCTGGGACCGGCCAGTTCAACCTCTTATCGCTAATGGTTTTCAAATCCCAGTTCCTTGGGGTGCTCTTTCTAGAGCTCTCCCCCAAAGGCCTTCTCACTCTTCCCCCATCCAGGGAATCCCAGGAATG
>NW_006159526.1:2645291-2651695 GCF_000334495.1 Tupaia belangeri chinensis | reverse complement strand
GGAATGCCACCCCCCTCCCTCCTTCCTTCTCCCCTTCATTCCCTCCCAACCTTGGGGGAGGGGAGGGGAGCAGGCTGGCAAGAGCAGGTGAGCCGGGGAGGAGGGGAGGTGGAGGTACCTGGGGGGAGGGGAAGGAGTGTGTGGTCGGTGGTCGAAAGGGCAGTCACTGGTCAGACTAGGGGGTCACAGATCAGGCTGCCCAAGGCTCCTCACCAGCCAGATCAGACTGGAACAAAGTCCCCTGATGGCCGGCTGGGACTGGGAGAAGCTAGCTCAGGACGCTGGTCAGAACTGTGCTCGGGGACATCAGCTGGTCATTCTGGGAGAGGTTCCTCAGGCCTGCCATCAGCCTGGGGGAGTTGGTAAGATGGGGGGGGGGTCCTGGGCCTAAATTTTGCCCTGGGAATACAAAGGAAAGGCTTGGATTGTCGTGGGCCTGGGAGTTCCTGGTCAGAGTGGTCAGGTTCCTTCATGCACTGGCCCTACAAGAGAACAACTGCTCTTCGGTCTTAGCTGAAGTAGCCCCTCCTCCAGGAAGCCCTCTCTGCTCCTCTGGCTGAGTCAGGTTCCCTCTGGGTTCTTGCAGCCCCTCAGGCTTCCCCACCTCAGCCCTGCAGTTTAGGAATGGGTCTCTCTCCCTCCCTGGATTGTGAGCCCGTGAGCCCGTGAGGAAAGAGCCAGGGTCACCTTGGTCACCCGTACTGCCCAGCATAAGACCAGACACAGTGGGCGCCCAGGGAAGGTTCGCAAGGCTCAAACGCAGGGGCGCACATGGACACCCCCTGGCTGGATGACAGCAGGATACACAACGCAGACTCAGTCTGGACAAACGCCTCCGTCCTCCATGCTCCCCCTGGGACAGGCTCCCACACTGTGAGCCCCCCACCCTAGGCTATTGCTGCTCGGACCAGGCCCTGCGAGGAGCACTCTCACAGCCATCCCCTTCCACCCTCCCAAGGCCCAACAGTGAGGTTCTAGGTGAGTGGGGAGGACTCTGGCCATAAATCCCAGCCTGGCCGTGGCCCCCATGGACTTGCAGAAACTAGCCTTGTGACGTCACCTTCCTTCGTCCCCTGCAATTTATTCCCACAGGACAGCCAGAGGGACCTCGTTAAAATGTGAGTCAGCACACACCCTGCTGTGGCTCCTGCCTCACTCGGAGTGACGCGGAGCTTTCTCCATGGCTCTCGAGGCCCCTGCTCTGGCTCTCGTGGCCCTCTGGCCCTCGTGGCCCCCCGGCCCCGTCTTCTGTCACCCCCCTTGCCAGCTCCACTCTCCTCACATCGGTCCCTGCTGCTGTGCTGCTGGGCACGCCAGGCACATCTGGGCTACAGGGTGTTTGCACCTGCTCCTCCCTCTGCTGAGACTTCTTTCCCCACGCAGCTTCCTCCCTCATCTGCCTCAAAGCTCTACTCCAACTCACCTCATTCCTTGGGTCAGCAGGTGGCATGGTGGTTAAGGTGCTGGACTTCCACATGCCAACAGTCATCGGAATCCAGACCTAGTGGCTTGAAAATAACATTGGGACAGCAGGTCACATTGGTCACATTGCTGGACCCCACATGGCTGACCACGGTTCGAGTCCCAGACCTGGTGACTTGAAAATCACGCTGGATGTGTGTGCATGGATGCCCAAGATCCCAGGAGGAGAATGGAGGAGGGATGGCAGTGTGGCCATTCCCCCCGGAGGGTGATTTCTCACTTTCCCTCTCACTGTCACTTTCTTTCTGGCAAGCACACACACCCTATAGTAATAATAATAATAATAATAATAATAATAATAATAAAAGTTTTTTTTTTTTAAAGAGAGAGAGAAACAGCTTCCCTTGAGCATCTTAGCTAAAGCAGCAAACCTTGGGCCAGCCCCCAAGGTTAAGCCCTGTGCACTGGGAGCTGGATACCATATGGACGACCGCAATTCAAATCCCAGACTCACTCAGTGGCTTGAATAACAAACTGGGCGTGGGACCAGCAGTTAGTATAATGGCTATGTCGCTGGACTCCCATGTAGTCGACCACTGTTCGAGTCCCGGACCTGGAGGCTTAAACTCACGCCAGGCACATGTGCGTGCATGCCCAAGATGCTGAGAGGAGAATGGAGGAAAAGGGATTGCAGCGTGGCTATCCGCCCTGGGGGGGTGATTTCTTGCTTTCTGTGTCTCTGTCTCTCTGTCTTTCTGCCTTTCTGGCGAGTACACGCAACCTATAGCAAAAACCTCTCCCCCCTCCAAAAAAAAAAAAGAAAACACACTGGGCGCGTGTGCATGCGTGCCCCTGTGATGGACTAAAACAGATGATAAGAAAAATGGTGTCTTTGAGCTAAGATGCATCCCATAGGCCTGCCTCACCCACCCCATAGAGCAGAGTGAAAAACAAAGATGTGATTACATTTAACAAAAGACACGCTGCTCTGTTTCTGTAAACTGCTGACAGACTGCCGGTAAAAGAATATAACAACCCTTACGGCACCCCGAGCACCCCGACCCTTACAGCCCTTCCTCCCTTACAACCCCCCTCACCCCGACCCTTGCAAAGTGTAATGTTCCCTTGTGGTTTTTGCGCTTCAATACCCTGCAAAGCTGTAGATCGGGGCTGTTGTCCCAAACGCTACCTGCCAGTCAGGGGCGACGGTCCCTAGCCAGGAATAAAGGCTCCTAAAACTTTCATTTTTCAGGTCTTCATGATATCTCGCACCACAGCACCCCCCAATCCTGATGGGATAAAAAACGAAGGAAAAAGGATTGCAGCATGACCATACCTTACTGGAAATTTCTCTTGCCTTACCTTGCTCTCTGGTGAGCACACATGCCCTCTGGCATTAAAATAAAATAAAATAAAATAAAATAAAATAAAATATAAAATAAAATAAAGCAATTCCTGGGTTGGCCATGGCAGTGCAAGCAGTAGCCCACCTACATGTGGAAGCCATATGGCCGCCCGCAAGCTCGGACCCTGAGCAGACCTGAAACATACAGGTGTGTGGGTCCTAATCCCGACTGGCCGGGGACTGGGGGGCATCACAGCGTGATGAGGCCTTGCTGACTGAGCTCCACTTCCTGCCTGTGCATGCTCTCCTGCTTTCTCCTGAAGGACGTAAAACTTCAAACAAACAAACTAGCAATTCCTGCCCCCTTGTATCTCCTCATTACCTTATTTTACTACATTTTTCTTCCATAGTATTGGTTTCAGATAGTGTATGTAGGATTTTGAAAAAAATGTTTATCTTGTATCAAGAGAAAATTTTTTTAAGTTTTTGCTGTAGGGCACATACACTTGCCAGAGAGACAGAGCGAGAGAGACAGAGAGAAAGGAAAAGTGAGAAAACCCCCCCCCCCGCTCCATGGGATGGCCACACCACAATCCCTACTCCTCCTTCTCCGCTCAGGAATTTAGGCACGCACGCACACGTACCCAGTGTGATTTCCAAGCCACTGGACATGGGACAGAGACTGCAAAGTTGGCCACATGGGATCCCGCTGCCTCACCCACTGTACCACCTGCTGGTCCATGACAATTAACTTTATTTTTTCAAAAAAAATATTTATTGGGACCAGCAGGTGGCGTGGTGGTTGGGGTGCTGGACATTCCCACATGGCCGACCATGGTTCAAGTCCTGGATCTGGTGGCTTGCTTTCTCACTTTCTCTCTTCCTCTGTGTCTCTCTCTGGTTAAAATAAAATAAGTAAATGGGTAAATAAAATTAAAAATAAATAATTCTTTTTAAAAAAGAAAAAAAATATTTATTTATTTAACTCCATTTGTCATTGTTATTTTTAAAAATAATTATTTTATTTAATTTTATTTATTCATTCATTTTATTTTCATTTGACCAGAGACACACACACACACACACACACATACGCAGAGAGAGAGAGACAGAGAGAGAGGGAAAGTGAGAAAGCAAGCCACCAGGTCTGGGACTTGAACTATGGTCAGCCATGTGGGAGTGTGCAGCGTCTTAACCACCATGCCACCTGTTGGTCCCCTGTCACTGTTATTTTTTTAATTTGAGCAGTTAGAGACAGAGAAAGAGAGAGAGAGAGAGAAAGGGGATATGAGAAAACAAGCCACCAGGTCTGGGACTAGAACCATGGTTGGCCATGTGGAAATCCACTGCCTTTAACCACCATGCCACCTGCCAGCCCTGCATGATAATTAACTAAGTTCACAGCATGTGGAATATGGGAATCATGACACTTTGGAGGGGAATGTGATTCTGGACTCGGATCTGGAAGACGGAATTATGGACATGCCAGCGACTTAGGCAGCAGAGGGAGTGCATTTGGGGTTGTACGACGGCAGCCACCTGTGCTGGGAGAGTTTAGGCGAGGACTTCTTAGGGAAAGTTTTTTTTGTATGCAGAGAGAGAAAGAGAGAGGGAAAAGAAATGACGCTCCGGGGGATGGCCACGTTGCAATCCCTTCTCCATTCTCCTCTTGAGATTTGGGACATGCACACACAGGTGCCCAGCATGTTTCTCAAGCTGTCAGGTCTGGGATTTGAACCCATAGTTGGCTACTGGGATCCAGCTGTCCTAACCACCATGTCACCTGCTGGCGCAGTACAGATTTATGTTGATGCAAACATTTTCTGAAAGCCATGCATAGTTTCTTTCACAATACACATTTCCACAAACCCTTCTTCGTCGCCGCCTTCCTTTTATAATTGCCAGAAAGTGTGGGTGCTGGCCAGAGACAGAGATGGAAAGGCAGAGACAGAGGGAAAAAGCACCCCACATGGGGTATGGTCACATTGCAATCCCTTCTCCATTTCTCCATCCTGTTGGGATTTTGAGCACACATTCACACACACCTGGTGCACTATTCTTTCCCTTTTTTTTCAAAAGAAATATTTATTATATTCATTGTCATTATTTTATTTATTTTATTTTATTGTTTTGAAGTTGACCAGAAAGAGAGAGAGAGAAGGAGAGTGAGAAAGCAAGCTGCCAGGTCCAGGACTTGAACTGCAGTCAGCCATGTGGGAGTCTAGCTGGCTTAACCACCATGCCACCTGCCGGCCCCACCTGGTGCTCTTTTCAAGCCACAGGGCCTGGGATTCAAACTGCCGTCGGCCAAGTGTGATCTAACTCTCCTAACCACTAGGCAATGAAGCCAGCCCTCCCTCAGCAAGCTTTCTGAAGTCCCCTCAATACACAACTATGATAAAGTTTAATTTATAAATATGATGGGGCCAGTAGGTGGTGTGGTGTTTAAGTCACTGGACTCCCACACAGCCGACTACGGTTTGAGTCCCAGACCTGGTGGTTTACTTTCTCACTTTTCCCCCTCTCTGTCTCTCTCTCTGGCCAAATTAAAAAAAAAAAAAAACTAATAAAAATAAAATGATATAAATAATTCTTTCAAAAATTATAAATAAGGCTCAGGAAGAGAAGAACAGTAAATAATGTCGTGTAGAACCATTTCTAACTACATGCTGTACTAAAAGTGAAGCGAATGTGGTCTCTTTCAAAGTATCTGACTGTCTTATTTCATGAGTAGCTGAAACTGCAAAAAGTGAAACCGAAGATAAAGGGGTGACTACTGTACTTTTTTAAAGAGAGACTTTTGCTATAGGGTGTGTGTCCTTGCTGGGAGACAGAGAGAAAGTGAGAAACCATCCCCAGGAGAGGATGGCCACGCTGCAATTCCTTCTCCTCTGTTCTCCTCTGAGGATTTGTGCATACACTCACAAGCACCCAGTGTGAGTTTTAAGCCGCTGAGTCCAAGACTCAAACTGTGGTCAACCATGCAGGAGCCCAGTGCTCCTTAACCACTTAACCCCCCTTAACCACTATGCCACCTGCTGGCCCCGACTACTGTACTTATTTATTTTTTAGAGGTTTTTGCTATAGGGCGCGTGCGCTTGCCAGAAAGACAGAGAGAGACGGAGAGACAGAAAGCAAGAAATCACCCCCCAGGGGGGATGGTCACGCTGCAATCCCTTGTCTTCTGTTCTCTTCTCGGGATCTTGGGCACACACACACACACGCCCGGTATGAGTTTAAGCCACTGGGTCTGGGACTCGAACTACATGGGAGTCCAGCAACATAGCCATTATGCCAACTGCTGCTCCCCACGACTACTGTACTTTAGAAAGAAACTAAAATCGCAAAAGAAGCAGGGATTGGCTAATTTATTCCGGCCCTGGCAGCTGAGGCAGATTCTAGTCCCCAAAGATGGCTGGGATGATATGTCTTCGCTCGTATAATCAGAGCTTGACACTTTCCAGCCAGAGTGAGGTCCAGGCCCCACCTCTCAGCTCTGTGCAGTTTGGGGATTGCATGTAACTAGCAGAATGCAGCAGGAGTGATGTTGTGTGAACCCCAAGAGGAGGTGGAAAAGGCCATGCAGCCTCTGTCCAGGCCCCCAGAATCCTCTCCATGAACTGGTCAGCCCACAGGG
>NW_006159526.1:2640274-2643398 GCF_000334495.1 Tupaia belangeri chinensis | reverse complement strand
GGTCCAGGACTTGAACTGCAGTCAGCCATGTGGGAGTCTAGCTGGCTTAACCACCATGCCACCTGCCGGCCCCACCTGGTGCTCTTTTCAAGCCACAGGGCCTGGGATTCAAACTGCCGTCGGCCAAGTGTGATCTAACTCTCCTAACCACTAGGCAATGAAGCCAGCCCTCCCTCAGCAAGCTTTCTGAAGTCCCCTCAATACACAACTATGATAAAGTTTAATTTATAAATATGATGGGGCCAGTAGGTGGTGTGGTGTTTAAGTCACTGGACTCCCACACAGCCGACTACGGTTTGAGTCCCAGACCTGGTGGTTTACTTTCTCACTTTTCCCCCTCTCTGTCTCTCTCTCTGGCCAAATTAAAAAAAAAAAAAAACTAATAAAAATAAAATGATATAAATAATTCTTTCAAAAATTATAAATAAGGCTCAGGAAGAGAAGAACAGTAAATAATGTCATTTAGAACCATTTCTAACTACATGCTGTACTAAAAGTGAAGCGAATGTGGTCTCTTTCAAAGTATCTGACTGTCTTATTTCATGAGTAGCTGAAACTGCAAAAAGTGAAACCGAAGATAAAGGGGTGACTACTGTACTTTTTTAAAGAGAGACTTTTGCTATAGGGTGTGTGTCCTTGCTGGGAGACAGAGAGAAAGTGAGAAACCATCCCCAGGAGAGGATGGCCACGCTGCAATTCCTTCTCCTCTGTTCTCCTCTGAGGATTTGTGCATACACTCACAAGCACCCAGTGTGAGTTTTAAGCCGCTGAGTCCAAGACTCAAACTGTGGTCAACCATGCAGGAGCCCAGTGCTCCTTAACCACTTAACCCCCCTTAACCACTATGCCACCTGCTGGCCCCGACTACTGTACTTATTTATTTTTTAGAGGTTTTTGCTATAGGGCGCGTGCGCTTGCCAGAAAGACAGAGAGAGACGGAGAGACAGAAAGCAAGAAATCACCCCCCAGGGGGGATGGTCACGCTGCAATCCCTTGTCTTCTGTTCTCTTCTCGGGATCTTGGGCACACACACACACACGCCCGGTATGAGTTTAAGCCACTGGGTCTGGGACTCGAACTACATGGGAGTCCAGCAACATAGCCATTATGCCAACTGCTGCTCCCCACGACTACTGTACTTTAGAAAGAAACTAAAATCGCAAAAGAAGCAGGGATTGGCTAATTTATTCCGGCCCTGGCAGCTGAGGCAGATTCTAGTCCCCAAAGATGGCTGGGATGATATGTCTTCGCTCGTATAATCAGAGCTTGACACTTTCCAGCCAGAGTGAGGTCCAGGCCCCACCTCTCAGCTCTGTGCAGTTTGGGGATTGCATGTAACTAGCAGAATGCAGCAGGAGTGATGTTGTGTGAACCCCAAGAGGAGGTGGAAAAGGCCATGCAGCCTCTGTCCAGGCCCCCAGAATCCTCTCCATGAACTGGTCAGCCGCCAGGGAAACAACCTGACTACCCTAGGCAGCCATACTGTGGGGAAGCCCAAGCCGGCAAGTATGGAGCCCACACAGGGATGCTCCGGTCTGTAAGCGCTGCACCAGGCACTACTCTGTGTCACCCTGAGCCAGGACAACATGGAGCCCTTCCTCACACCCGGCCCACAGGGACCAGGAGAGCGAAACAATGCTTGTGGTCATTTGCTGCTGAGTGGCTGAGTGATTAGTTCCAAGCAACGGGTGATGAGAAGAGCGGCCACATCCTGTTTCTGAGGCAGCGGGATGAGATGACTCGCGCCCAGTGGTCATCGAGGCATGAGCGTGTCCTCATCGGACCGGTTCTGTGGTGTCATGGTGGCTCGGTTACCGTGGCTGGCTAGCTGCCAGTGTGCTCACTCACTTTCCAATCCTGGGTCTCCACATCACTCCTGGGATTCTCGGAGTGACGCAAAATCCCCTTTCTGCCCAGAGGTGGTTTCTGTTGTTTGGAACTAAGTCTATGATAGGAGTTTTCAAACTCCCTTTCCGATAGGATACCTTTTCCTCATCTTTTAAGTCTCAGCTCAGACACCCCTCCTCCTGGAAGCCCTCCCTGACCTCTGGGGCTGGATCGGACAAGCCCTCTGGGCTCCTGCAGCCCCCTGGCTCCTGCCCCCATCTGAGCCAGCACTATCAGGGGACAGATCTGCTCCCCTCACTGGACTGTGAGTCCCAGGAGGCAGGGGTCACTGCTCAGTCAGGGCTGGCACTGGGCAGGGGCTCAGGGGAGGCCGATGGATTAAATGGAAGCCGAGGGAAGCAGACCGGGGAGGCATGGGTCCCTCGGGGTTAGGGATAAGGTGACTGAAAGTTACTGTGACTCTGGGAGGAGGACTCGGGACAGGGATCAAAGAAGAGGGAAGGAGGACAGGCTGCGGCCAACCGTGGGTAACCCTCAGGGAAGTGGGGGGTCTTGTCTGCTAGGGACTCATATCGCTGTCCAAGAATTTTTTTTCCATGATGGAGACAGGTGTTAGATGCCAGAGTCTCTGAGAAATCGGGGCTGTAGCCTCCTATGCACCGAGGCCAGGACTTCTGGGACTGAGGGTGGGGGCTGGGGCTGACTCCACCTGAAGGCCTGTGGGAAGGGGGCTCAGGGCTGAGGGAGGAGGGGCTGGGGGCCTGGACCCCTGGGTCTGGGGGAGGAGGGGGTGGGCTGGGTCTGCCGAGTTGGTCCGGTGGATCAGGCCTGGCCGCCCTCTCCCAGCCCAAGCTGACCCCTGCTGGCCGCCCTGCTCTCCCGCATACACTGGAGGACAGGCAGGCTGGGCAGACAGACAGGCAGGCTGGGCAGACAGACAGACAGGCTGGGCAGTTTATTCCAGGTCAGAAGCCCCTTCCAGGCCCCGGGCCCTGTGGCCACACATCTGGATCCCTGTGATGCAGAAGGAGGTGTGAGGTGTGTTAGGTGAGCTCACACCTGGTGGGAGGGCAGAGTGGGAGAGGGTCAGGCCCGGCCAGGGCTGGGGCCTGTGTGAGGGTGGAGACAGAGGTGGGGCCTGTGGTAGGGATGGGGCCTATGTGAGGGCGGGACCAGGGGCGGGGCCTGTGTAAGGGCGGGGCCAGGATGGGGCCTGTCTGGGGCGGGGCCGCGGTGACGCCTGTGTGAGGGCGGGGCCTGTGCGAGGGCGGGGCCA
>NW_006159526.1:2638074-2640240 GCF_000334495.1 Tupaia belangeri chinensis | reverse complement strand
GGGTGGGGTTTCCCTTCAGGAGTTTCTGCAATGGAGAGTGGAGGTGGCCGTGGACTTCCTGGGGCCCACCCCTTCCTCTGCCCCCTTTTCCCTTAGACTCAAGGATCTCAGAGCCCCTACCAGTCCTCTCCACTTACTCTGTGGCCCTCTCCCTGGCCGGAGAGCTGGAGGTCATTTCCCACGGGGCTAAGGCCACAGTCTTAATTTTCGGCAAAGGAAACGGGGCCCGAAGTCTGGGGAGGGCTGGAGGAGCCTGGTGGGGAGAATAGAAATGGGGGCCAGCAGGCGGCTTAGTGGTTATGGCACTGGACTCCCACATGGCCAACCGCAGTTGGAGTCTGGCTTGAAAGTCACGCCAGGAGCGCGTGTGTGGGTTCCCAAAACCTCAGGAGGAGAATAGAGAGAAGGGATTGCAGAGTGGCCCCCTCCCCCACCCCACCACGGGGAGGGGCGATGTCTCACTTTCCCTCTCACTGTCTCTCTCTGTCTCTCTCCTCTTCGCGGAGTGCAGGCACTCTATGGCAAAATCTTTTCTTTTTTTTTTTTGAGAGGTTTTTGCTATAGGGCGCTTATGCTTGCCAGACAGCCAGAGAGAGACAGAAAGCGAGAAATCACCAACCCCCCCCCCCAGGGGATGGCTAATCCCTTCTCCTCCATTCTCCCCTCGGGATCTCTGGCATGCATGCACACGCGCCTGGCATGAGTTTTAAGCCACTGGGTTCGGGACGCGAACCACGGTCGACTACATGGGAGTCCAGCGACATGGCCATTACGTTAACTATTGGTCCCTATGGCAAAAATCTTTTACAAAAAAGAAAGAAAGCCTTGTCCCAGGGCCAGCTGTAGTGGCTGCTGGTCACAGAAAGCTCTGCGGTGCTGAAGCCACATGGGAAGCTCACTACCCAGGCCCAGACCTGGAGCGGGGAGCACAGTGCGGGGAGAGCCCTACAACAGGGTCTGGCCCCCAGTTGGCATTTCCCATTGGTCCCTATGGCAAAAATCTTTTACAAAAAAGAAAGAAAGCCTTGTCCCAGGGCCAGCTGTAGTGGCTGCTGGTCACAGAAAGCTCTGCGGTGCTGAAGCCACATGGGAAGCTCACTACCCAGGCCCAGACCTGGAGCGGGGAGCACAGTGCGGGGAGAGCCCTACAACAGGGTCTGGCCCCCAGTTGGCATTTCCCCACCCACCTCTGGCTTGAGTAGGAAGTTTAATTTGTCCATCCGCCCATCCATCTAGCCAAGTGTCTGTCCATTCAGTCATCCCGCAGACATTTCCTGAGCATCTACTGTGTGTCAGGCACTATTCTAGGCTCTGAGGAGATAGCCGTGAACAAGGCAGAAAAATAATCTCCATTTCATGGAGCTGACGGGTCTGCTGAGCAAGGAGGCTGGGCTGGGCTGGGTAGAGAGGGTGCTGGAGGGAGCAGGGTCCCTTGCAGGAAGGCCTCCTGAAGACGGGAATGTCTGGGCAGAAGCCCGAGGACAGAAGGATCAGCACCGGGCTCTTCATGGGTGGTAGGCTTGCAGGAAAGGAGTTGGGTGACAGGATGGAGGTCAGACAAGTGGGGAGAGGGGCTGGCAGGTGGCGTGGTGGCTAAGATGCTGGACTCTCACATGGCCAACCACAGTTCAAGTCCTGGAGTTGTAGGCTGGCTTTCTCACTTTCCTTCTCTCTCTCTCTCATTCTGTCCCTCTCTGGTCAAATTAAAATATATCAATAAAAAGTTAAATTAAAAATTAAATAAGTAGATAAAAATGAAATAAACAGAGAGGTGGGGAGGGTCAGATCCCCAGGCCTTGTGAGAGTGGAGAGAACTCTGGGTTGAACTCTAGGATCCCTGGGTGCTGGTGGGGCCTTCCCAGGTCACAGACTCCCCATCCCCCAGGCTTCTAAGAGTGTAGGGTGGGGCCGTGGCAGTCGCTGGACTACCACACGGCCAGCTGCGTTGGAGTCTTGGACTTGGGGGCTTGAAATCACACCAGAGACATGTGCATGTGTGCCCAGGATCCCAGGAGGAGAATGGAGACGGGATTAGGGTATGGCCATCCCCCCAGGGGGATGATTTCTCACTTTTTATCTCTCTGTCTGTGTCTCTCTCTGGCGAGCCCACACATCTTAGGGCCAAAACCTCTTTTAAAAAGTGGGAGATGGGAACCAGCAGTTAGC
>NW_006159526.1:2634842-2637728 GCF_000334495.1 Tupaia belangeri chinensis | reverse complement strand
AAAAAAAGTGGGAGAGTAGGACCAGCAGCTGGCATAATGGCCATGTCACTGGACTCTCATGTAGTCAACCATGGTTTGAGTCCCGGACCTGGTGGGTTAAACTCATGCTGGGCTCATGTGCGTGCGTGTCCAAGATCCCGGGAGGAGAATGGAGGAGAAGGGATTGCAGCGTGGCCATACCCCTGGGGGGGCTGTGATTTCTCACTTTCTGTCTCTGTCTCTGTCTTTCTGGCGAACGCACATGCCCTATAGCAAAAACCTCTCCAAAAAAAAAAAAGGGAGGGGAGGATCAGTAGATGCCGTGGTTGTTAAAGGTGCTGGGTTCCCACGTGGCTGACTGTGGTTCAAGTCCTGGACCTGGCAGCTTGCTTTCTCACTTTCCCTTTCTCTCTCTCTCTGGTCAAATTAAAAAATAAAATAATCATAACAAATGGAATTAAATAAGAATTATTTAGGCGTAATGGCTGTCTCTGGACTCTCATGTAGTCAACCACAGTTCGAGTCCCAGACCGGTGGCTTAAACTCATGCTGGGCACGTGTGTGTGCGTGCCCAAGATCCTAAGAGGAGAATGGAGGAGAAGGGATTGTAGTGTGGCCATCCCCCCTGGGGGGTGATTTCTCACTTTCTATCTCTCTGTCTCTCTCTCTGTCTTTCTGGCGAGCACACGTGCCCTAGAGCAAAAACCTCTCCAAAAAAAAAAAAGAGTTAATTTGATGCAAAATTAACTCTCCATCCATAGTTTTCCCATAATTCTCATTTTCCATTAATTTCTTAGACCCTGCACCCATTAAAAAGCAGGGCTAGGCGTGGTCATTAATTTAACTCTCCATCCATAGTTTTCCCATAATTCTCACTTTCCATGAGTTTCTTAGACCCTGCACCCGTTAAAAAGCAGGGCTAGGCGTGGTCATTAATTGCTCTTGTGACCGTCACCTTGCTGGGAAGTGGCAAGCCCAGGGCTGTGTCTTCTGTGGTATGTTTTGAAGAATGAAGGAGTAGGAGTTGACTGGAATTTGAATCAGGCAGAGCTCGGGGAGACAAGGAAAGGGCGTGCCAGGCAGAGGGCACTGCCTGGGCAAAGGTGCCACCATCTAGCTGGAGTTGCAGACTGCCAGCCTGCCCGCCGCCTTTCTGGACCTGTCCCCTGCATTGTCCTCGGGGAGCCGCTGAGTGCCTGCTAATGTTTCCATTTGCTTTTGGCTGCAGGTCCCGGTCTGTTTTTAGCTTCCCTCACTGGCCTCACCGCCACCCCCCTTCCTGCTGGCGCTCTTGTTTGCTGTGGTCGAATAATGTTCCCGGACTTCCTGAGCTGTTTGTTTGAAGGCAGCTCGGTATTGATTGAAGCCTGTGTGTGCCCAGCCTCGATGCTAACTCAGGTCTGCCCTCCCCAGCAGGCTGGGATCTCAGCAAATTTTGGGGTGGGGAGGGAGGAAAGCAAAACTGGGGGTTCATTTTAAAAAGAAGCAGGTGGTTGGGGGCCAGCAGGTGGCATAGTGGTTAAAAACGAATTTTCACATGGCTGACCATAGTTTGAGTCCCGGACCTGGCGGCTTGCTTTCTTGCTTTCCCTTTCTCTCTCTCTCTCTGTCTCTCTCTGGTCAAATTAAAAAATAATAATAACAAATGGAATTAAATAAATAAGTAATTATTAAGAGAAAGAAAGAAAAAGAAAGAAAGAAAGAGATGGTTTTGGAGCCTTGAAGACCCCAACACTGGCTTCTCTTCTTTTAGGCTGTGTGTCTTTGGGCAGGTGTAATCACCTCTCTGAGCTGTTTTCCTCTGGAAAGTGGACAGAGGAATGTTGTTGACATCATAGGACTGCTGAAGGCTCAGTTCCAGGAGCCAGCAGGTGGCATGGTGGTTAAGGTGCTGGACACTCCCACATGGCCAACCATAGTTTGAGTCCTGGACCTAGTGGCCTGCTTTCTCACTTTCCCTCTCTCTCTCTCTTTGTGTGTGTGTGTATGTCTCCCTCTGGTCAAAAAAAAATTTTTTTTTTAAAGAGGTTTTTGCTATAGGGCACATGCACTTGCCAGAAAGACAGGGAGAGACAGAGAGACAGAAAGTGAGAAATCACCCCCAGAGGGGATGGTCACACCGCAATCCCTTCTCCTCCATTCTCCTCTCGGGATCTTGAGCACACACACACACGCGCCCAGCGTGTTTTAAGCCACTGGGTCTGGGACTTGAACTACTGTTGGCTACATGGGAGTCCAGCAACATAGCCATTATGCCAACTGCTGGTCCCCTGTGTGTATGTCTCCTTCTGGTCAAATTAAAATAAATGAATGAATAAATTAAATTTAAAAATAATTCTAAAAAATAGTTAAAAAAAAAAAGACTCAGTTCCGTTTACTCACTTGGCACTATTTATTGAGCACCTGCTGAGTGCCTGGCTTAGGCACTGTTCCCAACTCAGGGCAAGACGCAGTCCTAACCGCAGGCATGGTTCAGCCTGCTGATGGGGACAGAAACAGCAAAGGCCAGGCCTAGAGGACCGTGAAAATGCAGGGCCCAGGGGCTGGGTTCTTTTTACTTTTCTTTTTCTTTTTTTTTTTTCTTTTTAGAGAGATTTTTGGTATAGCGTGCATGTGCTCACCAGAGACACAGAGAGAGACAGAAAGTGAGAAATCGCCCCCCAGAGGAATGGCTTTCTCTTCCATTCTCCTCTAGGGATTTTGGGCACTCATGCACACGTGACTGGCGTCAATTTCAAGCCACCAGGTCTGGGACTTGAACCATGGCTGGCCATGTGGGAGTCCAACACCTTAACCACTATGCTATCTGCTGGAGCTTCCTTTTCTTTCTTTCTTTCTTTTTTTTAATTTGCTACACAATCCGTTCTCTTCCATTCTCCTCTTGGGATCTTGGGCACACATGCACAC
>NW_006159526.1:2629859-2634702 GCF_000334495.1 Tupaia belangeri chinensis | reverse complement strand
ATGCCTTAACCACTGTGCCACCTGCTGGCCCCTGGTGTGAGTTTTAAGCTGCTGGGTATGGAACTCAAACTGCGTTTGACTATGTGGGAGCCCAGTGATGTAACCATCATGCCATCTGCTGGTCTCTCCTGTCTCGATTTTGGGCATGTACACACACACATGTACCCGGTGTGATTTCCAAGTTGCTCAGTCTGGGACTCAAATCATGGAATTGGCCATGTGGGATCTAGTGCCTTAACTTCCACGCCACCTGCTGGCCCACCCAGTGTGTTTTTAAATCCACAAGGTCTGGATCTTGAACCATGCAATAGGTCATGTGGGATCCAGCCACCTCAACCACCAGGCCACTGACTGGTCCAATATATATATATTTTTTTGAGAGTTTTGTTTTCTTTTGCTTTAGGGCACGTGCGCTTGCCAGACAGACAGAGAGAGACAAAGAGACAGAAAGCGAGAAATCACTCCCCAGGGGGGATGGCCACACCGCAATCCCTTCTCCTCCATCCTCCTCTTGGGATCTTGGGCACGCACGCACACGTGCCTGGCATGAGTTTAAGCCACTGGGTCGGGACTTGAACTGTGGTTGACTACATGGGAGTCCAGCGATATAACCATTACGCTAACTGCTGGTCCTGGTCCAACATTTTTTAAAGGAAAGACGATTCAGGCAAAGGCAATGGTTGGTGCAAAGGCCCTGAGGTAGGACAGACCTTGGGATGCTGGGAGGAGGGCAAGAACGGCCAGGAGTGAGGAAGACAACAAATAAGGGTTTTGGGGGAGGAAGCTGGCCGCACAGCACCCGACGGGGTGGGGGTCGGGTTGAGTACCTGACCTGGCACCCTGAGTGTCGGGCCAGACCAGGGGCCCGCGGCTGAGCGAGACCCAGGCCAAGCTCAGACACACACTCGACTCACCACTGTCAGCGGGCCAGCCCTTCTGGGTGTCTGGGGGGACAGGTCCAGCCGAGGGGGCAGCGGAGGAGCCGAGGGGACCACCTGGAGGAGAGCGGATGGAGGGGTGTGAGCACCATTCTGTCCTCGCCTCAGGCCTCTGCCTGGCGTCCCAGCGTCCCGGTGCCATTCTGGACTCGAGATATAACAGAGTATGAGCTGGAGTCCCACACTCAGGAAGGTGACACCCTGAGAGAGCCGCCACCCCAGGCCCTCGGGAAGCAAAAGGCCAGGACTCCAGGGCCCAGGAAACTCACTAGCCTCCCCCCTCTGACCCAGGCAGACCCTGCCGCTCCCTGCTTACCTGCCCTGGCTCCAGCTCCTCCTCGTCCTGGCTGCTGCTGTCCCCTAAGTCCTGGGCAGTGGCCAGGGCCCCTGCTGACTTCCCTTGGAGCTGATAGATACTCACAGCCTCTCGGCCCTTGATCTCGCAGCGGCAGAAGGGGCAGGTCTGGCTGTCCGATTGCTGGGGACGTCGGAGGGACGGGGTCAGTCTCCCCGTTCTCCATCAGGTCCCTTGGGGCTGTGAGGCCCTCAGCCCAGTGATGCCCACAGACCAGGGCAGGGAATGAAGGGGGACAGCAGAAGTCATTCCCAGAGGGAGATGGGGAGAGAGGTGCTGGGGGTGTGTGAGAGGGGCCGGGGCTAGGAGGGGCCCCCACGGATGGGGAGCCCCAGCCATCAGCTCCTGGGCCAGGGCTTTGCCAAGGGCTTTGTGACCATCCTCAATGCCACTCTCCAGAGGAGGGAGGCTAAAGCTCAGAGAGGCAAAGCCACTGACTCGGGGTCGCCCAGCCCTTCCGGTAAAGCAGCTGGAGAAGGAGAAGCGGGAGAACACATGTGAGTGACAGGCAAACAAAGGCGCAGGCAGAAAGCTGGCCCTCCGCGTGCCCGGGCCTCGGTTTCCCCATCTGACTGGTGAGACTTTGGGGAGACCCTCTCAGGGCTTTTACTGCAGAGGGGTGGGCTGGGCGAGGCAGCGGGGCCGGTGAGTCCCACCTGCCAGGTGGCCAGGCAGCGGCTACACAGCAGGTGCCCGCACGGCTCGATCTTCACGTCCTTGTCGCTCTCGGCGCAGATCTTGCAGAGCTCGAATGTGGAGTCCATGGCCCAGTACAGCTGCAGCTGCTCCTGGCGGGCGGGAGGGGGCTGTGGGCCACGGGGACACACCTGGGGCCACGGAAAGACAGCCCCAAACCTCTGGGCCAGCCCCGGGCCCGCTCCCACGTCCAAGGCCTGTGCGCCCCACGGTCTCCAACACGCCTTCATTCCTCGTGATGAGACGTGTCTCCTGGGGCGGTCTGGACTCGGGGTTATGAGTTAACACACGAACTACAGGACGCGTGTGAAACTCGGATGTCAGATAAACGGGCAGGACGGAAGGCCGGTGGTGCCATCAGCAGCAATCTGAACCTGGCTTTGGCTCGCTGGGTCAGCCTGAACACACTCGGGTGCGTATGTGGGTGCCCTGGACCCGGGTGGCCCTGAGGTTGCAGAGGGGACCGTGGCCTGACGAGACCCTGTTGAAGCCTTTCTCTTCCATACACATGCATGCTCTGTCCTTCGTGCAGGGGCACATGCTCTCTCTCATAAATAGAAATAAATAAACTGAAAAAACAAAACAAAACAACCAAACCCTTGGAAGTATAAGTATGTCCCATGCCAGGACATAAGTGTAAGTATACTCCTTTTGGGGTATACTTATGCTAAAAAATTAGTTGTTTCTCTCTTACCTAGGGGGCGCTGTGACCACTGAGAGCCCGCACAGGCGCTATCCCTAGCAAACGCTCAAATGCACTAACCGTCAGATGATCTCAGCTACATCATCTCCTTGTTTCACCCCCATGATAACCGCCGGGAAGGAGGCGGGAGGGGCCATATTTTCCAGACGATATATTGCAGAAAGGCTGACTGATTCACCCCAACTCATGCAGCCACCAAGCCAGCACTCTGACCCCAGTCTTCTGAGCCATGGCGGAGTGGGGCTGGCGGGGCGGGAGCAGGAAGCACAGGCCTGGGTCTCACCTTCGACACATGGATGCGCTGGTGGGGTTCGATCTGGCAGAGCTCGGTCAGGTCTGGGTTGTGGCTCTTCCCGTCTGGGTAGAGGTAGCTGGGGGAAAGGAGGAGAGGGGACTGAGGGGCCATGTGGTATCTCCCACCCGAGACTCATAAGGATCCCACCCGTGGGCACCACAGCTCCCTGGGAGGAGGGTCTGCCCAGAGCCATCGCTGGCCTGAGGGTGGTTCCCTGGCCCCTCCATCCCCCAGGGCAGGGCATGTAAAACTAGCTGACTCAGGCTGTGGACACGGCTGGGATTCAACCCAGGGACTGACCAGACTCTCGGGCTTAGCTCGCCCAGCACCCCTGCCTTTATCTTCAGGTCTGGGCATCGCAGATTATTTTTACACTTGCTATAGGATGTGTGCACTCGCTGGAGAGAGACAGGGAGACAGAGAGAGAAATAGAGGAAAAGTGAGAAATCACCCCCAAGGGGGGATGGCCACAATCCTCTCTTCCACTCTCCTCTCGGGGTTTCGGGCACACATGCATGTGTGTCCGGCACGTTTTTTAGGCTGCTGGGTCCAGGACGTGACCTGCAAAGTCAGTCATGCGGGACCCGCCACCTTACCCTCTGCACCGCCGCCTGGCCCATTGAGCGATGCAGATTTTAGAGCCGCAGACTGTCAGCGACCAGACCCCGGAGTCTTGGCACATCTGGACTGCAGGGGCCCTCTGACATCTACTCAGTGCTCTGCTTCCGGCCTCACTCCCTGAGGCTCAGCACGGGAGGGGCAGCTGCCCAGGGTCACACGGTGAGGCCGGAGAGACAGAGCCAGGGTGCAGGCAGCTTCCAGGGCTGGCTCCAGGGAGTCCCTGGGGCTCCCATCTGGGTCATGACCACATCTTGAGCCCAACAGTGGGGTCACAAGACCCCTGACCAAGCAGGTAGAATCACCCAGAAGCCTAGCCTGGTCCCTCAGTGACTCTCCCACAAACACCTGTGGTCCAGGCTGGATAACTGTCTCTGGCCACAGAGGCCCCAGGGAAGGCCCTGGGTTCATCTCCTGGGCCCTGCCTGAGCCCGCAATCTGGGCTGGCTGAGCCTGGGGTGGGTTGTGGCATGAGGACCCTGTTGGGGATGATTATCTCTCTGTCTCTTTTTTCTTTTATGGAGGAAATAAATAAATAAACCAAAAATAGATCATGGACCAGCAGGTGGCATGGTGGTTAAGGCACTGAGTTCCCACATGGCTAACCACGGTTTGAGTCCTGGACCTGGCAGTTTGAAAATTATGGTGCGTGTGTGCGTGCCCAAAATCCCGAGGGGAGAATGGAGGAGAAGGGACTGCAGCGTGGCCATCCCCCCGCAAGGGTGATTTCTCACTTTCCTCTGTCTCTCCCTCTGTGTCTCTCTGGCAAGTGCATGCATCTTACAGCAAACAAATGAAAAAGTCCCCAAGAGTGGAGCTGCAGAGCTGTCCCTCATGGAGAACGCACATATGCCAGATTCGCTTCTTTCAGGCACTAGTTACAGCCGCCGGCCATGAGTTCAGTGTTAGTGTTTGTGTTTTGTTTTGTTTTCCAGAGAGATTTTTGGTATAGGGCATGTGCACTTGCCAGAGAAAGAGAGGGACAGACAGAAAGCAAGAAATGGGGGATGGCCACACTGCAATCCCTTCTCCTCCATTCTCCTCTTGGGATTGTGGGCAGGCAGGCACATGCACCTGGCTGAGTTTTGAGCCACCGGGTCTGGGACTCGAACTGTGGTTGATTACATGGAAGTCTAGCAACGTAACCATTATGCCATCTGCTGGTCCCAAATAGTGTCTTCAAACAGAAACACACAAAAAGGTTTTTTTTTTTTTTTTTGGATTTTTTTTATATAGAG
>NW_006159526.1:2621594-2629771 GCF_000334495.1 Tupaia belangeri chinensis | reverse complement strand
CTCCATTCTCCTCTCGGGATCTTGGGCACGCACGCACACGCGCCTGGCGTGAGTTTTAAGCCACCGGGTCCGGGACTCGAACCGCAGTCAACTACGTGAGAGTCCAGCGACATAGCCATTATGCTAACTGCTGGTTCCTAAGGTTGTTATTCAATGGCTGACAAGTGTCGTGATGAGGGTCTTGTAGGAACTTAAACCTGTGCACTGACTCAGGGTTTGTCGAAATGTTATTGAATATAACTTTTGTGAATAACGAGAACTGACAGGATATGTCTTTTTTTTTTTTTTTTGGAGAGGTTTTTGCTATAGGGCGGATGTGCTTGCCAGACAGACAGAGAGAGACAGAGAGACAGAAAGCGAGAAATCACCCCCCAGGGGGGATGGTCACGCTGCAATCCCTTCTCCTCCATTCTCCTCTCGGGATCTTGGGCACGCACGCACATGTGCCTGGCGTGAGTTTAAGCCACCGAGTCCGGGACTTGAACCGCGGTCGACTACATGGGAGTCCAGCGACATAGCCATTACACTAACTGCTGGTCCCCTGACGGGATATGTCTGCCAAGCTCTCTGGCTCCTACCTTACCAGTCACATGGCTACGACTTGTATGAAAGCATTGGGAGGTTTGGCCTTGTGGCCCAGTGGTTTGGGGGAACCCAGATCTGCACGGCCAACTGAAGTTTGAGTTCTGGCCTCCACAGTTTAAAAAACATGGGCATCCCACCAGGATGGAGAAATGGAGGAGAGGGGATTATGGCGTGACCATGGGCCCTTTTTCCCTTTTCCTCTTTATTGCTCTCTGGCGAGAACACAGGCTCTCTGACAATTAAAGAAAGTAAGCGAGCTCTGGGTAGAGGTGAAACTCTGGACCCTAACTTGCCTTCCCCCACCTCCCCATCCAAGGGACCTTCTGAAAGAGAGGCCCCCCAGGGCAGCCAAGGTTTTATAGGTTGAAAAACACCATTCTAGCTGGTTCCCCAGTTCTCCTTCTGACCTTCCTGTCCAGATTCTAGAATAGAATACGGTATCTAGAAGCAAAAGCTCTCGACCTCAATTCCGAGGAATGGCGCCCCTGGGCTTGGGCCCACTTCCCACACTTTCCCAGCTTGCCCCGGTGCTTTGTGTGAGCCACAGAGGCGCCCCCTTCTTCAAGACCCTTGACTGCCACCTGCTGGAACACTGCGGTATTGCAAGTTTGTGCCCTGGGCCGAGTGAATGGGGAAACCCTGGGGCAGGGGGGGTTTGGACAGTGCTGACATGAGGGACTTTGGACGTGGATTTGCTGACACCCTCTTCTTGCCGGAATGGGGACTCACAAGCCATTCTTTTGTCCTTCCAGAAGCACGTGGAACAGGGGTTTGTTGGAAGGGATGGTCTGCAGGATGCTGCCGTCAGAGTTCACATACCCGATGGCCCACTGCCCCGGGCGAGTACAGCTGGGCCGGAAGATATAGCTGGAGGGAGAGAAGGGAGACAGGGAGAGGGAGTGGTCATTGCCGGCCCTTCTGGGGACTCCCAATCCCCTCTCTGTTGGGGACCCAGGTGTCTAAGTCCCATCCTTCATGCAATATGGTGCTGGGTCCCATCTGCCATGGTAGACAGGGCATCGGTATCACTTTAATCCACGTGGCCCTTCTCATGATAACAACACCTTTGGAAATCTCTCTCCTTCACTGGGGCTGAGACAAGGCTGGCTTGGCCAGTGCATTTCAAGACCCCTGAGCACAGTGATGGGACTTTGGCTGGAAATAGCAGAGCAAGGTGCCCCCCTTCTACAGAGGCTGCTGGGCTGGGAGAGTGTGCAGCTGGGACTTCTCGAAGCCATCTGGCACCATGAGGAGAGACCACATGTGAGCACAAAGCTACCACCGAGGAAGCAGAGACTGGGGAGGGACAGGAACGAGTCCTGACAGTAGTCCTCGAGCACCTGGATCGAGCTGTGCCGGAAACCCACTCTTTGTTCTTTCCGGTGATATGCATGGGCCTATGCCTTTTGCTTTTCTCTTAAACCACGTTGAAATGTAACCCGGAGAATGCGAATACACTCACCTTCCTGGGGCTCCTGTGCCTCAGCCCTGCAGAGACTCATGAATTTGAACTTCTATTCCCTTAACTTCTTTTTTCTTTTCTTTTTTTTTTTTTCAAGAATTATTTAATTTGGGACCAGCAGGTGGCATGGAGGCTAAGGTGCTGGACACTCCCATGTGGCCGACGGCGGTTCGAGCCCTGGGCCTGGTGGCTTGCTTTCCCACTTTCTCTCTCTGTCTCGCTCTCTCTCTGTCTCTGGTTAAATTAAAATAAATGAATGAATAAATAAAATTAAAAAAGAATGATTTAACTTTATTTATTTATTTTAATTTTACCGGAGAGGGCCAGAGAAGGAAAGTGAGAAAGCAAACCTCCAGGTCTGGGACTCGAACCACAGTTGGCCATGTGGGTGTCCACTGCCCTCAATCACCATGCCACCTGCCAGCCCTCCCTTCATTTCTTAGAACAACCCCCAAACCCCATTGAGGGGACCCAACAGTTCACATTCCTGGCTTGAGATAACTTAAAGACTCAGGTGTTGGGATCAGTAGTTGGCGTAATGGCTATGTCGCTGGACTCCCATGTAGTCGACTGTGGTTCGAGTCCCGGACCCAGAGGCTTAAACTCACACCAGGCGCGTGTGCGTGCATGCCCAAGATCCCAAGAGGAGAATGGAGGAGCAGAGATTGCGGTGGGCCCATTCCCCCTGGGGAGTGATTTCTCACTTTCTGTCTCTGTCTTTCTATAGCAAAAACCTCTCAAAAAAAAGGACTCAGGAGTCTAGCGTCCCAGCCACAATAGGAATGTAATTTAGCGGGCCTTAGCGGGCCGTGCAGCAGGCAGCAGGGCTCTGACCTATCAGGCACAGACCTCCCGGTGGGGCAGCGTCTTCAGGGCCCCTGCCAGACTGAGCGGTCCTGCAGCTGCCGGACGGTGGGAGGGTTCAGGAGGTCTCAGGAGAAGAGGCAGGTGGCACTCAGTGTCCTACCCTGGAGTCCTCGACTCTCGGGGATCCCAGGTACCTCTGCTCTTCCTCCCTGAAGGATGCCTGGGTTTCTGCCATGACCAGCACAGGCCCCACCCGAACCCCGCAGCCCTGTCCTCCCGAGACCTGGACTCTGACCTGCCTGGCTTGTCCCTGCAGGCCTGCAGGCGTGCCTGGACCTCGTCGTAGGTGAGGAAGGCCATGTAGCCTGGGTGGTTGACCGCCAGCAGCTGCCAGTTCTTGAGGAGTGTGGGCCATGGCTGCAGAAGGGCAGGGCTTGGATGGGTGGGCAGGGCAAGGAGGCAGCCTGTTCCCAGTGCCCCCCAGGTCCCCTCACACCCATGCTGGGTGGCTGGAATATCTCATTTATGCAAAAAACAAATACCCTCAACCGTTCCTTCCCCAGGACTCAGGAATCAGGAATCTGGGATCCCCTCCCTCCCCTCTGAGTCCAGGCCCCCACTCGGACCCAGGAGTCCAGGCCCTGTTCCCTGCCCCCATGCCTAGGTTCCAGCCCCAGTCCCTCCTCCCTCAGACCCGAGTCAGGACCCTGGGGTCTGGCCCCCGCCCCTCCTTCCAGACCTGGAAGAGCCTGGTGAAGATGTCAAACTCGAAGACGGACACGTGGCCGCTGCAGGTGAGGTCGACCGTGGACCGCAAGGCCAGGGCCACAGGGCCCGGTTCCACAGGGTGGCAGGTGCCCAGGAGCGACTCAAACTCGGCCCAGGGCAGCACACAGCTGGGAGGGTGATGGGGAGACATAGCTGAGACCCCTGGAAGCCCCGGATGGAGCATCTGGGCAGGCCTGGGCGGGGAGGTGCTCACTCACCGGGCTCCGCAGTGCTGCCTCCAGAAGGCGTGTGGCGCGCTCTTGGTGAGCTGGTAGGTGTGCCCGCAGTACGCCCCCCGGGGGAACAGCGCGCCCAGCTCTGCGTGCATGTGACTGAAGACGATGGCCAGCTTGGCCAGCTGCCGCCTGCGGGGATAGTCGAGGACCCGGGCTGGACCTTGGGGTTCCAGAGCCCCCTGGACAAGGCCCGCAGACTCTGCAACACGCAGGGTCTATCCCATGACCACCTGTCTCAAACCCGAGGTCTCCCCTCCCTGGACCTCAGTTTCCTCTCCAGCGGGGAAGTGTAGATTGTACCCCGTGTCACACCAGCCTCCAGTCAGCAGCACCCAGCCTTTGCCGGAAGCCCCATGGCGGGAGGGGAAGGCACTCCTAATGGGACCATGGGGACAACTAGCTGTGCGGGCAGCCTGCACGCAACCCCAGGGTGGAGGGTGGAGTCTGTCTTTTCTCCTGGCAGCTTCCTCCCTGGGTGGCTGATCAGCGTAAACGGTAGCTCTGATATTTAGCTGTGTGACTTAAAAATTTCTTTTAGGTTTTGGTCATAGGATGCGTGTACTTGCCAGAGAGAGACAGGGAGAGAGGGAAAGTGAGAAAGCACCCCTCCCCCCAGGGGCATGGCCAGACCATAACCCTCTCTCCTCCGTTCTCCTCTCAGGATCTTGGGCACGTGTACCCAGTGTGATTTTCAAGCTTCCAGGTCTGGGTCTTGAACCATGGAGCTGGCCGTGTGCGAGCCAGTGCCTTAAGCTCCACGCTACCTGCCAGCCTTCCTTCTATAGGGCTGCCCCTGAGGGTCTTCTGGTTTTTCTTGCACTTTTTGTTGTTTTTTTGAGAGAAACACCCTCAGCAGAGTCCCATGCCGCAGTCCCCCCCCAGCCCTTCCTCAGAGGCCACGAGTGTACTCGGCACAGCGGAGGACCCGGGAGTGGAACCCGGCTTTTGTGGCTGCAACGCTGCTCAGTGTGGCTTTCCCCATGTGCCACAGCGGCCTGGTCACCCCGTGACTGTTTCCAAGCACCTTGCCAGAATGTAGAGCTGGGTTGTCCGGTATCAGAGCACCGTCTGCAATGGCTCCAGATAAGATGTGCTTTACCTGTGAGATACACACTGGATTTCTCCACATCCGCGCAAAAAGGAAAGACATTTAAAAAACCTGCTATCGTGGGACCAGCAGTCAGCGTAGTGGCTAGGTCGCTGGACTCCCATGTAGTTGACAGTGGTTCGAGTCCCAGACCCAGTGGCTTGAACTCACGCCGGGCGTGTGTGCGTGCGTGCCCAAGATCCCAAGAGGAGAATGGAGGAGAAGGGATTGCGGTGTGGCCATCCCCCCTGGGGGGTGATTTCTCGCTCTCTGTCTCTCTCTTTCTGGCGAGTGCATGCAACCTATAGCAAAAACCTCTCAAAAAAAAAAAAGCTGTTATCGTGAATCATTGCTGTATATATATATATTTTTTTTTTTTTGAGAGGGGATGGCCACGCCACAATCCCTTCTCCTCCATTCTCTTCTTGGGATCTTGGGCACGCACGCACATGCGCCCGGCGTGAGTTTAAGCCACCGGCTCCAAGACGCGAACCGCGGTCGACTACGTGGGAGTCCAGCGACATAGCCATTACGCTAACTGCTGGTCCCAATCATTGCTGTACATTGATTACAAGTGGAAATGATGATACTTTGGATATCAGAGCCAGCAGGGAGCATAGCGGTTACGTTGCTGGACTCACACATGGCCAACCACGGTTCAAGTCCTGGACCCAGTGGCTTGAACTCACGCCGGGCGTGTGTGCGTGCGTGCCCAAGATCCCAAGAAGAGAATGGAGGAGAAGGGATTGCGGTGTGGCCATCCCCCCTGGGGGGTGATTTCTGATTTTCCCTCTCCCTGTCTCTGTCTCTCTCCACCTGCCTCCTCCACGCCACCGCAAGTGCCAGTACCCTAAGGTAAAAACCTCTTCAGAAAGAAAGGAAGAAAATATCGTGAACACTCAGGCCAGCAGGCAGCGCGGTAGTTGAGGCACTGGATTCCCTCATGGCCGACCATGGTTCAAGTCTTGACCTGGTGACTTCTTTCTTACTTTCCCTCTCTCTCTGTTTCTCTCTCGTGAGCAAACATGCCCTTTACCAAATTTAAAAAATAATAATAATCAGGAGTAGCAGATGGCATAATGGTTAAGTTACTGGACTCCCACGCAGTTGACCGTGGTTGGAGTTCCGGACCCAGAGGCTTAAAACTCTTGCCAGGGGGCCAGCAGGTAGTGTGGTGGTTAAGGGCACTGGACTCCCACGTAGGCGACCACGGTTCAGGTCCCCGGACTTGGTGTCTTCTTTCTCACTTTCTCTCTGTCTCTCTGTCTGTCTCTGGTCAAATTTAAATAAATGAATAAAATTAAATAAAATAATTCTTTCAAGCAACAACAACAAAACTCATGCCTGGTGCGTGCACATGCATGCCCAAAATTCTTGGAGAAGAATGGAGAAGGGATTACAGCATGGCCATTCCTCCTGGGAGGTTATTTATCAGCTTCCCTCTCATCTCACTGTGTCTCTCTCTCTCTCTCGTGAGCGTTCGCATCCTATGGCAAACAAACAAACACACAAACAAAAAACTTCCCCCAAAAATGCTTTGCAGCAATAGAAAATAAAAAGAAAAATCCATTCATAGTTACCAAAGCTTCAAAACCAATTGCCTTTTTCCCCCTAGGGTTTTTGCCATAGGATGCAGCACGTGCATGCTGGAGAGAGAGAGAGAAAGTGAGAGAGAAAGCAGGAAATCACCCCTAGTCCCACGGGGCAGATGGCCATGCCACAATCCCATCCCCTCCATTCTGCTCCTGGGAATTTGGGTATGCACCCACATGTGCCTGGCGTGACTTTCGAGCCGCTAGGTCTGGAACTTGAACCACAGTTGGCCATGTGGGAGCCTAGCACCTTAACCACTAGGCCACCTATTGGCCCAAAACAGCTGCTTTTTACCATGAATGGTTTTTGCACATTTCAAATTTCGACTAAATTTTGAAGAAATCCAATGATCTGTATGGCGAGGGACGCCTATTTGATTCTGCATCGTGGTGGTTCTACCTGCAGGTGCAAGAGTTGGACTGGTCAGTCCGGCCTTCCAGAATAACTGTCTTGGCATTTGCATTTGGAATATACATCATATATTATGGAAAACATTTTTAGATCACTCTCTTATAACTCGGACATTATTGAAAAAGTTATGGGTAGGTAGGTTGTCAAAACTGTGTTCCGGGGCTACCAGGTGGCGTGGTGGTTAGGGGCGCTGGACTCCCACATGGCCGACTGTGGCACGAGTTCTGGACCTGGTGACTGATTTTCTTTCTCTCTCGCTCTGTCCCTCTCTAGTCAAATTAAAATAAATAAAGTTAAATGAAATAATTATTTAAAAAATTATATGTATTTCATTTCAGGATAAATTAAGGAGACACTTAGAAATGTTTGCTATGCAGGGGTGTGGGGTGGAGGAACTGAGAACCACTGCAGAGACCTTTGGGGGGCTCTGGGCTCCAGTGCTGGCGTGCCCTTCTCTCAGCTGTCCTTGGGAGGGGCTGCAGGTGGACGTTAGGCCCTGGCCTCTTTACCCCAAGCTCAAGGCCCAGGGGTAGCGGCCTAACCACCAGGCTCTCCAGGCATGGATTCGTTCCTCCCCTGCGGGAGCCCCAAGGTGTCCCATCTTCTTGGAGAGTGGAATGATTGGAAACAGAGCAGGGTGACCGAGAAAAAGAGGAAGTGGGGGGGCTGCAGGCATGGGGCCGAAGACAGGGACAAAATAATTGTCCTGGTTTTTCAGGTTCCCTCAGGGAGGAGGGGCTGGGGGCCTGGACTCCGGGGTCTGAGGGCGGAGGGGCTGCAAGACTAGACCCCGAGATCTGAGGGAGGAGGGGCTGGGACTGGACTCCCGGATCTGAGAGAGGAGGGGCCGGATTGGATTCCTGGGTCCAGGCTGGGAGGGCCTGGAGCTGGACTCCCAGGTCCGAGGGAGGCGGGACCGGACTGGACTCCTGGGTCCGGGGGTGGAGAGCTGGGAGCACAACCTGAACTTCACACCTGGGGACTTTGTTCTGGAACCAGGGGTTCCGCTCACCTGAATCTGGAGCCCTCCCGGAAGAGCTCGTCGTCCGCATTCTTTCGTCCCCGGGGTGGCAGCAGCGCCGCCACCTGCCTGCTCTTAGCCTCCAGGTTGGCGAGGTAGATGACAAGAAAGTCGCCGGCGCCACCCGGTCCCTCGGGGCAGCCTCCGCTGGCCTCCCGCCGGGCCTGGGCCACCTCTCGCAGTAGCTGCGCTATGCGGGGCAGGAGG
>NW_006159526.1:2616103-2621573 GCF_000334495.1 Tupaia belangeri chinensis | reverse complement strand
CGCAGCCATGGGTCCCTTGGGTGCTGTGGGACAGAGGGGTGCGGCGGGGAAAGGCGCAGCAGGGCCACGGGTGCGGGCAGGAGGGGGCGGGATGAGGGGCGGGCCCTGGAGGACCGGGGTGGGGACTACAGGTATCTGTGTTTCCAGAGGGGCAGGGCGGAGGGCTGGCACCTGGGTTTCTTAGAGGTGAGGTTTGCGCAGGGTGAGGTGGGTTTAGGGGGGACTCTGGAATGAATGGGAATTGCAGGTGGGACACCTGGGTCTCTTCAGAGGGGACAAGTACTGGGAGAGAGGCTGGGGGACATCTGGGACTTCTGTTAAGCAGGGGAACCGAGGTCTGGGAGCTTCGTTCTCCAGACCTTGCAGAGAGGTGGCACCTGGTCACACCGCTCCCAAGTCGTGGTTGAAGGGTCACTGACCGTGGCATGGGGTTAAAGGTCAGAGAGCCGAGCTTTCCAGGAGGCAGCGCTAGCCCTCTGTCCTCTAGAAGGAAGGCAGAGTGACCTGGATCCCCTAAAAGCAGGGTTTGGGGGGTAGGTGTCAGAGGGGGCAGGAATTTGGCGACGAAATTCCTGGATTCCTCACAGCAGGGGGCCTGCGGGACACCAGGCTGGGGTTTAGACACCGATTTCCAAAGGCAGCAGACCCTTAGGTCCCGAAGGGACGAGGTGAAAAGATGGGGTTCAAGGTTGCGGGGGTTGGGGTGCAGCGAGTCCGCCCAGTGCTAGCTGGGAGTGTCTCTCGGGCTGGCCAACCTGCGGAACCTGTATCAGCGAATGCGGCTGCGCTCTGGGAAGCCGCCAGGGTGCGCTGTGGGTCGTCGGTCCCTCCGCCCTCGAGCCACCCAGGCCACGCCCCCGGGCTGCCCGGCCACGCCCCAGGAGACCAGGCCGTTCTGGGCCACAATTTCCAATCAGAGAGTATAGGGAATAGCTAACGTTTATTGAACATCCACTCTCTTTCTTTTACTTACTTAATTTTTTAAGAGAGATGTTTGCTATAGGGCACGTGCACTAGCCAGAGAGACACAGAGAGACAGAAAGTAAGAAATCACCCTCCAGGGGGATGGCCTCCCCAGCAATCCCTTCTCCTCCATTCTTCTCTTGGGATCTTGGGCACGCATGCACACGTGCCCGGTGTGTTTTAAGCTAAGTGTGAGACTTGAACTGCTGTCAAATATGTGGGAGTCTAGCAATATAAACCATAATGCCAATTGCTGGTCTTTTCTTTTCTTTCTTTTTTTTTTTTGAGGTTTTTGCCATGGGATGTGTGTGTTTGTTGGAGAGAGACAGAGACAGTGAGAAGGAAAGTGAGAAATCACTCCCCGAAAGGATGGTCAACCACAACTCCCTCCTCTATTCTCTTCCTGGGATTTTAAGTACCCATGCACATGCACCTGACATGAGTTTCATGCTGCCAGATCCAGGACTCGAATTGTGATCAGCCATGTGGGAGTCCAGTGTCTTAGCCACTATACCACCAACTGTCCCTTTTCTAGCTTTTGCTATAGGGTGTGTGTGTGTGCTCATGGGAGAGGGGTGAAAAGTCACCTCCCCCCCTCCCAAGGGAGATGGCCATGGGGCAATTGCTTTTCTCTGTTCTTCTCTCTGTATTTTGGGCGCATATGCATGCCGAGCGTGATTTTCAAGCCGTCAGGTACAGGACTCGAACCTGGGAATTGGCCATGTGGGTATCCAGTGCCATAACCTCCACACCACTTGCTGGTCCCCTAACACCCACTGTCAAGAAGTAGGAGAGGAGGGCCTTAGGATGAGAGGTGAATCTCCCATCGCTGCACCCCTGTCTGGTAGAACTTGAGAATCTTTGACGGGTGGAGTCTTCGATGTTGGTGTTGCAACTCAGACTAGGCAGGGACCAGGTGAAGGCAGTCAAGGTGTCAGGATCTGCTTCCCAGATCTTTGCCTTCCTGTCCTCTCTGTGCCTCAGTTTCCTCCTCCGGAAAAGAGCATGGAAATCCACAGCCTGACTCGTGGTCACATTTTTGGCTCTGCCAAGCGTGGGGAAGGAGCCTGAGTGTAAACGCACAAACTTCATTGCAGAGCAATTTGGTTGCGTCCACTGAACCTTCGGACAACGGGACAGGCACATCCTCCTCCGGAGCAGTGGCCGGTGTAGACATTTGCTCCCATGAGGACATTAATACAGGCACTTGAAACACAAGTGTCATACCCCGGCTATGCACTAGCTGGGAGTGGCTTTCCAGTGCCTGGCTAATATCTCCTGCTCTGTGTAATTCCATTTCATTAAAGGAGGAACCGTGTTTGCAACCCACTAAATTGATTTCATAACCCACTAATGGCTCTCGCTTGGTGGTTTGAAAAATAACTGCCCTAAGAAACTCTAAGAGACATGCTCGGGGATATTAACTGCAGTCCTTGTCGGAAGTGGAGAACGCGAGAACAAGATGCGTCCCAGCAGCAGCAGGAGGAGGGAGTAAGTGGTGAGACGCTCCCACGACGGGCTCCGCACAGGAGTGAAATGAATGGGCTGGATACAAACATTAATACCAACAGCAGGGGTCGCAGAAACAGCGTGGAGGGCCAGCAGGTGGCATGGTGATTAAGGTGCCGGACTGCACATTGTGGGCTCCGAGGTTTGAATCCCCCACTCCTAGGCTCGAAATACACACTGAGGTGGGGGGGGGCAGCAGGTGGTGTGGGGGTTAAGGGCATTGGACTCCCACATGGCCGATTGCAGTTTGAGTCCAGGACCTGACGGCTTGCTTTCTCACTTTCCTTCTCTCTTTCACACTGTCCCTCTCTGGTCAAATAGGAAGGAAGGAAGGAAGGAAGGAAGGAAGGAAGGAAGGAAGGAGAGAGAAAGAAAGAAAGAAAGAAAGAAAGAAAGAAAGAAAGAAAGAAAGAAAGAAAGAAAGGGAGAGAGAGAGAAAGAAAGAGAGAAAGAAAGAAAGAAGAGAAAGTAAGTAAGTTAGTAGAATAAAATAATTCTATAGAAAACAAAACACTGGTGGGGGCTAGCAGGTGGCCTGATGGTTAAGGCACTGTACTCTCACATGGACAACCATGGTTTGAGTTCCAAACCTGGCGGCTTGAAAATCATCTGAGTGGGACTAGCAGTTGACGTAATGGCTATGTCGCTGGACTCCCATGTAGTCAACCACGGTTTGAGGCCTGGACCCGGCGGCTTAAACTCAGGCCGGGCGCGTGTGCCTGCGTGCCCAAGATCCTGAGAGGAGAATGGAAGAGAAGAGATTGCAGCGTGGTCATCCCTCCTAGGGGGTGATTTCTCGCTTTCTGTCTCTCTCTCTCTCTTTCTGGTGAGCGCACGCACCCTATAGCAAAAATCTCTCAAAAAAAGAAAAGAAAAGAAAAAGAAAGAAAATAATCTGGGCACGTGTGTGGCACGTGTGTGGCACATGTGTGGCATGTGTGTGGCACGTGTGTGGCATGTTTGTGGCATGCCCAGGGTCTCAGGAGGAGAATGGAGGGGAAGGGATTGCGGTGTGGCCACACCCCCTCCCAGAAGGGGGAGGAATTCTTACTTTCCCTCTCACTCTCTCTCTGTCGCTCTCTTAGGCAAACATATGAGTCCTATGAGAAACATGCTGGATGCATGTACATGTGTGCCCAAAATCCTGAGGAGAGAATGGGGGAGAAGAGAAAGGGAGAGATCACCGCCTCTCCAGGGGCCTGCTGGCTTGGAAGTTATGCTGGGTGTGGTGTGCGTGCCCAAATCTCAAGAGGGGAACGGAGGAAAGAGACCTGCAGCATGGCCGTACCCTCTGAGGGCGCTTTCTCACTTACTTGTCTCTCTCCAGGAAGTGCATGTGCCCCCAGGAAGCACAGGTGCCCTCTGTCAACACTCTAAATAAATAAATAAATAAATAAAAAACACAACAACAAAAACCAGCCAGGGGGCATACTGGGTTGCAGTGTCCTCCCTAAATTTGTATCCATTGAAACCTTTGAATATGACCGTATTTAGAAACAGGGTCTTGGGAACAGCAGTTGGCATAATGGCTACATTGCTGGACTCCCACACAGTCAACCGCGGTTCGAGTCCTGGACCCGGTGGCTTAAACTCATGCCAGGCATGTGTGCATGTGTGTCCAAGATCCTGAGAGGAGGATAGAGGAGAGGGGATTGCGACGTGGCCATCCCTCCGGGGGGTGATTTCTCGCTTTCTATCTGTCTTTCTGGCGAGTGCATGTGCCCTATAGCAAAAAACCCCAGATGCCATTAGGTTAAGATCAGGACATACTAGGTTCAGGGGGGGCCCAAATCTAGTCTGACTGGTGTCCTTGTAAGAAACAAATCTGTGGAGCTGACAGGTGGTGTGGTGGCTTGTCCCGATCCACAGGACAGTTGAACAGGTTTCCTGAGGGAAGGAGTGAGAGACAGGATGAGCAGCGTGGAGATGACACAGTGTTACAACTCTTCAGGGTCATCCGACACAGTGTCACAGCGCTTCAGGGTTGTTGGGAGATGACATGGTGTCACAGCTCTTTAAGGTCTTCAGGGTCGTCTGGCGATTGTAGGCCAGGGATCGTGGTTATATACATGTTGGTGGGCAGTGACTGGTTGAATGAAGGATTGTAAAAGGTGGGGTTATGATTGGTTGCTTTGTGGACCAATCACGAGGTGCCAGATATGCAAATCTGAGGGATTCTAAAGCTCACCGATTTGCTATGGGAAGTGGCCAATCAGAGTATGGTTTTGAAGGTGAGGTTTTGAAGGGCAGCCAATTGTAGCCTATGGGAAGTGGCCAATCAGAGTATGGTTTTGAAGGTGAGGTTTTGAAGCGGAGCCAATCATGACCTTTGGCATTGTGTAATTGTTTGCTCTCTGAGAAACCAGCGATATTTGCTGGTGTGCAGCCTCCCACAGTGGCTAAAACCCTAGACTCCCACAAGGCTGACTGCGGTTCAAGTCCTGCACCTGGTGACTGTAGCCTATGGGAAGTGGCCAATCAGAGTATGGTTTTGAAGGTGAGGTTTTGAAGCGGAGCCAATCATGACCTTTGGCATTGTGTAATTGTTTGCTCTCTGAGAAACCAGCGATATTTGCTGGTGTGCAGCCTCCCACAGTGGCTAAAACCCTAGACTCCCACAAGGCTGACTGCGGTTCAAGTCCTGCACCTGGTGACTTACTTTCTCACTTCCCCTCTCTTTCTCTCTATGGTCAGATAAAAAATAATAATAACAAGAAATCAAATTGAATAAATTATTCTCTAAAAAAAGGAAGAAATTTGGCACAGACACAGACGTGCATGCATGTGGAGAGCACTGAGTGATGAAGGAGGCAGATAGCGAAATGATGGATCTGTAAGTCAAGAAATACCAAAGATTGGGGCCAGCAGTTAGCATAATGGCTATGTCGCTGAACTCCCATGTAGTCGACTGCGGTTCGAGTCTTGGACCCGGTGGCTTAAAACTCACACCGGGAGCGTGTGCGTGGGGGCCCAAGATCCCGAGAGGAGCATAGAGGGG
>NW_006159526.1:2606598-2616013 GCF_000334495.1 Tupaia belangeri chinensis | reverse complement strand
AAAAAAAAAAAAAAAGAAAGAAAAAGAAAGTACCAAAGATTACTGGCAAACCCCAGGAGCTGACAGGAGGCAAGGAAGGGTCCTTCTTTCAAGCTGGCAGCCAGGAAGGATCTGGCCCTGATATTTGGGGCTCGTCTTTAGAGCTGAGAGAGAATGTTTCTGCTGCGTGAAGGCCCCCGGTTTATGATGCACTGTTACGGCATCGTTGTCTTGGACACTGACAGGCAGAGTGATGCGTATCGCCCAGTGCCCTTTATACCAAGTTTGAAAACCCGGAAAACTAGGCCCGTCCCGGAGCCAGCAGGTGGCATGGTGGGTAAGGTGCTGGACTAACGCATGGCAGATGGTCATTCAAGTCCTGGACTTGGAGGCTTGCTTTCTGACTTTCCCTCTCTCTGTGTCTCTCTCTGGTGAGCGTACATACAAATTTTTTTTTTTTTGGAGAGGTTTTTGCTATAGGGTGCGTGCGCTCGCCAGACAGACAGAGTGAGACAGAGAGACAGAAAGCGAGAAATCACCCCCCAGGGGGGATGGCCACACCGTAATCCTTTCTCCTCCATTCTCCTCTTGGGATCTTGGGCACGCACGCACACGTACCCAGCATGAGTTTAAGCCACTGGGTCCGGGATGCAAACCGCAGTCGACTACGTGGGAGTCCAGCGACATAGCCATTACGCTAACTGCTGGTCCCGTACATGCAAATTTAAAATAATACATAAAGTTGGGGCTGGCAGGTGGCGTAGTGGTTCCCTCATGGCCAATCACAGTTCAAGTCTTGGACCTGGCGACTTGCTCTCTTACTCTGTCTCTCTCTCTCTCTCTCCCCTTCTTGTCAAATTAAAAAGAAATAATAATAATAACAGTTAAAACACATAAGTATTAGAAAATACATGAAATAATAAATAAAATTAAATAAAGAATTCTTTAAAAAAAATAAAAGGTGATTTCTCACTTTCTGTCTCTCTAGCGAGCACACATGCCGTACAACAAAAATCTCTCAAAGAAAAAGAAAAGAAAAAAGAAAAACAATGAATAAACAAAAACTCAACCTATCAGTTAAAAATATCACAGCTGGCTCCACGGTGTAGCAATGAAGCCCTCTTCATGGGGGGCCAGATGCCCTACGGCTGACCGGTTTGAATTCTGACCCTGGTGGCTCAAAAAACACAGTGTGTGTGTGTGTGTGTGTGTGTGTCCAAAATCCTGATGGGATAGAGAACGGAGAAGAGATTGGCATGACCATGCCCCACCCATTTCGGGGGTGCTTTCTCCTTCTTCCTCCCTCTCTCTGGTGAATGCATTTCATTGCATTCTAGCAATTGAAATGGAAGAGAGAAAGAAAGGAAGGAGGGAGAAAGGGAGAGGAAAAAAGAAAAGGAAGGAAAGGAAAACCAAACCTAGAGTGAAATACCACTTCATACGTACTAGGATGGCTTTAATAAAACCCGACAACAGCAAGTGTTGGCAAGGTGTGGGCTGTTGGGACCCTCACACACTGATGATGGGAACGTAATATGGTGTACCTGCTTTGGAAAATCATTTAGCAGCTCCTTAAAGTGGAGATACCACATGAACACTCTTATTTTTACATGCCCCCGAGAAAACAAATATCCACACAGAAACTTGCAGAAGCACCTTTGTCTATCAGCTGAATGGATAAACCATGGCCTCGCTGCACAATGGAATATTATTCAGTTATTATTATTTTTTGAGAGATTTTTGCTACAGGGTGTGTGTGTTCGCCAGAGAGACAGAGAGAGATGGAAAGACAGAAAGTGAGAAATCGCTCCCTGGGGGGATGGCCACTCCGCACTTCCTTCTCCATTCTCCTCTCAGGATTTTGGACACATGCACACACGCGCCTGGTGTTGAGTTTTAAGCTGTCAGGCCTCGGGCTTGAACTTCGGTTAGACTACGTGTGAGTCGGTGGCATAACCATTATGCTGGTCCTTTTATCCAGTTATGAAGAAGAACAAAGCACTTGGCCCAGCCTTCGTGGCACACCTCCTAGCGTACTTGTATTAGACCGTTTTTGCGTTGCTAACAGGAATACTGGAGCTGGGGTGACATCCCCTGATTATGTGAACAAACCCCTGATTATGGAGGCTGAAAGTCCGAAGGCCTAGGTCTACAGCACGGCCAGTGGGAGCAGAGGATGGCAGGTGCATGCAGAGTGAGCAGCTGGCTCTTGCTCTCCTGCGTAACCAGCAGCTCTTGTGAGAACCAAAGCCTTCTTGCAAGAGCTCGGACTCACTGGATCTGAGAAGGCATCATTAATCCATTCCCGAGACCGTTTCCTCCATAACCCAGCCAGCACGGTCTAATCGCCACCCCCAGCTCTCACCACCTCCCAACATCAAATTCCCAAGCATGAAACTTTGGGGGACAAACCATCATCCAAACCATCACAATAGTGGACCACAGTGCTGGAACCACATGGCTGGCCGTGGGTTCTGACCCCCAGGTGGCCTGAAAACATGCCAGGCATGAATGTGGGCGTCCGAGATCCTCAGGAGCTGGAGGGCGGGGAAAGGGGATCCTGTTGGGTTTTCCCTCTCTCTTGAACCTGTGTACACATGTGTTATCATTATAAAAGAAAGAATGAAGTAGTGATACGTGTCACACACGAATGAAACTCAGAAACTGTACGTGGGAACCAGCAGGTGGTATGGTGGTTAAGGCGCTGGACACTCCCACATGGCTGACCATGGTTCGAGTCCCAGACCTGGTGATTTGCTTTCTCACTTTCCCTCTCACTCTGTGTGTGTCTCTCTTTGGTCACACAGAATGAATAAATGAATGAATAAATTAAATTAAATGAAAAATTCCTTTTTTTTTTTTGAGAGGGTTTTGCTATAGGGCGTGTGTGCTCGCCAGAAAGAGAGAGACAGAAAACGAGAAATCCCCCCCCCCCCCGAGGGGATGGCCACACTGCAATCCCTTCTCTTCTATTCTCCTCTCGGGATATTGGGTACACATGTTCATATGCCCGGCGTGAGTTTAAGCCACCAGGTCTGGGACTCGAACTGCAGTCGACTACATGGGAGTCCAGCGATATAGCCATTACGCCAACTGCTGGTCCCAAATTAAATAAATAATTATTTTAAAAAAAGAAACATTATGCTAAGTGAAAGAAGCCAGTCATAAGGTTGTATGATTCCGTTATATGAATTATCCAGGTTAGATTATATGATTTCATTTATATAAAACGTCCAGACTGGGTGAATCTGTACAAATGGAAAGTAGGGCCAGCCAGGTGGCATGGTGGCTAACACATCTGGATCCCACAAGGCTGACTGCATAGTTCGAGTCCAGGACACACTCGCTCATGTGTGCGTGCCCAAAATCTAGAGAGGAGAACGAAGAAGTGACATGGCCACCCCTCCCAGGGTGGGGAGGGCGTCTGACTTTCCCTCTCTCCCTCTCTGTCTCTCTCCAGTGAGTGCATGTGCCCTGCAGCAAAACTAACTATAAAATAAGATGGCACACATTTAAAAACAGAAGAGTGTATTAGGAGGGCCAGACTCATACCCTAGCAATGAGAAGAACTGACTAAGGTTTGAATCTCAGCCCTGGTGGCTTGAAAAGCACACCTGCTGGGGGGCCAGCAGGTGGTGTGGTGGTTAAGGCGCTGGACTCCCCCACGGCCAACCACAGTTTGAGTCCCAGACCTGGTGGCTTGCTTTCTCACTTTCCCTGTCTCTCTCTCTGGTGAGTGCACATGCTCTGTAGCAAATTAAAAGATAACAATGATGATAAATAAAACTGAATAAATAATTTTTCTTAAAAAGCAACAACAACAACAACAAACCCACACTAGGTGCATGTGCATGTGTACCCCAAATCCCAACAGGACGGAGCGACGGAGAAGTGACTGTGGTGTGATTATGCCCCACTGGGGGTGCTTTCTCCATCTCCTCGCCCTCTCTCTGTCTCTCTCTGGAAAATGCACATGCCCGCTGATAATTAAAAAAATAAATAAATAAATAAATAAAGGAGGCCAGCAGGTGGTGTGGTTGAGGATGTTGGACTCCCACATGGCCAATTGCGGTTCGAGTCCTGAACCTGGCAGCTTGCTCCCTCTCTCTCTCTCTCACTCTGTCCTTCTCTGAACAAATTAAAATAAATAAATAAAGTTAAATAAAACAACTTTTTTTGGGAGAGGTTTTTGCTATAGGGTGTGTACGCTCGCCAGAAAGACAGAGAGAGACAGAGAGAGACAGAAAGTGAGAAATCACCCCCCAGGGGGGATGGCCACGCCGCAATCCCTTCTCCTCCATTTTCCTCGCGGGATCTTGGGCATGCATGCACACATGCCCGGCGTGAGTTTTAGCCACTGAGTCTGGGACTCGAACCGCGGTCGCCACATGGGAGTTCAGCGACACATAGCCATTACGCGAAGTGTTGGTCCGAATAAAATAATTCTTAAAAAAAAAAATAAAAAAGGAAAGGAAGTTGCCCTGGGCTTGGTGGGGGGAGTTGGTGGGTAAGGAATGGCGACCAGCGTCTCTGGGGCTAAAATTGATCCTGGTGATGGTTTCGCAGTTCTGCAAATGTACTGTGGTTACTGAGTTGTACACCGTAAGTAGTAAATTGCATGGTATATGAATTACAATCTCAACAAAGTTGGTAAATAAAAAGTGGAGGCCAGAGCTGGGGGGTAGCCACCAGAGGGCGCCCACAGTACAGGCTTCCCACCTCCGGCTCCCTGTCTGGCCACCACTCAGACTGTGGCCACATCTTCCAGACCCTGGCCTGGCCTTGGGGCTCTGCCACACCCGCAAGGCCCTGCCCTTTTCCCCAGACCTTAACCACAAGTCCTTAACCTAAAGTCCTTGTCACACCGCCCAGGCTGTGTGTGAAGAAACACACTCGTCTTCTCAGCTCCCTAAACACTGACCACAAGTGCGTGCCCCATCTGAGACTCGGAAATGCAGTCTCAAAATCACAGAACTTTTTTTTTAAAAAAAAATTATTTATTTAATTTTATTTACTTATTCATTTATTTGAACTTAGCCAGAGAAAGACACACAGATGTAAAGAGAGGGAAACTGAGAAAGCAAGCCACGAGGTTCAGGATTCGAACCGTGGTCAGCCATGTGGGAGTGTCCAGTGCCTTAACCACCACGCCACCTGCTGGTCCACTAAAGTCACAGACCCTTTGTTTTATGTATGAGAGCTAGGGAGGAAGGCAAGCAGCGTCAGCAGGGTCTCCGGCTGCAGTCCATGCCTTACGCCAAGCCCTTCCCAGCCAGCACAGGAGCAGGTGTACCCAAGTCGTGGGGAAACACCCCTGTCCTCCGTGGCTGGGCCAAAACATGGGTAGTTTGCTTATTTATTTAATTTATTTAATTTAAGGTTTTTGCCATAGGGTGTGTGCACTTGCCAGAGAGAGATAGTGAGAGGGAAAGTGAGAAGTCACCCTCTGAGAGATGGTCACCCCGCAATCCCTTCTCTCTATTCTCCACCTGGGACCTTGGGCATGCACATACATGTGCCCAATGCGGTTTTCTTTTTAAAAATTATTTATTTATTTAATTTATTATTACTTTTTTCCACATGCGTTTTGCCAGAGAAAGACAGAGAGAGAGCGAGAGAGAGAGAGAGAGAGAGTGAAAGCAAGTCACCAGGTCTGGGACTCAAACCATTGTTGGCCATGTGGGGATTCCAGCCCCCTAACCACCATACCACCAGTGCCCAGTGTGGTTTTCAAGCCATCAGGTCCAGGACTCGAACCCTGATCAGCCATATGGACACTTGAACCACTGCGCCACCTGCTGGCTCTGGTAGTTTATTTATTATTTAATGTATTTTTTTTTCTTCATTTCTGGTAGAGCGTGAGTGTGTGCAAGAGCGAGGGAGGAGCAGCCTCCACGGAATCTGCTAACGTCAAGATCCCCTTCCTCCAGCCCTCCAGCCTTCCAGCCTGTCGGGGCCTGGGCACCGGGGAATGCGCCGGCATGTTGCCAGGCTGACAGGGCTGGGGACTCCAACCTTGGTTGCCGTGTGGGATCTGGCTGCTCTTGTGGATCGCATTACTGCTGTGCCACGGAGTGGCCCAGCCACAGATACTGGTTTTCGTTTGGAATTGTTGCGTTTCTTCTTTCTTTCCTTTTTCTTTTTATCCTTTTTTTTTTTTTTCCCTTACAGGGCACATGTGCTCGCCAGAGAGAGACAGAGACAGAGAGAGAGGCAATGTGAGAAATCAATCCGCCCTCCTCCATTCTCCTCTTGAGACAGGAGGACAGTGCTGTCTCATCCGCCCTTCGCCCAGACCCCCAGCCGCCAGCCGTTTGCCACAGCGGCTTTCTCATGGTGCTCTTTGCCTTGTCCTTCTCCCAAACCATTGGAAAGTAAGTTTTATTATGATTTTTATCTTTTTGAGAGGTTTCTGCACTCACCAGAAAGATAGAGAGACAGAAAGCGAGAAATCACCCCCCAGGGGGATGGCCACGCCGCAATCTCTTCTCCTCCATTCTCCTCTCGGGATCTTGGGCACGCATGCACACGCACCTGGCGTGAGTTTTAAGCCACCGGGTCCAGGACGCGAACCGCGGTCGACTATATGGGAGTCCAACAACATAGCCATTACGCCAACTACAGATCCTGAGTTTTATCATGTTTTACATTTTTATTTTTATTTTTTTAATTTTCCGATGCCAGAGGGGGTCAGAAAGGGTGATACGTTTGTTTCAATTTCCATCCATTGCCCCTTCCAAAAATTCAACAAATTGTTGAAACTATCAACAGCTCAGAAGAAGACAAAAATCCTTAAATCTGGAAAACAAAGCCTAGAAGAAAATCAGCAATGTTTTAGTCAAAAGTCATAAAATATTATTTCACCAGTTCAGCCTCATGTAACGAATCTCTCTTCTGCTGGATTTGCAGCGTTACTGTGGTCCGATCTTCCCGTCTAAATTCTGGAAGTCAGCATTCGACGTATTATTGATCTTTCCGGACTTGTCCCTACCATCGAGTTTTAGACCTTGAGCTCCGAGGCCTCTAACACGGCCGCTGCACTTCCGATGGAAGGGCGGTGGCCCACACAGCCACAGTTCAACCGGACGGGGGCGCTCACGGTGGCATCCCTCCAGTACCTTTACTCGGGTGACCAGCTGTCTCCAACTGTCCTTCAGAGGAACATCGTTTTCAGCAGTTAGGGACCCACGACAGGCCCCTGTGCTGCAGTTAGTTCTTATGGGTCTTCAGTTTCCTTCCGTCTGGTACAATTCCTTTCTTTGCATTTCATGAAAAGGACATTTTTGAAGATGACAGGCCAGTTCTTTTTTTTTTTTTCTTTCAGTTTTTTAGTATCAGGCACATGCACTCGCTGGAGGGAGACAGAGAGAGACAGAGAGAGAGAGAGAGGGAAAGTGAGGAATCAGCTATGGGGGGATAGCCGCGCGGCAGTCCCTTCCCTTCCATTCTCCTCTTGGGATTTTGGGCAGGCACGCACACCTGCCCGGCGTGATTTTTAGGGACTCGAACCGTGACATTGGCCATAAGGGATCCAGCCGCCTTGACCTCCTCGCCACCTGCGGACCAGCAGGCCAGTTCTCTGCAGCGTGTCCCCTCCGTGGGAGCCTGTGTGATGTCACGGTCACTAGGTCCCGGTGCAGGAACATTGTACCATAGACGCGATGCTTCTGGGTGCGTCCCATGGGGAGCTCCAACGCCGGTGTCCCGTTATTGGTGATCAGTCTGCAGCCTCTGCTTGCGGGAAGTCGTGCAACCCCGGCTCCAGTTCCAACAAGTCACCCTCTTCCTTCTCTGGGTCTTAGTTTCCCTTTTTGTCACACTGGGGTCCGGCTGAAGAGCCGGTGTGGTCTGTGTGGCTCTCACAGCTTAAAACCGGTTTTTAGAACATCCCCAGCACTTGGGATTGGGCTGTTTAGGAGGAGACATTGTCTGGGCTCACCTGGGCACAAATGAGACTTTGCAAGGGGAGCGTGGGCCCCGAGGGTATGGTTTCTGGCTGCAGTGAAGGCCTCGGAATGCTAGGGGTGTCACCAATGGGTCTCGGTGGCTGAGGGCCTAAGTGCTCAGTTCTGGGAGAGCTGGGGTGCTGTAGACCCCATAGGGCCCTTCCCCCTTCCGCTGTGTCTGCCTTTCTCCAGGGGAAGGGCAGGGGTGTGGAGGGACACGTGCCCGTCTCAAGGTCTAGGAGGCTGAGAGGGGATTTCCTGATCCTTTTAGAGAAGTCATTTACCGAGGTCAGCTCTCGAACGGGGACAGTTTCTCACACCCAGAGGCAGATCACCCACCAGCCGGGTCCGCAGGCACAAAAAGCCCCCCAGCACGCGTTCTAGGCTGACCATGGGCCAGGTCCTGTTCTGAGTGACAGGTCACCCACACTCTCGTTAACTCTTCATCCACCGTTGACCTCATTTTACAGACAAGGGAAGTGAGGGCCGAGTTACTGCAGTCATTTGGTGGCTAAACCCTGGTGTGACAGACACTACTGTCCCTTAATAACCATATTCTCCCTTTCCTTTTGTAGTCATTAGAATTTCACCTGGGTACACGCTGCCAGGTAAAACTGCTTTCCTCAGCACTCCTTGAGAAATGATAGGTGTAGCCATATAAGCAAATTCTGGCCATAAGCCGTGATGGGTATGACTTCCGCAGTATAGCCTGAGAGGGTAGAGGCATGCACTTGACTTTCTTTTCTTTTCTTCCCAATGGCTGGAATGTGGGTGTGATGGTAAGAGCTAGAGCAGCCATCTTGAGCCACGTAGTGGAAATAAGAGGTGCGGCGAGCAGAACAACAAGGTGAAAAGACCCTCAAGATACTATTCTAGGGGGCCGGCAGGTGGCATGGTAGTTAAGAGTGCTGGACTCTCAGGACCAGCAGTTAGCGTAATAGGTATGTCGCTGGACTCCCATGCCGTTCGAGTCCCGGACCCGGCGGCTAAAACTCATGCCGGGCACATGTGCATGCGTGCGTGCCTAAGATCCTGAGAGAAGGGATTGCGGCATGGCCATCCCCCCTGGGGGGTGACTTCTCGCTTTGCTTTTCCCTCTCCCTCTCTCTGTCTGTCTGGTGAGCGCATGCGCCCTATAGCAAAAACCTCTCAAAAAAAAATAGGTCCCATCATCTCCACAAAACCAGTTCCCGGATGATGGCAAGAGCAATTCCCATGACCGAGTTCTTGCTTGGCCCCGTGGCCCGTAATAAGCACTGTACCCAGTTCGTTCATGGCTAACCCCCAGAGCAACCCTGCAAGGCGATCAATCGCTACCACTGGGCCCTTGTTCTGACAGAGGAGGGGACCGGGAAGGGGTGCGAAGTCACTTGACCAGTGTGACCCAGTCAGGAAATGCAAGAGTAGAATTTGAGCTTGGTTTTGACTCCAGGGTCTCTGCCTTTTATTTATTTTTTAAAGAATTATTTATTTAATTTTATGTATTATTA
>NW_006159526.1:2603823-2606049 GCF_000334495.1 Tupaia belangeri chinensis | reverse complement strand
CGCTTTCGGGGGCGTCCAGCAACATAGCCATTAAACTAACTGCTGGTTCCCAGGCCCCAATAATTCTTTAACAACAAAAAAAAAGGGTTGGGGACCAGCAGTTAGCTTAATGGCTTTGTCGCTGGACTCCCACGTAGTCGACTGCGGTTCGTGTCTTGGACCCGGTGGCTTAAAACTCACTCCAGGCACATGTGCGTGCGTGCCAAGATCCCGAGAGGAGAACGGAGGAGAAGGGATTGCAGCGTGGCCATCCCCCCTGAGGGGTGATTTCTCACTTTCTGTCTCTCTGTCTCTCTCTGTCTGTCTGGCGAGCACACGCACCCTATAGCAAAAACCTCTCCAAAAAAAGGGGGGGAGGAGGTTTGTCCTTGGATTTAGGGTCTACCCAGATGAGCCAGATGGCATCTTGAAGCCCTTAGCTTAATTACATCTGCAAAAATGCAAAAATGCATGTTCCAGGGCCAGCAAGTAGCATGATAGTTAAGGTGCTAGACACATGGCTGATCTCAGTCTGAGTTCCGGACCTGGTGACTTGAAAATCACACTGAGCGCATGTGTGTGCATGTGCCCACAATCCCAGGAGGAGAATGGAGGAGAAGGGACAGCGGTGTGGCCATCCCCCCTGGGAGTGATTTCTCACTTTCCCTCAATGTCTCTGTCTCTCTCCAGTGAGTGCATGCACCCTATGGCAAAACCTTTTTTTTTTTTTTTTTTTAATTTACCAGAGGGTGTATAACTCACCATAGAGAGTTGGGGAAAGAGAAAAAGGGAAAGTGAGAAAGCACCTTCTGTGCGGGGTGGACAGTTACATTGCAGTCCCTTTCCTTTATATATATATTTTTTGGAGAGATTTTTGCTATAAGGTGTGTGTGCTCACCAGAGAGACAGAGAACACGAGAAAGTGAGAAATCACCCTCTGTCTTTCTGGTGAGCGTACATGCCCCTATAACAAAAAAACAAAACAAAACAAAACAAAAAAAACCTCTACAAAAAAAATATATATATATTTTCCAAATAAGGCCACGTTCACGGGTGGCAGGGTTGGAACGTGGATATATCTGGGGAATTCAACCCACTGCAGAGGGTGTTTGCTGGGCGCTGCAGGCAGCTGTGTGTGTGGACTGCCCGTGTGATCATCCCGCCGTGTGCGTCATGTCACGGGCAACAACCGTCTCTCCAGCTGCCTGGGAGCCCCGGCCTCCCTCACTGCTGTCCTCAGCGGCCCGCACTCGGCCTGGCACGGAGCAGACCCTTGAGAAGTGACGGCAGAATAGGTGCGCCCTTGCCCACGTCCCCCTGCACTATGGTGCTCGTGGGTTACTTGCAGCTGAGTCTGGCCCCATGTCACACTGTGTGGCCAACCTAGGGGCGTAAACGGACATGCGAATATGAGCAGCCAACTACTGGCCATGCTGGCTCCATATTCCGGTAAGAAGACGGAGGCTCGGGGAGCACGAGCAGCCCATGCCAGCCCAAAGCCCGTGTCCTCTTGCACTCGGGCTCTCTTGCCTCATGGGTAAGCGTGTGGCCGTGTCCAGTATTCTAGGTGTTCATGCCACGGTGTGTGCAGGTGCACAGGCGTGTGCTGCTGGAAAGGGGGCAGGCTAACAGTCCATGTGGCTCCAGGAGTGCAGGCCCAGGCTGGCTCCACACCTAGTGCTGAGAGAACTGGCTCCCACACGGCCGACTGCAGTTGGGATCCCGGCCCTGGCCACTTGAAAAATATGCTCCGTGCCTCGGTTTGCCCAAATCCTGACGGGATGGAGAAACGCAGGAGAAGGTGTCATGGCATGACCACTCCCCCATCAGGGGATGCTTTTCACCCTTACCCCCATGTCTGTGCCTCTCTCTGGCTAGTTAGAGATTTAAAAGAAAGCAAAGGCGGAGGTGGCAGGTGGCATGGTGGTCAAGGTGCTGGAACTGCAGTTCGAGTCCAGGACCTGGTGACTTGCTTTCTCACATTCCTTCTCTCTCTGGTCAAATTAAAACTAATTATGAGGGGCTAGCAGGTGGCGTGGTGGTTAAGGGCGCTGGACTCTAACATGGCCGACCACTATTTGAGTCCTAGCCCTGGAGGCTTGCTTTCTTACTTTCTCTCGCAGAAGTGCCCTATAACAAATTTTAAAAAATAATAATAAATAAAATTCCTTTTAAAAAGAATTATTTTATCGGGAACCAGCAGTTAGCGTAATGGCTATGTCACTGGACTCCCACGTAGTTGACCAC
>NW_006159526.1:2599956-2603684 GCF_000334495.1 Tupaia belangeri chinensis | reverse complement strand
AGAAAAGAGGAAAACGAACGCTGCCACATCTGGGACTTGAACATGTGGGAGTCTAGTGCCTTAACCACTCTGCCATCTGCTGACACCGTCTTTAAAAAATTTTTTTTTAATTTATTTAATTCCAATTGTTACTATTATTTTTTAATTTGACCAGAGAGGGACAGAGAGAGAAAAAAAAGGAAAGCGAAAAAGCAAGCTGCCAGGTCCCAGACTCAAACTGCGGTCGCCTATGTGGGAATCCAGCGCCGTTAGCCAACACACAACTTGCCGGCCCCGTCTCTCTCTCTCTCTTTTTAAGTTTATTTCCTCTGAGAGCGCGAGAGAGAGAGAGAGAGAGAGAGATCCCTGACAGGGTCTTGACACCATGACACACCCTCAGCCTCGGCCAGCTGTAACTGTGGCCACAGGATGCCCAGCGTACTCACGGAAGTCTCTGGGCTCCAACCCGGGACCTTTCCAGGTGGGTCAGCCTCGAAGAGTGTCAAGTTTTTCTGCTGTGCCACCATCTGGCCCTGATGAGCACCCTCATAGGAGACAGAGAGGAGACAGATGCACAGAGGAGGCACGTGACAAGGAAGCAGAGATGGAGGGGTGCTTCCACAGGCCTGGGGCTACCAGAAGAAGCCGGAAGAGGCGAGGAAGGCTCCTCTCTTAGAGCCTTGGAGGGAGGAAACCAGGCTGTGACATCGGACACGTACAATTTCACAACTGTAAGACAGCAGATTTTTATTTATTAAAAAACTTTTAGAGGTTTTCACCTTAGGGTGTGTTGGAGAGAGAGAGAGAGAGAGAAACAGAGACAGAAAGTGAGAGAAAGTGGGAAATCACCCCCTGAGGGGAGGGCCATGCTGCCTGAGAGAGAGAAAGTGGGAAATCACCCCCTGGGGGGAGGGCCATGCTGCAATCCCTTCCCCTTCATCATCCTCCCGGGATCTTGGGCACGCATACATGCTTGGCATGATTTTCAAACCACAGGGTCTGGGACTTGAACAGTGGTCAGCCATGTGGGAGTCCAGTGATGTAACCACTATAATACCTGCTGCTCCCAACAGTAGGCTTTTATTTTTAAAACTTTTAGCTATAAGGTGCGTGTGCTTGCCAGAGCGAGACATAGACCGAGAGAGAGAGTGAAAGTGAGACACCAGTCCCCAGCGGGGATGGCCATGCCATGATCCCTTCTCCTCCACTGTTCTCTCAGGAGTTTGGGCACTTAGGCACATGCGCCCAGTGTGATTTTCAAGCTGTCAGGTCTGGGATTCAAACCGTGGTCAGCCATGTGGGAATCTAGCACCTTAGTTACCATGCTATCTGTTGGCCCCAAGACAGTCATTCTTGGTTTTTATTTTTGAATTTTGCCAGAGACTGCATTTGCTCTGTGGAATGAGACAGAGAGAGAGAAACGGAGGGAGACAAGGAAAGTAAAAAAGCACCTCCGTGGGGGATAGTCATGTCACAATCCCTTCTCCACTTCTCCCTTCTTTTGCTATTTTGGACACACTTGTAAGGGAATGGACGCGTCCCTAGGGATTCCAGAAAGAGCTGCCCTGCTCACCTGACTTCCTTTGGCTGAGTGAAACAGATTTGGGCTTCTGTTCTCCAGAACCGCAAGAAAACACATTCGTGTTGTTTCGAGCCATTGAACCTGTGGTCATTTGATCCAGTGGCAATAGGAAATACATCCAAACCCCAATACAGAGACATTCTCTCGCTCAGGGGCCCCTGTGGGGCCAGCGAGTCAACTGTGACCCATCACGTGAGGCAGTCCCAGGGTGCAGGGTGCGGGGCTGGGTGGTGACGCAGGGGTAAATGTGATGTGCAAGTTCCGGGCTCGTGCCCAGAGACCTGCCTGAGTACATCCACGACCCGAGGTGAGGTGGACTGCGGCATCAAGACCCTGCCGGGGGGCTGGCCTGGTGACCTGGTGTTGAAGGAGCCGGATCTCACAGGGCTGACCACGTGATTTGAATCATAGCCCTGTGGCTTGAAAAACATGCTGGGTGTGTTTGTGCACGTGCCCCAAATCCCCACACGACGGAGGACTGGGAGAGAAGGGGTTCACAGCACAGCCCCGCCCCACTGTGTAGTGCTCCCCACAGTGCACATGCCCTCTAGCCCCTCCTCCCCCCAGCGCCCCCAAAAAAGACCCTGTTACTGCCTCTCTCTTGCTTATGGAAGACATAAACAAACATTAAAACAAGATCACATGATCGGGGCTGGCAGGTGACCTGGTGGTTAAAGCATTGGACTCCCAGATAGCCGACCACAGTTCAAGTCCCAGATCGGGCGGCTTGCTTTCTTACTTCCCCTTTCTTCTCTCTCTGATCAAATGAAAAAAAAAAAAAAAGTAAGAGAGACTAGCAGGTGGCATAACAATTATGTCACTGGACTCCCACATGGTTGGCTGTGGTTCAAGTCCTGGACCCAGAGGCTTGAAACTCATGCTGGGCACAAATGCATATGTGCCCAAGATCCCGAGAGGAGAATGGAGAAGGGACTGCGGTGTGGCCATCCCCCTTGGGAGGTGATTTCTAGCTTTCTGTCTGTTCCTCTCTGTCTCTGGTGAAGTGCATGCATCCTGTAGCAAAAATCTAAATAAATAAATAAATCTTAAAAAAAAAAATCACACGATGTTTCCAGGCCTCACTACTCAGAAAACTCACAAATACTGCACACTCAGAGGTAATCACAACCATGGCCAACCATGGTCACAAGGACCCACAAAGGACAGAATCCCTCCTAACTACACACACCCAGGGTCACTATGGAATCCAACAGGGTCCCTGGGAAGACGTCACCCAGCATGTCCTCCCAGAAACAATGACACTGACACAATGGCGGCAACACTCAGAATCAAACACACCAGAAGTCCCAGAGCGTCTCTCTCACACACCTGTCAGTCTGAGACACACGGCACACACTCCTCCAGGCCACCTCATGAGAACGGCCCAGCCCAGCAAGGGCTATGGTACAAAAATAGTTTATTACAAAAGAAATCTGACCAAACGCCTAATAATTTACATGCTTATCAGTGCTCCCTGCAGCCTCTCCCCTCCTCCACCTGAGTAGCGGGTAGAGGGGAACAGTGGCTCCCCAGTCCCCCCAGCTTGGGAAAGGACAGCGAAGTGGACGTGTGGTGGGGTTCTCAGAGGCCGGGCGCCTGAAACTGACGGTGAGTCCTGGGTGGCACAGGTGGGAGACACTGTGCTCAGAGGGGGTTTACGGGTAGGTGCGTGTGCCTCTGTGCAAATCCTGGTCCCGAAGATTGGGGGGGGGGCAGAGTGTGATCTTCACAGTTTCCAGAAGGGTGGACCCCCACAGGGCAGGGAGACCCCTCCTCACGAGTCCAAGATCTGCCCCCCCATCCCTCTCAGCTACCTCCTGGAGCTGGGGAGGGAGGCACTGGCCGGCCGGGGCCTCGAAGAACCCCAGCAAAGGGCAGGAAGGCAGGTGGAGATGAGGAAGGAAGGAAGAAATTGGGGGGCACCATGGGGAGTCCAGGAGGGTCTTTGGGGGGAGACTGGGAGGGCGAGGAGGATGGAGAGGCAGAGTGCAGACCTGTAGAGGGAAGGGAAAGGAGAGGTGAGGGAAGCCAGAGGCCCACTTTAGGAGGGGCTGGGGGCTGGACTCCAGGGTCCAGGGCAGGAGGCGCTGGGGGTGGGACTCCAGGGTCCAGGACAGGAGGGGCTGGGGGGTGGGACTCCAGGGTCCAGGGCAGGAGGGGCTGGGGG
>NW_006159526.1:2596282-2599891 GCF_000334495.1 Tupaia belangeri chinensis | reverse complement strand
GGGCCTGGAGGCTAAGGCTGGTTACTCACCATTGGAGCTGAGGCGGCTGCAACTCTCAGGGGAGGTGTTAGCACTCCATTCCGGGGAGGGCTCTGGCTGTGAAGTCGAGGTGGGCCGTGTGGCCTTCCCCCTCAGGATGTCGATGACCTGTAGGGCCCTGGGGTCACCATCAGGCCACTCCTGCCCTCGGCCCTCCCTTGTCCTTGCGCCCTGTCAGTGACCACGGTCTGCAGGTGAGGGCCTCTCGCTTGCTCATTACGCAAAGGTAGAGAAGGCCCTTCCTTGCTTTGTGCCTCAGTTTCCCTTATCTAGAACTCGCCCCGGCACACTCCAAGGCTCGCCCACACGCCTGCACACCCTGGCACAGACCCTGTCCTACACACCTCTGCACCCCCACCTCGCCTGTCACACGCACGTGCTAACACGCATGCTCACGCGCCTCCCCAGCCCGCGCCCCAGGGCGCGCACTCACCCGGCGGCTGCGCGCCACCATGAGCGGCGTGTCGTTGTGACAGTTCTTGAGGCCGCTGTCGGCGCCGCTGCGGACCAGCGTGCGCACGAGCGGGAGCAGCCCGCGGCCGGACGCCGAGTGCAGCGCCGAGCTGCCGGAGTACATCTGCGCGTTCACGTTGGCGCCGTGCTGCGGGGCAGGGCGGGGCGTGTCAGGAGCCGCACCTGCCCGACCCTCCACCCGAGTCCCACCTCCTGCGGGGTGCACCCGGGCAAGGTCGGCGTGCAGGGAAAGGTGGGGCCGGAGTGAGGGGCGGGGGAGGATGCAAAGGCTGGGGACCCGGTCCAGGGTCAGAACGCACTGAGCGGGTGGTGCAGTCTGCCAGAGCTAGACTCCCGGGCTGTGCCGTAGTAGGGCGCAGTCTGAGAAGGGAAGGGTCCAGGTTCTGGGCTAAATCGTGTCTGGAGTCAGGGCGGGCGGGTGGACCGACAGCCAGAGACAGGGCCACAGCCAGAAGGCAGGGTCAGCCAGGCCATGGCAAGGCGAGCCTTGACCATTAGAGAGCAGGGAGGGGATGGGAGATGGCCAGGACCTTCGCAGCCAGGGCGCGCGGCTGGAGGGTGTAGAGCGCGAGGCTTAGAAGGGTCAGAGCTGCAAGCGGAGCAAGAGCCGGGACCGAACTGGAAGGCTGGATCTGCGCCCAGGGCGGGATTTGGGGGGCGACAGCTGGGTTGGGGTCAGAGGAGGGGGCGGGCAAGAAGCCAGGGCGGGGGTGCACCCACCTGCAGCAGCAGCTGCACCATGCTAAGGCTGTTGTTTTCCACTGCGTGGATGAGCGGGGAGCGGCCACTCTTAATGTCCTGCGGCGGGGGAGGGAAAGTCTGAGTCTCTCCAAGCCCTGCCCAAACAGCCGGCGGCCCCCATGCTATCCCCACGCTCTCTCTCCGGTTGACACTTCAAGTCCCACCCCACCTCACCGGGCGCGCGCCCCCACCCCTCCCTGCTCGTCCTGCTCGCTCTCGCTCACCACCGCGTCGATGTCCGCGCCGCGCTCCAGCAAGAGCAACACGGCTTCGTGGCATTCAGTGTTCACTGCCACGTGCAGGGCGGTGAGGCCTGAAGGACAGGGAGGCTCCGTCAAACCTAGGCCTGGTGCTTTGCGGGCCGGATGGACTCCGGGTTCCGCCCGACCGCCCCACCCACCTAGTTCCGCAGTAGGTACTCACCGTCGTAATTGCGGGCTTCCAAGTCCACGGTGCCCGGGGCAGCACTGTCCAGCAGGGCCCGCAGGCAGGTCGGGCTGCGGTGCTCGCACGCCAGGTGGGTGGCTGTCTGGCCATGGCGGTCCAGTGCCATGGGGCTCGCGCCAGCTGTCACCAGGAGCCGGACCACAGACGGCAGTGTGGTGATCACCGCCAGGTGGAGTGGTGTCTGGGAAGGAATGAGTGTGAGGAACCTAGTCCTGTTGCTCTCAGGTTCCCAGCTGACGATTTACCCAGGACAGAAGTCTGGGGCGCCTCCTCCCTGGGATTCTAGAGTCAGGGCCTTCTCCCGTTTCTCCCTAGGATCCAGTAGTCTGGGCCTCCAACCTCTGCCTTCCCTACTTAGGAGTGGAAATCCTTAGGTCCCCTCCTTCCCAGAAACTAGGGACCTGGAGCACCTCCAGCTTAGACAGGCCCAGCAGTCCGGCTCCCAGCCTCACCTGCCGCAGGTTGTTGTAGATGTCTAGCTCCCGGCCCCCCTGATGGAAGAGGCTGACCAGCCGGTGCACCACGGGCAGGTTACCCTGCACCACCGCGATGTGGAGAGGCCTGGGGGAAGACACAGGGCAGAGCCATCACAAGCAGTCGGGCTGCACACCTCTGTCCCCATGCTGCCGAGCGCTAATACTGACACCTGTCACAGGCATCAGAAGTACATGCTCCTTGACTTACGATGGGGCTTTGTGCAGATAAACCCAAGGGAAGTTGAAAATGTCATAAAATGCAGTTCACTCACTAATCGGGATGTGGACCCAATGTGTATTGCTTTCGCACCGTCATTAAGGTGCGCCCAGGAGCATCCCCAAATCCAGCTACTTCTCCCCATCCACACCCGGTCCACCCGGTCCAGCCCCCATTCCTCCCTCATGGACTATTATTATAGTCCTCTCCTCAGTGGCCTTCCTGCTTCCGTCCTTGCCCTGTGACTGTCCCCCACACAGCAGCCAGAGGGACCCTTTTAGAACCAAGGTCTGGCCACCCTCCAAGTCCTCCCTGTAACCCGCTGTGATCTTGTGGTCTCTTCAATCCGCTTGGACGCTCCTTGCTGAGTTCCTCAAACACGCCTGTGGGGCCTTTGCACTGGCTGTCCCCTCTGCCCAGACGGTCTTCCCCAGATATCTGCAGCGCCTGCTCCCCTCATTGGGGGAGCTGCTAACATGGTATGGCAGCTGCTCACTCTCCACCCCCCAGGTTTGGGTTTATTTTACTCCGCATTGTCCCCCGACACATTGTAAGGGTCGCTTGTTTCCTGTCTGACTCTCCCCCAGAGAGTGGAGCATGTCAGCTCCCTTAGGGCAGGGCTTGCTTCGGTCCCTGCCTGCCCTGCTGAGCCAGTGCTCCCGAACATGCACTGAATACACGAATCCATTCCAGTGCTCATGCAGACCATGCCTGAAGACGGGGACCACCCCCACCCCTCCGGGCATTAGTTTTCTCATCTGTGAAATGAGGGGCATGAACTAGATGCTACCATGGTCTCTGCCACCTGCCAGCTGACGGTCAGACTCAGCCCTGAGAAGCGCCTGTCACTTTGACAGAAAGGGAGGTGGGGACAAACTGGAACAGGCCGTGGTTCTAGATCCTGGGCCGAGCAGCCTAGAACCCTCTTCTGAGCAGCCCAGAACCCTCTTCCAGACTAGAAAGGCTGGGACCAGAGTTAGCGTAATGGCTGTGTCGCTGGACTCCCATGTAGTTGACTGCAGTTCGCGTCCCGAACCTGGTGGCTTAAAACTCACGCCGGGCATGTGTGCGTGCGTGCCCAAGATCCTGAGAGGAGAATGAAGGAGAAGGGATTGCAGCGTAGTCATCCCCCGGGGGGTGATTTGTTGCTTTCTGCCTCTCTGTCTCTGTCTGTCTGGTAAGCGCACGCGCCCTATAGCAAAAGCCTCTATTAAA
>NW_006159526.1:2594395-2596088 GCF_000334495.1 Tupaia belangeri chinensis | reverse complement strand
CGCCACAAAACAAAAACCTCTAATAAAAAAAAAAAAAAAAAACAGACTAGAAAGGCTAGGGGCCTCCAGGCAACCGCAATCTGGGAATTACCCTCAGCTGTCAGGCCCCATGGCAGGGGGCAGGAAGGGGGCAGCCACCATCCAGGGGCATCCAGTGAGTAGTCAAGGTCTGTTAGGGCCTCCTGGCCCTAATTCTGAAGGCCACCTAGTTTCAGCATTCCCTGTGGGGTGGCTGAGGCCTTTGAGATGTCCCACAGCTCAGCTTTCCTTCTGCCCAGACCTGCTTCCAAGGGTGTTGATCTGAAGAACGCTCCTCAATAGACTTCCTGCTTGCTCCCCAGGGACCCCAACTTGGAGCACCATTGGAGCTGAAGACAACCTAGGATGATGGCCTGCACAAGCATGCCTTTGTGTGGGGCAGTGACGCGGAACTGCGGGCACAGGCTGGCTGTGAGTACACAGGTGGACGAGCTTTGTTTAGTCTGTCTGCCAGAGCAGCTACTTCTCACCCACCCGCCTCTTACTAACCAGGGCCTGCAAATTAAAGCAGGTGAACAATGGCTCTCCCAGCGGTGGAAGGTGCATTCAGAATCCACCTTTTTTTTAAAAGATGTTTGCCGTAGGACACCTGCACTGCCAGAGGGAGACAGAGTGACTGGGGAGAAGGAAAGTGAGAACTCACGCCCCCAAGGGGAATGGCCATGACAAAAGAAAAGTGAGAAATCACCCCTCCCCCCCACAGCCATGCTGGAATCCCTTCTCTTGCATTCTCCTCTCAGGATTTTGGGCACACACACACACATGTGCCCAACGTGTTTTTCAAGCTGCAGGGTCCAGACTTGAGCTGCAAAGTTGGCCATGTGGGATCCAGCCATCTTAACCACCATGCCACCAGCTGGTCTCAAATTCCACATTTAATTTTATTATTTTTAAAAAGAATTATTTATTGGAACCAGCAGTTGGCCTAATGGCCATGTCGCTAGACTCCCATGTGGTTGACCGAGGTCTGAATCCCGGACCCAGTGACTAGAACTCATGTTGGGAGTGTGTGCTTGCGTGCCCAAGATCCCGAGAGAATGGAGGAGAAGGGATTGCTGCGTGGCCATCCCCCTGGGGGGTGATTTCTCACTTTCTCTCTCTCTCTGTCTTTCTGGTGAGCACACACGCCCTATAGCAAAAACCTCTGCAAAAAAGAATTTTAAATTTAATTTTATTTATCATTATGATTATTTTTGCTACAGGGAACTCATGTTCACCAGAGAGACAGAAGGAAAGTCCGGGATTCAAACCACAGTCAGCCTTAGCCACCACGCCACCTGTTGGCCCCAGAATCCACTGTTTTTATTTTGACAGATTTTTGCTATAGGGCTCATGCACTTGCTAGAGAGAGAGACAGAAAGCGAGAAATCACTCCCTCGGGGGATGGCCATGCTGCAATTCCTTCTCCTCCAAAGGGGTCGGACCTGGCCGGGTGGGCCTTCAAAGGGGCCTGACCTGGCGGTCTCTGGGAAGAGCTTTGGGATTTGGGGCACCGTACACACACACACACACACACACACACACACACACACACACAGCGTGTTTCAAGCCGCTGAGTCTGGGACTCGAACCACAGTCAACCATCCACGACGCAATGTGCTGGCCGCCAGAATCCACAAGCGCAAAAGCTCTGGAACAGGGGCTGGGATGGGGT
>NW_006159526.1:2589067-2594082 GCF_000334495.1 Tupaia belangeri chinensis | reverse complement strand
CAGCCCTCGGACTTCCAGTAACAGGTCTGCAGGGCGGGGCTCCGCTTCCTGCTCCCGGGGGAGGGAAGCCTGTCCCGCCGGGGATCTACCCCGGCCACCCCCGCGCCCCAACTTCCATCCTCAAATAGGTATGTGAAGGGAGAGCCCAGCCCAGGGAGACCTGGTTCCCCTGGGGGAGGCAGACCCGAGTCCTCCAGCCTGGGGGCCCCTCTAGAACACCATCCCTCAGGGCTCAGACTCCAGCTGGCTCCCAGTCCCCCATACCCAAATATCCACCCAAGATCTCTCGGGAGCCAGAAATACAGTGAGTGCCCTAACTCTTCTCTAAGGATAAGCGCTTCCCCCATCCCTCCAGGACCCCAAGTCCCCCCCTTTCCCTGCCCCTTGAGGTCTCCTGAATACAGGTCCCATCCCGCCTTGGGGGACTGATCACAGGCCCCTAGGCACACTGGTGTCCTCCAAGACGCTGTACTGCAGTTGTGCGGGGACCAGAGCTTCCGAGGGCCTACAGCTCAATTTCACGTTCTGCCCTCACTGTCTTGAAGTTCTTGATTTCTGAAAGAGTCCTGCAAATATTGTAGCTGATCCTGCCCCCAGGCCCCTCTGAGCGCAGTCTCTAAGCTGTTTCTTATTTTGTTCTCTGCCTCCAGGGAATGTAGGCATGCCGACCCTAACCTCTGCCCTCTGAGACTCCGCTGTGTTCTCTCCCCGCCCTTTGGAGACTTGGCTTTTAGCTCCTGAGTGAGTCCCTAACCTCTTGGGGGTCTAGATGCTGTAAGACTCTGGCTCCTTATGAGGAGCTAGAAGTCCAAACTTGCAACCTCTGCTTCCTTGGGGACCCAGACTTTGGGTCCCCTGCCCTGCTCCCCGCCCCCTCACTAGCCTCTCTCGTGGGTGTGAAGTGGGGCCGGTGGCTCAGGCTGGGGCTGGGTCAGCTGCCCGTTCCAGTAAAGTCTCAGCCCCAGCGGAAGGGGTTAAGGTTAGAGGGAGCGCTAGGAGGGGGAGGCTGCGAGTGAGTGACGGCTGCTGACGTGGGGGAGGCAGAGCAGCTGGGCTGCGGTCAAGTTCTGCGGGAAGGGATTTCCCCCAGCCGGCAGCTGAGGCAGAAGTGTTTGCGTTGGGGAGAGGAGAGCCGGCGGGGGGAAGGCGGTGGGGTGAGGAGCTGGGGCTGGAGATGGGTGGGTCGGTGGCCTCTTGCTTGCACTCCGCTTTCTCAGGCCACAAACAGCTTGCCTTTGGGGGCAGATACAAATTAAACCTGTTTCACAGATAACCCCACCGGGTACCCAGAACTGGAGGAAACCAGCTTTTCCTGAGCCATTGATATAGTGCAGGCACTTTCTCCTGCTTGGGCTCACACCGTGGATGGCCCGCAACCACGAGGGAGCTGGCTTCAGACACCAGCTACTCCCATGTATTGAGCGCTCCCCGCTTGCCCAGCCAGATTCTGTGCACCGCGTGTGTGCGTGTTGCACTGAATCCTCATTGTGACCGGTGCTCGTACAACACTCGGTCTCCAAACAGGGACACTGAGGTTCAGAGAGACCAAGTCCAGGGGTGAAGTGGACCAGTGATAGAGTCCCCCCGCACCCCCCAGCTCATTTCTCTGCAGAAATGGACCTGCTCATGTCTACCTGTCATTTCCAGTCCCCAGTCAAATCCCACATCAGCACTTTATATAAATGATCTCATTTCTTCCTCACAGACTCTCACACACGTATGGATCCTGTTTTTACAGACAGGGCAACTGAGACACAGAGGAACAAGAAAGTGACCAGCTGAGATTCAAACCCGGGTCAATAGAATAATCCTCACGGTGGACAACTGTATCTCGTGCTTCCTGTGTGCCTGGCCCTCCTGTGCAGAATTTCTCAACAGCCCCGCAAGCATGTTCTTCAAACTGTGGGTGATAAAGCCTGGGGGTTGTGGAATCGGTGTAGGGAGCGGTCAAGTTAACTTAGTAGGCTACAACCAGGAAACCATGGGGCAGAATAGACTAGAAAATATCAGAGTGGATCCCATGGAGCAAGGGTGAATATTGTTTCATTTCATGGAATTTTATTTTATTTCGTTTTAAAACATTTATTTATCTATCTACTTGTGATGGTCAAGCCACCAGGTTCAGGATTCGAACCTCAGTCAGCTGTGTGGGAATCCAGTACCTCAACTACCATGCCACCTGCTGGCCCCACATTTTATGCAATTTTAATTTCAAGTTGATGTGTGTGTGTTGAGGTAAAGTAATAGTAACAATAATATTAACACCTAGGAACACTCAGGCCAAAGAAATCCATTTCTCATCTTTGGATCGTGATAGAAAATGCGAACACCCCTGCTCCAAAAACAATCTTTGGAGGTAAGTGCTCTCAGGGTATCCATTTTTTCAGAAGAGGAAACTGAGGTTCAGATAGGGAGGGGCCTTGTTCAAGGTCACACAGCCAGTGAGTGGTGGAGATGGGATTCTAACCTAGGTCCCTCAAGCTGAGTGCCCATGTTGTGGAAGACTGGTCTCCCCACTCGGATTACGGGGCTGTCACTCACGTGTCTCCGTCCTCATCTGCGCGCGTGGCCATGGCGATGTCAGCCGACAGGGGATGTTCCATGGAGTACATCATGGGGTACAGGGGTGTAGGCAGGGTCAGCGGGGAGCCCATGGACGGGGTGGAGTACAGGGGCAGTAGAGGTCCTGGGCATCAGAGGACAGAGAAGGGACATGGGTGAGGCCAAGCCCGCAGACCCTCAACCTGACCCCCTCATCTTTGCTCCTGTAGTTATCTTTATCCCATGGTCACTCTTCATCCCATGCCTATTTTGCATCCCCCCCCCCAGGTTTTTGGCATAGGGTACACCTGAGCTTGCCAGAGAGGGACAGTGTGAGGGAAAGTGAGACATAAACCACTCCCTGGGGGATGATCATGCTGCAATCCCTTCTCCTCCTGGTATTTTGGGCACCCATGCATATATTTTTTCTTTTTTTGGAGAGGTTTTTGCTATAGGGCACATGCGCTCGCCAGACAGAGAGAGACAGAAAGCAAGAAATCACCCCCCAGGGGGGATGGCCACGCTGCAATCCCTTCTCCTTCATTCTCCTCTCGGAATCTTGGGCACGCACACACATGCGCCCGGCGTTAGTTTAAGCCACCGGGTCCGGGACTCGAACTGCGGTCGACTACGTGGGAGTCCAGCGACATTGCCATTGCGCTAACTGCTGGTTCCAACCCACGCATATTTTTAAGCAGCTGGGATTCGAACTGCAGTTCGCCATGTGGGAGTCCAGAGCCTTAACTACTATGCCACCTGCTGGCCTCTTTTGTGTCCTACACTGAGTCTTGAGACCCAAGACAGGGCTGGCCCTGTAGCTCAGGGGCTCAGTGCTACACATAGGAAGTTGGATGGGTCACCAGGAGTATTGAAAAGCACTCTATGCACCTAGGAATCTGGGGGGATGGAGGACTGGAGGAAAGGGGATTGAGGAGCGGCCAGGCCCTGTTGGGGAGTTCACTCTCTCCTGCATGTGCCCTTTTCCACAACCCTCTGCATTCCTCCCTTGGGCTCAGAAGATTCCTCTCCCAGCCCTGGCCACCTTCCTTGTCACTTACCTTTCATACATCTGACCCTTATCTCCTACCAGACAGATCCCCTATCAACGCCTGTTTACTGAGCAAACTTGTGCTGAGGGAGGTAAGGGATGGGTGAACTGGGTGTGGGGTGGGTGTGTAGTGGGTATGATGAGAGCGGATGATGGGAGGGGGTGGCACAGAAGCCTGTTCAGAGAACCATGGCTATAGGCAAATCCGTATCTGCCCATTACACAGAGGGAGAAACTGAGGCCTACACGCTCGCCCCGCGAGTGAGTAAAGGAGAGGCAGTGTCAGGCCTCCTGCTGCATAGCTGAGGTTCCGGCTGTGCGGATGGGATGAAGGTGCAGAAAATGGGTAAAGACCTGGGGGACACTAGAAGTGGGCTTTCTGGAGCTTTAGGGGTCACCCAGAGATGGTGAGGTGGCCACAGCTGTGGCGGGAGATGCCCCTTCCTTGAGATGAAGATGGAATGGGGAGAAGGGTGTATGACCTTCTCTTGTCACCATCACCCGCTGCTCCTTGGGGCCTCCCATTCCTGAACTCCCGAGTGTCCAGGTTCTTCTGTCTCCAAAACCATCCGTGGGGCCCTGAGGCCTTTGGCCTTGAGATCCCTGAAACCCTCACCTTGACTTTAAATCCTCCAGTCCTAACCCCCCTCCTTAGAACCCTCAGTCCCCAGCTCTCCAGGGCCACCTGACCTTGTGACCTCTGATCACCTGTGACCACACACAGCAGATGCCAGGTGCCTGGGTTCTTGGAGTTCTGACTTTCCTTGGGTCCTTGTGATCCCAACTATTGGGGTGCTGCAGCCTCAGCCAGCTCTGTCCTCCCGATTCCCCATGCTTTGCACAACTCCGAGACATGGACATGCTGGACCCCTCATATCCATATCCTTAGGACCCCGATCTCGGTTCCCTGACTCCCTTCAGCCTCATATCTGGAAACCAGGAGACCCCGTTTCTCCTGTACACATTCCTCAGAACCCTGGCTCTCTGGCTTCTTAGGAGCTGGTCCATCTGTGACCTTGGGATGCCAGGCTCTGCCCTAGGGTTTCCAGACCCCTTCATACTTCTGTGTGGCCACTTTCCTGGCTCCCCTTACCTGGGCTACTCAGCCCCCCAGCTCTGCCCCGCAAGTCACATGACTCTCAGCTCCCTGGGACCCTCACGTTGGTGCCCCAGGGCACAGCTCCCTGGCTCCTTGATGATCTCATATCTGCGTCTGTCTCTGCGACTTCAGGCTCCACTCCTGTTCCCCAGGTCCCCTGGAGCCCCGTCTATTACATTTGTGCACGGAGCTCTGGCTCCTGGCAATGGTGACCCGGTGCTCTGTGGGGCTCCCACCCGGCCCTGACCCGCTGGGGCCACTCACCAGGGTAGTAAAGCGCCTCCGGCCGGGCCAGGCCGGGCGGGGGGCCGGGGACCGCCGGCGCGT
>NW_006159526.1:2588334-2588652 GCF_000334495.1 Tupaia belangeri chinensis | reverse complement strand
CCCTGCGCGGTGGGAGGAGGCGGGGTCGGGGCTCGGAGGTCCCCACCCATGCCGCGGCCGCCGCTGTTTCTGTCTCTCTGGCTACGTCTCCCTATCTCTGGGTCTCAGTAACTCTGTCTCTCTTGCCTGAATCGGTGTTTCTCTATGCCTCCCCGTCTGCGCCTGTGCGTCGGTCGGTGTTCACTGTCTCTGTCTCTCCCGTCTCTGCCTCTCTCTCTGTGGGAGGCGACTCCAGGAGGCCAGGGCTCGCCGGGCGCGGGCTGGAATCCCGGCTCCCACTTCCTCGCTGGGTGACCTTGAGCAGGCACTTCCCCTCTC
>NW_006159526.1:2587571-2587863 GCF_000334495.1 Tupaia belangeri chinensis | reverse complement strand
GGGAGGGGCCCGGCTCGGGGCTTTCCCGGATTTCCCTGGGGGCGGGGTTGAACCCGGGTCACTGAGTCACAGACAAGGGGGAGGCTTCGGGGCCCAGGGCTGCACCCGGACCTTTCCGGGGCATGCAGGATGTCCTTGGGGCTCGCGTGGCTTCGTCCCTGCCCGCCCCTGGCCCTGGATCCGGAAAGTGGCTGTGGGGCCCGGGAGGGGACTTTGCCCGGGCCGGCCGCGCCCTGGTGGAAGGTTAACCCGGAGGGGAGCCGCGCCCCCTCTGGCCGCCCTACGCGCGGCC
>NW_006159526.1:2580816-2587554 GCF_000334495.1 Tupaia belangeri chinensis | reverse complement strand
CCCTGGTGGAAGGTTAACCCGGAGGGGAGCCGCTCCCCCTCTGGCCGCCCTCCGCGGGGCCACCTGGGGCACACACCTCCTCCAGCCCCACCCCACCCCGCGCCCTCAGGCTGCCGCCCCTCTCCACGCCCGGTGGCTCCTTTGGAAAATGGGGCCCGTGTGCGCCCCTGCCTGGTGGTGGTGTTGGGGGCCAGAGAGGAGGCGAGGGACTCGGGCGGGCAAGGCTTGTGGAGGGCGCCCAGGGACAGGGAAGGGAGCGGCCGGGCTGGGCGGGGAGGGCAGCGGCTCTTCCCGCCATCACCCTGCAGATGCCCTGCCCAGAGGGGCTTCCAGGGCTGGGCAGTCTCAGCACAGCTCTGCGACAGGCAGGCGGTTTAAGGGAGGAGGACGAGGAAGACAGGCCTGAGGGAGGAGGTGAGGGAGGAGGTAAGGGAGGAGGTGAGGGACTGAGGGAAGAGTCTGAGGGAGGAGGTGAGGGACTGAGGGAAGAGAGTGAGAGGAGGTTAAGGATTGAGAGAAGAGTCTGAGGAAGGAGGTGAGGGAAGAGTCTGAGGGAGGAGGCGAGGGACTGAGGGAGAAGTCTGAGGGAGGAGGTGAGGGACTGAGGGAAGAGACTGAGGGAGGAGGCGAGGGACTGAGGGAGAAGTCTGAGGGAGGAGGTGAGGGACTGAGGGAAGAGACTGAGGGAGGAGGCGAGGGACTGAGGGAGAAGTCTGAGGGAGGAGGTGAGGGACTGAGGGAAGAGACTGAGGGAGGAGGCGAGGGACTGAGGGAGAAGTCTGAGGGAGGAGGTGAGGGACTGAGGGAAGAGACTGAGGGAGGAGGCGAGGGACTGAGGGAGAAGTCTGAGGGAGGAGGTGAGGGACTGAGGGAAGAGACTGAGGGAGGAGGCGAGGGACTGAGGGAGAAGTCTGAGGGAGGAGGTGAGGGACTGAGGGAAGAGACTGAGGGAGGAGGCGAGGGACTGAGGGAGAAGTCTGAGGGAGGAGGTGAGGGACTGAGGGAAGAGACTGAGGGAGGAGGCGAGGGACTGAGGGAGAAGTCTGAGGGAGGAGGTGAGGGACTGAGGGAAGAGACTGAGGGAGGAGGCGAGGGACTGAGGGAGAAGTCTGAGGGAGGAGGTGAGGGACTGAGGGAAGAGACTGAGGGAGGAGGCGAGGGACTGAGGGAGAAGTCTGAGGGAGGAGGTGAGGGACTGAGGGAAGAGACTGAGGGAGGAGGCGAGGGACTGAGGGAGAAGTCTGAGGGAGGAGGTGAGGGACTGAGGGAAGAGCCTGAGGGAGGAGAAAGCACGTAAAGGATGGCACATGATTGGAGGAAGTCTGAGAAGAGGAGGGAGGAGAAGCGTCTCTGGGGGAGGAGATGAGAGCTGGGGGGAAGGAAAAGGCTGAGGGAAGAAATGTGGATTGGGTCCCAGGTTGGAGGAAGAAGTTTTGAGGGAGAAGGTCTGAGGTGAGAGTCTGAAGGTGGAGGGCATGACCTGAAGGAGGCAGGCCAGGGAGGGCTGAGGTGAGCCAGCAGGGAGAGGGGAGGGGAGGGCAGGGAGAGGGGAGGGGAGGGCAGGGAGGCCTAGTGAGCCCCGCCCTGCAGCTGTCTCTGATTTCCCAGAATCTTCTGCTGCTCAGGAAAGTCCCAGCTCCAGCAGCGGCCTCCCTCCAGTGTCGGGAACGCACACGGACAGAGGATGCGGAACCGGGATGGCCACCCCCTCCTTCCTCCCTTGCTCTTCGTGCCCAGGCGGGGAGGACTAGGGTCTCTCCTGTCTGAGCCTTGAGTTCTGGAGGCCCCCACCGGCAGGGGCAGCCCCCGGACTCGTCCCAGAAACTTCCCAGCGAGGGACCGGTACTGCTGGATGTCTGATCGCCTCCCCAGCAGCGCCCAGGCCAGGCCACTGTGACTGGGCCTAGTCAGGTCTCCACCTCCTGTTGGGGAGGAAGGGCCGAGCGAGCTTTTACCTGCTCATCTGGGGTCCAGTCTGGGATCGGGTCGGGAGAGGGAAATGAAGCCCAGTTAGAGGGCTGCGAGCCTGGACAGCTTGCTTGCTGCTGGGGCCTGGGTTCCTCTTGTAAGAGGAGAAGGCAGGGCTGGTCAGCCCCAAAGTCTGGCCCAGGTGCTGGGCCTTGTCCTGCTTGACTTCCACCAGGCCCGGCTACGAGTTCTGTCCCCTGCTCTTGAGCTTCCAGGCAGTGACTATCCTCGGGAGCTGCAGCTTCTGCGTCTGTAAAATGAACCAAATCCTGAAAACGAGCTTGTGCTCTGGAGGGCCCAGTGAATGGAAAGTGTTCAGTGTGGCTGGCTCCAGAGCCTGGTGGGCAGGGCAGCTGGACCCCACCTGCCCACTGTGCGGTTGGAATCCCTGCCCTGAGGCTTGAGAAACATACTGGAGGTGTGTGTGTGTGTGTGTGTGTGTGTGTGTGTGTGTGTGTGTGTGCCCTTCATCCCAACAACAGGGTGGAGAAATGGAGGAGAAGGGATTGTGGGGTGCCATACCCGTTGGGGGGGGCATCTTCTCTCTCTCTCTCTCTCTGGCAAGCACACACAACTTCTGGAAAATTTTTAAAGAAGTGCACAATGCAATGTAGCTATTATTATTATTTAAAATTTGCTACAAGGCTTGTGTGTTTACTGGAGAGAGACAGAGAGAGGGAAAGTGAGAAAGCAACCCCCGGAGGGAATGACCATTCTGCAACCCCTTCTCCTTCATTCTACTCTCAGGATTTGGGGTACACAAGCACATGTGCTTCTTTTTAAAGAGGTTTTTGCCTTCAGGCATGTGTGCTCACCAGAGAGAGACCTACAGATACAGTGAGAGGGAAAGTGACAAATCTCCTCTCTTCTCCTCCATTCTTCCCTTGGGATCTTGGGCATGCACAGATACACACATGCCTAGTGTGATTTTGACGCCGCTGGATGTGGGACTCGAAGCCATGGTCAACTATATAGGAGTTCAGCAACGTAACTGCTATGCCATCTGCTGGTCCCATTTTCAAGCCACAGGGTCTATTACCTGACCCTCCAGCGGGCCATATGGGATCCAGCCTCCTTAACCACCAAGCCACCTGCTGGGCCAGCTGTTACTGTTATAATAACAACCCATGCTTTCAATAGCAGAACCCATTTCATTGGGGAAAATAGGTTTCAGCGTGCTGGGCTTAGAGACATAGGTTCAAACCCTGGCTCTGCCATGTGCTAGCTGTGTGCTCACAGGCAGAAAGCTTTTCCTCTCTGCACCTTTGTTGTGACTTTAACAGCTGGACATGCCAACAGTCCTGCCTCACAGGTCTGCTGAGCCGATGGAGGGAGACCAGTGGGCGAATGACGTGCGTTTCTACCTCACACTGCCGGCCTTGATCCTTACCCTGTCTCTCAGGCCGGGTCACCCTTCTTCACTCAGAGAGGGGACCAGATGGGCCCGTTAACTCTGCATAGTAGGGATTCCTCCCCACCTACTCCTCTCCACACCTTGGGAGGAAAGTTCGACTCCACTTACCATTTTACAAAGGGAGACAGGCACAGAGACAGGAAGTCGCTGCTCCAGTTCCACAGTGGGGAGCCAGGTCTCAGTGATCCCCACACCCTGCTGACCCAGAGGGTGGGCCTCAGTCCCAGCGATCGCAGGCTTCCCTTCCAGCTCCAATTCTAGACCCACTCCCTGGAAAGAATGGTTTAGATGGGAAAACCGAGGCCCGGAGAGGGAAAGTCCTGCACCTGAGGGCCTGGGCATGGGTAAACAAAGTCCACACTGCGGTGCTCTGCAGCTCTGGGTGGGGAAAGGTCCCATAGACGTAGACCTAAGGGGCCTTGGGCAAGGCTCAGGGAGAGCAAGTGAACCCCGCAGACAGAGGGAAGAGACGAGGGGAGGGACTGACCCGCGGCCAGGCAGCCTCCTGTGTGGCTCTGGGCTGGAAGTCCATTGGGCTCTGGTCATCATGCTGTTCCCCGAGGCTGCTCTCCCCGGCCTGGGTGAATGCTGGCCAGCTTCCTGGAGCAGGGCCCGCACCTCCTGGTTCCTCCCTGCCCTGGGGCCTTGGCAACTGTTGGGAACCCTGGCACCACCGAGCAGGATTAGCCCATGTGGGGCCGAGGCCAAGGCCTAATCTTCCCCTTTCTCCCTCTTGCTGGGTCTGCACGCACCATGACACCGAGACGCTGAGTCAGAGGGTTGCGACATCCACTCTTGGCTGGCCTAGGAGGCTGGACACCTCGTGCCCCCTACAGCCCCAAGTGCCTGGATCAGACAGGGGTGGGGTGTGTGTGTGTGGATTGGCATCTGGCCTGGGTGGGTCGGATGTAGGCAGAAGGGAGGAGAGGTCTGTGAAGTGGTCAGCGTAATGTTGGGCCTCGGTGTCCTCATCTGCAAGCGGGACACTGCTTATTTAATCCCATCTCTGCCACGTACCAGCTGTGTGACCCTGGGCAAGTGATTTACCCTCTCTGAGCCTCCATTTCCTCACTTGTAAAATGGGAGCAGAAGGGGCACCTGTTGGTGGTGTCGTGGTTAGGGCTGCTGGAGCCCGCACGGCTGATTGCACTGTTCCAGTCCTGGAACTGGCAGCTTGAAAAACATGCCAGGTGCACGTGTGTACGTGGAGAAGAAGGGGTAGCGGCATGGCCATCCCTCCTGGGAGGTGCTTTCTCGCTTTCCCTTTCTGTCTCTGTCTCTGGCAAGCGCACACACCCTATGGCGAGAATTTAAAAAATAAAATAAAATGGGGGCAAAACCAGTGTGTGCTCCCTGGGGTTGACACCACAGTCCAGTGGGCTAGCACGTGTTGGCGCAGGCCAGGCACAAGGTAGTTCTCGGCCATGGTGAGTCCTATTTTAATGGCCTCTATTAGCAATGGGTGTGGCAGCTAAAGGGGCCTGCCCTCCACTCTCCCTTCTGGGAAGCACTTGTGGTCCAGCTACCAGGTGTGTAGAGAGCCGCCAGCCTCTAGCAGCTGACTCCTGCAAGGTCCCCTTAGCTTGCTCCTCCGGACACGTTCTCCCAGGCAGCCTCTGGCCAGTGACTGAGCAGTCGTGATGGGCGGGTCTGGCTGTTCCTGCCCAGCATGGGGCTTGCTCAGGAATGGTGGAGGCTGCCCACTGGGCTGGCTTCACAGCCGGTGGCTCCCCCCTCCGGGCCCGGTCTGGATCCCCCATCCGGTCCTGCTCCCTTTTTTCCTTCCGAGGTCTTGCTCCCTCTAAATCTTCTCCACTCCTTTTTTCCTTAACTTTTATTCATTTATTTCATTCATGAGCAAAGAGAGAGACAGAGACAGAGAGACAGCATCCCCAATAGGGTCTTCATGCCACGATCCACCCTCAGCCCCTGCCAGCCCAGATCAGGGGCACACGTGTGCCTGGAGCACCCAGGAAGGACTCTGGACTTGAACCAGGAACCTTCCCATGTGAGTCAGCCTTGCAGAAGCTGCTCTTGTTATGGCTGTGCCACCGTCTGCCTCCTACCTGTCCCCCGACCCCACCTGCACTCCTATCCCAGTGTAGGGTCTGCTGTCTGTAGGGCCCGACCTGTGACGATGGGTTTTGGAGTAGGACGACCAGTACACCCGCTTTGCTCCGTGGGCTCAGCGTGCTGGCTCTGTCTGCCCTTCGGCGTCGTAGCCGTGACAAGCAGAAGGGAACATGACGGCTCAGAGGGTTTGGTGGGTGAGCAGGAAAGCCTTTGGCGTGGTTGCCTGGCACAGAGAGACGTTCCAGACACCCTCTTCATCTCTGTTCGTAAGGAGCCAGGGCTCTGGAGCCAGACGGATCAGTCTGTCTCCCACTCTGCCAGTTTCCGGCTGTGTGGCCTCCGGCAAGTGCTCAACCCTAGCCTCGTCTGTCGGCCTCCTCTTCCCAGGGCAGGGTGCTGGTGAGGTCAGGGATGGAAAGCCCCACCGAGCCTGGCACGCTAGGTGCACTTGTAACCAGGTGGTGTCCTGGAGTCCGGGATAGGGGACATAGGTGAGCCTGGATCTGCAGGGCAGGTGTGCCCGGCCCCCAGGGAGGCCCTGGTCTCGGGCTGACAGATCAAGGGAAGTCCCGGGGTTGGGAACTGGGTTGTCCTCCGTCCTCCGGTAGAAGTTCCCTGATTCTAGGATTCACTGCGGAGGTGGGGAGGGACAGCCCTCTGCCTGCACATCTGTGGGTCAGAGGGGAAGGGGAAGGTGCAGGGAAGAAGGCTCCAGGGGGGCCGGGGTGCTGCTGCTCACGTCATAGTAGAGCTGCCCGGGCTGCGAGGGCAAACCTCTGCCATCAGACTTGGAGGTCGCCCAGGTGGGGACTTGTCCCGTCAGGGGCAGTGCCTCAGGGGTTCGAATCACGTTCTTCCTCTTCCACCAGATCGGGATCTCCCCGCGAGTGAGTGGGATTTCACGGGGTAGACCAGATCTCTGAGTGTGGGTGCTGCCTCTCCCGTCACACTTGGCACGCCCCCTGGGCAAGTGGCAGGAGCAGGGCTCTTCCTAGACTAGGGGCTCCCTGAAGCCGGGTAGCCTGTCGCCCCCATCTGTCTGGAACTCACTGAGGGTGGTAATCGGGGGCGGGGAGGGGGCATTTGGGTGAATATTAGCCCCAGCCGCAGTGAGCCTGAGTCGGCAGGCATCCACCAGCATGGGCTGGGCCTTCGCAAAGTTCACGGAAAACGTGCATCAGAAAGAAACTGCTTGCGATTGGGGTTTTCGTTCGTTTGTTTTAGTTTTTTTTTTTTTTTTTTTTTTTTTTGTTTAAAAAAAACCCCATTTTTACAAGCTGTGT
>NW_006159526.1:2575253-2579840 GCF_000334495.1 Tupaia belangeri chinensis | reverse complement strand
TCGTATCAAAATAAACCCATTTTTCCACGAAGTGTTTGCAGTCCCTTTGTACTGACCCTCCCTGTGGGTGCTCCTGCCTCCACCATCGCCCCAGAGAACAGAGTTATGGAGCTTGAGTCCACCATGGGACAAGGAGCTCTAGACCAGTGAGATGAAGCGCTGTTGCTTCTTCCATGAGGAGCTGTGAATTCTCCATCAGATTAGGGGTTCCTCCTTGAGCCTGGAGTTGGGAGCATGCCTGCTACTCCCTGTGGGGGGCTAGCCTCTGCCATTGGACTAGGAGCCCCCTACCCAAGGACACCCGCCACAGGCAGAGCACAGGGAAGGGACAGCACCTTTCCTGACACTCCAGCCTTTCCCCTGGAGGACGGTGCCTCCCCTCCCCTGGGTCACAACCTCCCCTGCTGCCCTGGGCCTAAAGATACAGATAGCAAAAGTCCCTCAGGGTCCTGGGAAAGTGAGGTCACACCAGGCCCTTCCTCTTTTGAGCTGGGGCCACAGTAAACTCACCTCCCATGTCCCCAGCCGCCGTCCCAGTCGGGGCCATCCCTGCCCTCTAACACAGGTCAGCCATACTGGGCACTTAGCAGGTGTAAATTTCCACTGCAGTCCCTGAGGAACGTGGTGGTCGTGAGCCAGGAGTGAATCCCAGCTCGCAGTCTCCAGCCAGGCTCTGGGCAGGCTGTCTTCACAGCATAAGAGCAGCGAGGCTGACCGGGCTGTGGCAGGCTGCACCGCCCTCCTGCGCCTGGCTCGGGCTGTGTGGTGAGAAACCCAGTAAGTGGGAACTCCTCGTCTACCCTGCAGGAGGTGAGGGCAGGGTGGAGAGACTGGCTTGTGGCCTCCTTGTGGACATCACCCATCCCCGAACTTGTCACTTCAGTCCCTGTGGTCGCAGGATGTCACAGCGTGCTTGCTCACTTCTGGGAAATTCAGATTTATTGTGTTTCAGATCCCACATGTTCTTCTCTGGATTCCCACTGCACCCTCATGCCTGAGGCCGGGCTCAGAAATTCTGCCTTCTGGGGACCAGCAGTTAGCGTAATGGCTATGTCGCTGGACTCCCATGTAGTCGACCGTGGTTCGCGTCCCGGACCTGGTGGCTTAAAACTCATGCCGGGCGCGTGTGCGTGCGTGCCCAAGATCCCGAGAGGAGAATGGAGGAGAAGGGATTGCGGTGTGGCCATCCCCCTGGGGGGTGATTTCTTGCTTTTTGTCTCTATGTTTCTCTCTGTCTGTCTAGCGAGCACACGCGCCCTATAGCGGGGGAAAAAAAGAAAGAAAACATAAAGGCTTGACTCTGAAAGTGATGAAAACTAAGGAAATTAAAGTCACAGGAGGGGAGGGTGCTCTTGCCTTCCCAAGGACTCGGCCAGGGTGTGCGGGGTAGCGGAGGGGGGCGGTGTCAGGGTCCAGCGTTGTCATCCGGGTGTGGCCTGAATGCACACCACATCCCCTGACAGGCCAGACATCCCAGAGGTCACCAGCTGCGCTAGTGAGGCCATGGCGCTGGCAGGTGTGTGCTGACGGTCCCGCCGATTATGCTAACTACTGGTCCCAAGAATTATTTTATTCATTTTTATTTATCCATCATTTTATTTTGATTTGACGAGAGATAGACACAGAGAGAGAGAGAAAGTGAGAAAGCAAGCCACCAGGTCTGTGACTTGAACCGTGGTCAGCCACATGGAAATGTCCAGCACCTTAACCACCACGCCACCTGCTGGTCCCTGGCATCATCTTTTATTAACATAATCTTTTTAAATGATGAAATACGCTGTGAAAAGTGGACACAGCTAAAAGCGAATGTTCAGTTACCCGAAGATCGTGAAGGGACCAGTTACGTTCAGAAAGAGCGCCCCATCTTCCTCCTCCCACCGCCCTGCCCTTCCGAAGCCTCTCCGGAATCGCAGCTCCTCCCTCCTCCTAGAGCCACCTGTACTGTCTTTTACAGAGTAAGAATTGCTTTGCTTTTCTATCCTTTCTGTGTTCTTCCTCCCTCCTTCCCTCCGTCCTTCCTTCCTTCTCTCTCTCTCTTTTATGCTAGAGGATGGAAGAGAGTGGGAACAGCAGGTGGCATAATGGCTATGTTGCTGGACTCCTATGTAGTTGACTGTGGTTCAAGTCCCGGAACCGGTGACTTAAACTCACGTGGGGTGCCCAAGATCCTGAGAGGAAAATGGAGGAGAAGAGATTGTGGCGTGGCCATCCCCGTGGGGGGTGATTTCTTGCTTTCTGTTTTTCCGTCTCTGTCTTTCCGCATGTCCCCGAAAGAAAAAGCCTCTCAAAAGAAAAAAAAAAAGGAAAGAATTAGTGAGAGGGTGAGAGAAGTAGCCTAGGCAGCATCTCATCACGATGGCCCTCTTTCCTCAACCCTGGCTCCTCCGCATCCTGGTGTACATGTTTTCAAACTAACCCCAGATCCTGCTTAGAAAATAAAACCCAAAACGCTGCCTTCTTAGCAAAGCTAAGACTATCCGCCTCTCCCTTTTTTTTTTTAAAGAATTAGTTTATTTAACATTATTATTATTTTCCAGTTTGATCACAGAGGGAGAGTGAGAAAGCAAGCTACCAGCTCTGAAATTTGAACCACGGTGGACCCTGTGGTGGGAGTCTGTTGTCCTTAACCACCACGCCACCTGCTGGCTCCAAGACTCACTATCCTAAACATTTAGAAACCAGACAGCTTCGCTACTGCAAGCCCCTAGCTCAGATCAGACCTGAGGGGAGAAAGGAGGTGAGGCCCAGGTCTCCCGACTCTCCCTGCACCCTGTCTCTTGCACAGCTCTTAATATCTTTTTTTCTTTTTTTGTGCTGGAAAACATGTGCACTTGCCAGAGAGAGACAGAGAGACATAGAGAAAGGGAGAGGAGAACGCACACCCCGTGGGGTGAGGCCAGATCTCAATCCTGGCTCCTCCCTTCTCTCAGGATTTTGGGCATGCACACTCATGCACCTGGCATGTGTTTCATGTGCTGGGCCTCGGATTTGAACAGTGCAGTTGGCCATGTGGGATCCAGATGCCTTAAACACCTGGCCGTGGAGCTGGTCCAATTTTTTTGGGAAAGTTTATTTATTTATTTCTTCCATCAGAGAGAGATGGGCACCCCCAACCTCTGTCCATGCTGTGGTCTCCTCCAGTCTCAGCTGGCCTGGGTCACGGGCATTCACACACGCCAGGTGTACTCTGGGAGGTGTTGGGGTGTGAGCCTAGGACCACTCCCATGTTGCCACTGCACTTCCGCTTGGACCCCAGGCTGCTCTTACTGCCACTTCTCATTCCGTGGCCTCCCCTCACCCTCCTGGCCTCCCCCACACCCCGCTTCCTTCTGCCTCCTCTCTGTACATGGTTGGATCCTTGGGAAGCCGCTCCGGCACAGAGGCCCTGATCCCAGGCACCAGCCCATCCTGCCTCCTCCAGCTGCTCTTCCCCCTCCCACCCACTCCTGCCCCTTAGCCAAGGCCCCTCCCCCTTCTGCCCATGCACACTTCTTTTACTTCAGCCTCAAAAATATGCCTCTCTGGGGACCAGCAGGTGGCGTGGTGGTTAAGCTGCTGGACACTCCCACATGGCCAGCCACCGTTTGAGTCCCGGACCTGGTGGCTTGCTTTCTCACTTTCCCTCTCTCTCGCTCTCTGTGTTTCTCTCTGGTCAAATTAAAAATAAATGAATGCATAAATAAAAATAAATAATTCTTTAAAAAAAATATGCCTCTTATTCTGAGAGCCAACCCATGGCGCAAAATAAGAGTTCAGTAAACATGCCAGGCCTTGCCTTCAAGCCTTCCCTGATTTCTCTTCTCAGTTCCAACTGTTCTGAGATGTCACTGTCTGGGGACAGGCCAGTACCCTCAGGTCTGAGCTGCTACTGCTGTGTGTGCCCCCAAACAGCAGAGACCTGGGGAGCATGACCAGCAAGCCCACCTGACTTTCTTTTTTAAAAGAATCATTTTATTTAACTTTATTTATCTGTTTATTTATTTATTTTAATTTGACCAGTGAGGGATAAAGAGAAAGTGAGAAAGCAAGCCACCAGGTCCAGGACTCGAACCACGGTCGGCATGTGGGAGTACTAGTGTCCTTAACCGCCTGGCCACCTGTTGGCCCCCCCCACCTGACTCCTGAAAGTTTCCTTACCTGGCTGTGATCACGTGATGGCTTTACTCGTTTTCCAAGGCCAGCAGCTCAAAGGGTGCGGGAGCAGGTACGGCCCCGCAGTGCCCAGCCAGGACCTGCCCTCCTCAGACACAGGAGCCATTGCTGCCGCAGGTCTCGGCCACCGGCTCCACTCTCGAAGCTCATAAAGGCCTCTATTCATTTGTGAACGTTTCTCGCATGTCCCCACACTGAGACGGGCGACCTCGGCACCCACCCTCGGTGCACCTTCTCTTCTCTCCCTGCCAGTCCTTACCCAAGGCACAGAGAGGTCAGCAGATTGCCTAAGGTCACACAGCCAGCAAGGGAGAAGAGGAGCATGTATTTATTTACTTATTTTTAAAGATTTTTTTTTTTGAGAGGTTTTTGCTATAGGGCGCGTGCGCTCACCAGACAGACAGAGAGAGACAGAGAGACAGAAAGCGAGAAATC
>NW_006159526.1:2565500-2573879 GCF_000334495.1 Tupaia belangeri chinensis | reverse complement strand
TTGCTACAGGGCGTGTGCGCTTGCCAGAAAGACAGAGAGAGAGAGACAGAAAGCAAGAAATCACCCCCCGGGGGGGATAGCCATGCAGCAATCCCTTCTCCTCCATTCTCGTCTTGGGATCTTGGGCATGCATGCACACATGCCTGGTGTGAGTTTAAGCCACCGGGTCTGGGACTCGAACCGCAGTCGACTACATGGAAGTCCAGCGACATAGCCATTATGCTATCTGCTGGTCCCTCTAACTTTATGTATTATTATTTATTTATTTACTTATTTTAATTTGACCAGAGAGTGACAGAGTGAGAGAGAAAGAGAAAATGAGAAAGCAAGCTGCCAGGTCAAGGACTTGAATCACAGTTGGCCATGTGGGAGTCCAGTACCCTTAACCACCACGACACCTGCTGGTCCCTATATATGCCCATTTTTTAAAAAGAATTATTTATTTATCATTATTATTATTTATTTTTTGGGGAGGAGAGAGGTTTTTTGCTATAGGGTGTGTGCGCTCACCAGAAAGACAGAGAGAGACAGAGAGACAGAAAGCGAGAAATCACCCCCCAGGGGGGATGGCCACGCTGCAATCCCTTTTCCTCCATTCTCCTCTTGGGATCTTGGGCACGCATGCACATGCGCCTGACGTGAGTTTAAGCCACCGGCTCTGGGACTCAAACCGTGGTTAACTACATGGGAGTCCAGTGACATAGCCAATATACCAATTGCTGGTCCCTTTATTATCTTAAAAAAAAAAATTCTACAGGGCACGTGTGCTCACCAGAGAGAGACAGATAGATAGGTAAACAGAAAAGTGCCAGGTCCAGGACTTACATGGCGGGCCATATGGCAGTCCGGCATGCTAACCACCATACCACCTGCTGGCCCCTACATACCCACTTTTTTTTGGAATGTTTCTAATATTTTACTATTATTCAGTCTAAACAAGACTAATACTGATGACTAGTACATTAATCAAGGAGAAAATTTCAGGTTATAGGTCAAGAGGGAAAAAAATGAATTTCCTAAGTAATCAACCAAAAATTCGATGTGTACACAATATTGGTTTTCCTCAGGATGATCTATCACTCACAGAGAAAAAAACCCAATTTATTTCTTCACAGGGGAAGACTAAAAGTAGTTTTTTTCCCTCCTGTTAAATAAAAAATTACAGAACGCAAGTCAAATTTGCATTTCTCTTTTATAACATACGTGGTCAACAAGGTCCTGACATAGGAATCGAAAATAACTTATTGGGATTTATGACCATAAAAAACAAGATAAATTACACATAATTCTGCATGAAGAAACGAATTTGGTAATATTACCCAAAAAAGAAAGTAAGGACATGTTCAATGAATCATATCCTTATTTCAAAAAAGAGGCATTAAGCATTGAGGTCATAAGTTTATTTACAAACATATCTAGGATGCTACGAGTTTAAGAGTTTGATCCATTTTTCAGAGATTGTGACTGCACCTCTTAAAATGTTCTTCCTATTGGGGCTGGCAGGTGGTATGGTGGTTAAGGCGCTAGACACCCACATGGCTGACCATGGTTCGAGTCCTGGACCCGGCAGCTTGCTTTCTCTCTCTCTCTCTCTCTCTCTGGTCAAATTAAAATAAATAAATAATACAAATAAAATAAATAAAGTTAAAATAATTCTTTTAAAAGAAGTTCTTCATGTCTATTAAGTGGATGAATTAAAACATCCTTATCTCTTAAGCAGTTGGTGTTGTACTATAAAGTAAGGTGTAGCAAATCCGGATGCAAAGAACGAAGTCATCATAACGAGGAACCGCCACTCGCTTTCCACTGAAAATGGCAGAGTCTTCGCCGGGCCTTCCTCACAGTGGCTCCTCCGAACCACGGAGGTTGTGAACCTCCGGATGCTCTGTCCCAGCAGGAAGCCACGTGAAGTCTGAAGACGGAGGAAATGGCGGCACGGCAACTAGCCCTTCTTCTCTCATGACCGTGTTCTCTAGCTGCGAGAACCGAAAGGGAAGACGGGCCCTACATGCCCATCTTAAGTGTGTCTATTGGATGAGTGTTGATAAATGTGTATTCCCATTTTTTAAAGGCCTTTACCATAGGGCACATGTGCTCACTGGAGAGAGACAGAGACAGAAACAGGGAAAGTGAAAAATGCGATGGCCACACTGCAATCCCTTCTCCCGTTTCCTCCCGGGATTTTGGGCATGCAAACATGCATACCCAGTGTGCTTTCCAAGCCACCAGGTCCAAGACTTGAACTGCTGTCAACCATGTGGGAGTCCAGTGCCTTACCCTCCATGACGCCTGCTGGCCCCAATGATTACTGCACAATATGCGACATCACAATCCAGATCTAGAACAGGGCAGGCTCCCTGGCGCAGTGGAAACGCACTGCTCCAGAGAAGCTGGATCCCACATGGTGGGCGCAGTTGGGTCAGCCCGAGACATGGTGAGCACACGCGTGAGCCCAGGACCTGATGAGAGGGAGGACTGGAGGAGGTCGCGGTGTGATCAGACCCTGCGGAGGATATTCTTCTCTCTCCCTTTCTCATGTGCGTGCACATGTACGTGAGAATGAATAAAGAGAAAAAAAAAACTTAAAAATATATATTTTTTTGGAGAGGTTTTTGCTATAGGGCGTGTGCGCTCGCCAGAAAGACAGAGAGAGACAGGGAGACAAAAAGCGAGAAATCACCCCCCAGGGGGGATGGTCACGCCGCAATCCCTTCTCCTCATTTTCCTCTCCGGAGCTTGGGCACACACGCACGCGCACCCGGCGTGAGTTTAAGCCACCGGGTCTGGGACTTGAACCGCGGTCAACCACATGGGAGTCCAGCAACACAGCCATTATGCCAACTGCTGGTCACATTAACTTAAAAATATTTTTTCCCAGAACATGTCTATGCCAGCCAGAGTGAGACAGAGAGATATATATAGAGAGGGAGCAAGCACCCCCCAATGGGGTGTCCCACCACATCCCTTTTCCATCTCTCCATTTCTCCATCATTTCAGAATTTGGGGCATGCACACACACGTGCCTGGAGTGTTTTTCAAGCAGCCAGGTCTGATATTCAAACAGCACAGTCGCCATGTAGGGTCCAGCTCCCTTAACCACTAGGCCAGGGGGCCGGCCCAGGGATCCAGAACATTTCCTCCACCTCTCAAAGTTCCTCTGTGCCCTCTTGCTGCCAACTCTTCCCCTCATCTGCAGTGTCTGGAAGCCACTGATCTGGTTTAGACATGTTTTCTTTTGGGGCCAGCAGGTGGTATGGAGGTTAAAGTGCTGGAACCCGTATGGCTAACTGTGTGACTTGAGTCCTGGACCTGGTGGCTTGAGAACCACATCAGGCACATGTGTGTACATGCCCAAGATCCCAAGAGGAGACTGGAGAATAGATTGTGGTGAGGCCACCCCACCAGGGGACAATTTATCACTTTCCCTTTCTGTCTCTCTCTAATGAGTGCACATACCCTATAGCAAAAACCGAAAAAAGAAAAAAAAAAGTTTATTTATTTTAAATTTATTTCTTCTCTGAGTGAGAGACAGAAAGAGAGAGAGACAGAGGAACAGCACCCTCCGCAGGGTCTCCATGCCACGATCCACCCTGAGCCTTCAGCCAGCCTCAGTTCTTGCTCATCCCAACTCAGGGAGGTCTCTGGACTTGAAGCAGGAACATTCCATGTGGATTAACCTCCCAGAGAGAGTTTATCACTGCACCACCATCTGGCACCTCCCCTCTAAATCGCCCCCTGCCGGGGATGGCCATGTCGCAATCCCTTCTCCTCCAGTCTCCTCTTGGGATTTTGGGCACGCACGTGCACGCACCTGGCGTGAGTTTTAAGCTGCTGGGTCCAGTACTTGGACTGTGATAGACTATCTGAGAGTCCAATGTCGTGACCATGGCACCATTTACTGACCCCGCATGCAGCTGTTTGAAACAGAAGAATGAGGTGGTGGGGCCGGCAGGTGGTGTGGTGGTTAAAGGCACTGGATTCCCACATGGCTGACCATGGTTCGAGTCTCAGACCTGACGGCTTGCTTTCTAGCTTTCCCTTTCTCTGTCTCTCTCTGGTCAAATTAAAAAATAATAATAATAATAACAATTGGAATTAAATAAATAAATAACTATTATAAAAAAAAAAATGAGGTGGCATGATAGTTAAGGTGCTGGACTCCCACATATCCAACTGTGGTTTGAGTCCTGGACCTGGTGGCTGGCTTTCTCACTTTCTCTCACTCTATGATGAGCACACATTCCCTGTAGCAAAATGTAAAAACATTTAAAAAATAATAATGATAAATAAAATGAAAAAAAAAAAAGAATTCTTTAAAAAAGAAAGCAAAACGAGATAAAAGAACGAGACCAGGTGTGGTGATACGGTGGTAAAACGTGATGTTCTTTGGAGCCGACCCACGTGGGTTCATGTCCAGAGACCTCCCTGAGTCAACTGGGCACATGCTTAGCCCTGACCTGGGGCTGGCTGAAGGCGGGGTGGATCCCAGCATCAGGGCCCCACTGGGGGTGCCGTCTCTCTGTATTCCTCTCGCACTCTGTCTCTTTAGCTTGTAGCTTATTTATTTATTTTAAATTTGTTATAGGGCATGCGCACGCCCTGGACAGAGAAGAGTAAGAAAGCAACTCCTAGGGGGTGGGGGTGGGGTTGGTGATGCCACAACCCCTGCTCCATTTTCCTCTCAGGATTTTGGGCACATGTGTGCCCAGTGTGTTTCTCAAGTTGCTGGGTCTGGGACTTGAATCATGCAATCATACATGATTCAATCATGATCGAATCGTGTGGGATCCAGCCCCCTTAACCATCACACCACAGGCTGACCCAGTTTATTTATTTATGAAATAAGTAAATGTATAAAATAAATAAATAAGTTGACTGCACAGTTCGAGTCTCGAACCGGGCAGCTTGAGAAAATGCCAGGTTTGTGTGTGTGTGTGTGTGTGTGTGTGTGTGTGTGTGTGCTCAATCAAAGTCTCCAAAGAAGGGAGAGATGGAGGGGAGTGAGTGCTTCCTCACTGTCTCTCTCGCTTGCTCTCTGTCTCTCTCTGAGCACATGCACCTTCTGACAAATTTAAAGTCAACCAAGTGGAGCCAGTAGGGGGTGTGGTGGTTAGGGTGGCTGGACTCCCACATGGCCTGGGGGGTTGATCTCCCAGGAGGAGAATGGAGGAGAAGGGATTGCAGTATGGTCATCCCCTATGGGGAATGGAAGTGACTTCTCGTTTTTCCTCTCACTGTCTCTCTTCAGGGAGCGCATGCATGCCCGCTAAGGCAAAAATCCAAAAAAATCAATCGATCAAATCAATCAATCAATCAATCAACTTAGAAAGAAAGATAAGACTAAAGAATGAGACCCAGTCACAGAGGTGTAGTGATGGCGCCATGCTGGGCAATGCTGGACGTCCCATGGACGCTGAGGGTCTGGGTGCTGCGTAACACGTGGGAGCCTGTGGTCCTGGCTAGTTGGAAAAGGTGCTGGATGGGAGGACTGTGGTATGAAACTCTGTTGAGGGTGGTTTTGTCTTTCTCTCTCAAGAAATAAATAAGTAAATAAACTTTATTTATTTATTATTTGCTATAAGGAGTGAGCACTTGCTGGAGAGAGAGAGACAGAGGAAAAGTGAGAAAGCACACGCAGGGGGGATGGCTCTGCTGCAATCTATTATTTGCCATAAGGCGTGAGCACTTGCTGGAGAGAGAGAGAGAGACAGAGGAAAAGTGAGAAAGCACACGCAGGGGGGATGTCTCCGCTGCAATCTCTTCTCCCTTCTCCTCTTTGGATTTTGGGCACACATGCACATGCGCCCGGTGTGATTCTCAAGCTGCTAGGTCTGGGGCTTGAACCAAGGTCAGCCATGTGGGAGTCCAGTGCCTCAATCACCATGCCACCTAATATGTCAATCAACTTTAAACCGAAAGACTGAAGAAGCCCCTGTGGCGCTGACACGGTGTGACCTTGCAGTGAACGGCTAGCGGGGAGAGAGCGGGGTAAGACGGCACCGCGGCATGGGGTGGGAGGGGCATGTGCCGTCCTGTACGCGCCGTCTTGTACGTGCGCGGGCTCTCTGCAATACAGCCCAGGAAACAGGAAAGCAGGGAGGGTAAGGGAGGGTCCTGGTGGGTAGGGTGACTCTCACTGCCATGTTGAACCTTTGGAGCTTTGCAGCCGTGAGCAGCTTACCTCTTTAAAACAAACCCAGGCAATCTGATCACAGGTATTTCAGACCTTGCTCTGCTGCGGAAAAGCGGGCTCCTGCCCTCGGGCGTCACCCACTAACCTGGGAGTATGCTAGGCAGTCCAGGAGACAAGGAAACTGTAGCAACATCAGGGGTTTGCTACGGAGGGACGCAAAGCTGGCCAAGGACCGGCTGAGGGGTGGGGAGGGACGCTGCTGTTTATGTCAGGGCCAAGGGAGGCCCCCGTGACGAGGACGTGTGTGTTGAGTCCTCACGGAGGTGAGGCATTTGCGTGGGAGGACACTATTCTGGGGGAACAGTGTTCCAGGTCTGCCTGGAACAATTGCCAAGGCCCTGCAGTGGGGCAGTGGGTATGCTGGGTGTCTGAGGCCAGTGTGGTGGAGCCGGGTGGGCACAGGGAGTGGGGTGAGACTGGGGAGATGGGTGTGGGTGGCAAGCAGGCCATTCAGGGTCTGGTGGGCCCCTGCAGGGAGTTCACTCGGAGAGGGATGGGAGCCATGGAGGGTTCGGAGCAGGAAGGGTGTGATCTGAATTGAGTTCTCATAAGATAACTCTACCGCATGTGGGAACAGAGTGTGGGGCACAGGGAACCAGGCAAGGAACCCAGCGAGGAGGCACCCACATGGTCCAGGGTGAACCAGGGTGGGGGCCCCTGAGACGGGGAAGGAGCTAGAGTCAGAGGATCATCTGAAGGCGGAACCTCCAAATACACCAGACAAATGGCTTTAAAACAACAAACACTGGGCCAGCCCCATCAGCGCAGTGGTAGCAACGCTCCATGATGCTGAAGCCATATGGCAGGGTCTTGGGTTCATGTCCTGAGGTCCTTCTATGCTCGCTGGGTACATGCGTGTGCCTGTGGTCCTGGCTGGCTGAGGCCGGGGATGGATCATGGCATGGAGACCATGGGATGCTATTGCCCTATCTCTCTTCATCTTTCTGTCACAGAAGAAATAAATCAATAAACTTAAAAAATAACCCACCGAAAAAACGACACTCAGCACACATTAAGTGGCAGTAAACATTCATTGTGCTCCCTCATTGCTGGACCCTGGGGACAAGGACAGGACCTGTGACAGCCTGGGCCGACCCTCGCTGGGCTCACAGCCCACTATCTTTACCCGTACCTGCGGCAGGTGCTGCAGGGAGGCGGAAGGAACTAAGAGCAGGAGAAACAGGAGGACAGGGCTGGGTTGTGGACATGAGGGAAGGCTTCCTGGGGTGGTGATGTTTAAGATGAGGCCTGAGGGGTAGGGGAACATTTGAAGGTTATGAAGGAGGTCAGCAAAAGGGCCTCTTAGAAAACCAAGGTCGGGGGTGATTTCTCGCTTTCTGTCTGTCTGTCTTTCTGGCGAGCACACGCACCTTATAGCAAAAAGCTCTCCAAAAAAAAAAAAAAAGAAAAGAAAAAAAAAAGAAAGAAAGAAAAGAAAACCAAGGTGGTGGGGACCAGCAGTTTAGCGTAATGGCTATGTTGCTGGACTCCCATGTAGTCAACCACAGTTCGCGTCCCGGACCCGGTGGCTTAAACGCATGCAGGGCATGTGTGCGTGTGTGTCCAAGATCCCCAGAGGAGAATGGAGGAGAAGGGATTGCGGTGTGGCCATCCCCCCTGGGGGAGTGACTTCTCGCTTTCTATCTCTCTGTCTCTCTCTGTCTTTCTGGCAAGTGCACGCACCCTATAGTAAAAACCTCTAAAAAAAAAGAAAACCAAGGTGGTGATGGGGAGCCAGCAGTGGTCAGGCCACGCAGCCCCTGTAGGGCCTACAGCTGTAATGTAGCACTGGGGTTTCTTCCCAGGGCCCCGGGGAGCCATCGCAGGTTCTGAGCAGGGGGTTCAGGTTTGGGTTTGGGAAAGACACCTTGGGCTGTGGTGAGTGAGAGGATCCATAGGCAGAGGGCCCAGCAAGGGAGCAGAGGGGCAGGGCAGGAGGGAGGGGCAGTTCCAGAGACTGAGAAGGTGCCCGCCTGGGAGCGTCCCAGGAGCGCTACCTAAGGGATTCCTCACACATGAACTCATGGAGCCCCCCCATCTCAGTCTGTTTATTTATTCCACGAGCCTCGACGCTGAGACCCCCCAGCCTCGGCTGGCCTGACTGACTGCTAGCCAGCCACCCTCCTTGCAGAGCCTCTGTCTTGCCACCTCCATGACACTGTCGCTGTCACCCCCTCCAGGAACAC
>NW_006159526.1:2554925-2565482 GCF_000334495.1 Tupaia belangeri chinensis | reverse complement strand
AGGGAGGCATGCCTGTATCCGGGCTGCAGAAACAGGCTGGGAGGGACCAGCAGTTGGCATAATGTCTATGTTGCTGGATTCCCATGTAGTCCACTGAGGTTTGAGTCCCGGACCCTGGGGCTTAAATGCACGCTGGGCATGTGTGCGTGCATGCCCAAGATCCCGAGAGGAGACTGGAGGAGAAGGGATTGCGGCGTGGCCATCCCCCCTGAGGGGTGATTTCTCGCTTTCTGTCTCTCTGTCTGGCAAGTGCACATGCCCTATAGCAAAAACCTCTCAAAAAAAAAAAAAAAAGAAAAGAAAAACTGAGGCTCTGAGATGCACTTGCTCGCCTGGACCTCACACAGCGGGTCAAGGAGGTGCAAATTCAAACGTCCGAAGTCTGATTCTACGCCGGAGCCTTTAGCTTTCACACCCCCTATTCCTTACGGTGGGGGAAACTGAAGCTCAAAGAGGCGGCAAAGTCCCAGCTCCAAGGCCACACAGCTGGGAACCCGAAAAGAGGAATTCAAACCCACCTCCTTCCTCAAGGCCTGGACATGGCCCTGCCCAGCCGGCCAGAGCTGGACCGCCCGGGGAGTCCCCGTGGGGTTGGCGACCGCTCTCCCTCCCTGCTGGCCTTAGGCCCCAGGCTTTGCTTGGGACTTTAACCCCGGGCCACCGCTGGCGCCAAAAAGGCCAGGCAAGCCAGGCAGAGGCCAGCAGGCAAAATTCCCCTACTCTCCGTGCCAGGGGGGTTACCCAGGCCCCGGGGTGGGGGAGGGCAGGTGCAGAGAAGGGCGTGGGGGCAGGCTCCGGCGTCTGCAGTTGGGCAGAGTGCTTCTCCATGCCTCAGTTTCTCTCTCGGTAAGGGGTGTGGTTCCCAGAAAGCTCTGCTGGGGCAGAGGCGTTTCCCTCTGTCCTGAGGGGAGACGAGTCTCCCAGGATGGTAGGACAGGTCAGGAGATCCCCCTCACCCCCAGTCAGATGGACATGAGAAACCCCCAGCCCCACAGAGCAAGCACAAGTGTCCCGTCCAAATTTCCACTTTGGGGGAGGGGGGATGTAAGCAGGAGCCATTTAAAAAAGTTAATTTATTTCTTCTATGAGACAGAGAGATACCCCTGAGAGTCTTCAGCTTCCCCCCAGCTCAGCCAGCCTCTCACGGCAGGTACACGCTGGGCTTGCACAGGAAGGTTCTGGGATGTGAACTTGGGACCTTCCCATGTGGGTCCAGTTGCATTTTCACTGGGCCACCATCTGCCCTAGGGAGGAACCCTTTGGATCTGTGAAAGGATGAGTTTCTGACCTGGTGGGGGAGACAGGGATCCCATCTGATGGAGGTGGTGGAGGGCTCCCAAGCCTTCTGGGGGAGCCAGCAAGCTTCTAAACTCGTGGTGGGAATGGGGCACCCCGCAGCCTGAGCGGGAGACAAACGCTGCTGGTCTAAGGAGCCAGGTGAGTCCCTGTCTGAAGGGGAAGAAGGCGTGCCAGGCTGAGATCCCAATGTGACAGGAGACACCGAGAACCGGGCTCTGAGCCCTGAGTCCCAGGCCCGCGGGGGAACAAGACCGACAGAGGTTTGCTCTCCCGCTCCTGGGGCAGCTCTGCCCAGCTCTGCCCTGACCTGCCTCCGGCAGAGACCTGGCTGCTGGTGTCCTGGCACCACCTAGCGGTTGCCGTGGGCCAGGCCTTCCCCTGGAAGCCATGGAAGGGGATATTGGAGCTCCAGAACTCCAGAGAAAGGTTCCTTGGACCCACTCCCTGTGTCTGAATCCCAAGTCCTTCCCCCAAAAATGATTCTGCAGCTTCCCCATAGCCTTCCTCCAGATGGCAGCGGGCGTGGGGAGTGTCTTGCAGAAGTATAAGCTATGCCCCCCGCCTCTCCCTCTTCCCAATTCCATAGCTCCCTAGGGCCTTGGGAGGGGGTCCACACGCAGGCCACTGTGGCCTCTCGGAGCCACTGTGTGCTTCAACGGAACGAGGGGCAGTTTCTCAACGTGTGGCACTTGGGGCTTACCTTCAGGCCTTGTCCCTCCTCCTGGAACACCCTTCCCTGCCTCTTCCCGGCATTGATCTTACCCCTTTAGGGCTTGGAGTAGATGTCCCCTCCCTCAAGAACCCCTTAGTGAATTAAAGTTCACTAAGGTTACTGTGGTCCCCACAGGGGACGAAGTGTTAGGTACGCCAAGGCATGTGTGTTGAATGAATGAATGAGTGAGTACCAGGCTAAAGGGTGGGCCGGGCAGCAGTAGGAGAGTTTACTGAGGGAGGGACACAGATTTAGAAGGCTCCAAGGTCCTCTCCTCTTCCTCCTCCTTTAAATTTTAAGTTTATTTACTTATTTCTTTCATGAGAGAGAGAGACAAAGAGAGAGTGACAGGGAGAAAAGCATCCCCAACAGGTCCCCATGCTGCAACCACCCCCCAGTCCCAGCTGGTTGGATCCTGGGAACGCATGCATGTGCACCTGGCATGCTCAGGGAGGCCCCTGGAGGTGAGCCCCAGACACTCCCATGGTGACCAGCGGCACCACCACTGGGTCCCTGCTTTCCTCCTAACTCTGTGCCTTCCCCTGGGAACAGGTGGGGGTGGATGGTGCATCGAGACCCTGTTGCGGGCGCTGTCTCTGTCAGTCTCTGTCACTCGTGGACGAAATAAATAAACTAACCTTGGCACCGATGAATCCTGCTCTCCTCTAGGTCTCCTCCAAGAAGCCCTCCCTGACCCTGGCCTGGCTTAGATGCCCCCCTCGGGACTCCCAGAACCTTCCGTGCTGCCCCCTCGCCGTGTCCTGCCAGGACTCTCTGGAGATGGGTCTGCCTCCCGCTGGGCCTAGGAGGGCAGGGCAGGTTCTGTTCACTCTTTGCCTTCTCTGAGCTTACAACAGAGACAGCCTTCTGTCGGGATGTGGGTTCAAATTCCAGCCCCCACCTCGGAGCCTCGTGGTTGAATGTGGCTCTCCGAGCCCCAGTTTTCCCGTGTGAAATATCGGCTGAATCGGGAACGTGGAACGTCTCCCAGGGCCGTGCCAGGGCACCGAGGAGACAGACTCCGAAGTGCTGAGCTGACCGCAGCCGGGTGACTGTGGGGACCCACTTCCCCTTTGGGGGTCATCTGGCTGGACGCACCGTGGCAGGGGCCCCATCCTGTTGGGACATTTCAGGAGGCCACTCGGGGCTTCCCGAGATGGGAGGGCCCGGGACGGGCAGAGGGAAGAGGTGTCTGCTGGGTTAGGGGAAATCCAGCCTCCCCCCTCTAAGCGACGACAGGGAGAGAAACCAACGGGCTCCAGGGGCGTGAGGGAAGTTGTGGGGAGGACGAGGCCCCACGAGGTGTGTGAAAACCGCAGCCCGCGACCTGCTGCCACTTCCTGCCCAGAGCCTGTGTGCCGCGGGGTCCAGGTGAGGGTTCTGTGCCCCGTCCTGGCAGCTGTGCAGGCTCGCAGCAGGGGACCCCTGGCTCGGCTCTCCTGGAAGCACAAGTCTTTGGCAGCCAGGGTCCTGCTAGGCCTGAGTCTGAACCTGCCCACTTCATTGAGGAGGTGGCCGGGGTCCTCCACGTGGGCCACGAGGTCCCGAGCAAGCCCTGCCCTGGATCGTCTGCCGTGCAAGCCCCCTCCTCCCGCACTTCCACCCCGCTCCCTGGCCTTCCCCGTCTCTGTGGAAGCATGAATAACCATCACCCCCTGCCCAGGGACACCCAGGTCTGAACCCTGAAACCTGGGAACGTGACCTTTGATGGCAAAAAGGACTTCCCAGATGCCATGACGTCCAGGCCCTGCAATGCGGAGACTGCGCCTTGCCACCTGGGGCGGGTCCTCCGCGGTCGCCCAAGGTCCCTGTAAGGAGGTGGCCCAGGGGCTCTGGGCGGTGGTGCAGTGGGGGAACACGCCGGGCACGCAGGTGTCCCTGACTGGGGGTGGATGGCGGCATCAGGACCCTGTTGGGGGCGCTGTCTCTCTCTCTTTCCATCCCTCTCACTCATGGAGGAAACAAACAAAACCAAGGAGACGGGGCCATGTGATGGCAAGGCGAGGGGGCCGCAGAAGCACGAGGGCAGTGATGTGGCCATGAGCCAAGGCCCGCTGGCTGCCCCCCTAGGCCGGGAGAGGCCGGGAGTGGGTTTCCCCTGGAGCCTCCAGAAGGACCAGGCCCGCTGACACCTCGATCATAGCCTCGTAAGCCTCCTGTGACCCACTAAGTGTGTGGCCATTTGTCACCAACAACTAATACTCCACGGCACTGCCCCGAGAGGCCGATTTGGACCCTGGCCCGAACCACGTGCCCCAGGCCTCCTCCCTCGGCACCATGCTTTCCTGGCGGGGCGTGGACCCTGCTGCGACTCATCTGTGAGCCTGCCTCCACGTGGGCTCTGACAGGCTGGCCGCTGTCCTGGTCAGTGTGCCCCTCCATGTCACACGGAGCTGCTCCGGCACGTGCTCGTGGACAATGTTGCTTACCAGGTGTGTACTGAGCACAGCCCCTCGCCTGCACTGTCAGAGCTGGGGACCCAGGCAGGGACTCTGCTCCTGTGTCTCCCTTTGCTGCAGATAGAGCACGTCCCCTCCCAGATGTCTGTGCGGAAGCTCTGACCCCCAGAGGGACTGCATTTGGGGACAGGGCCTCCAGGGGGACTTGAGGCCAGGTGTTTTTCATAAGGGGTGCCCCGATTCAACAGGATTAGTGTCCTTAGAACGAGAGACCCCACAGAGCTAGCGTGTCCTCCCCCTCCCTCCCTCTCCCTCCCTCTCCCCAAGAGCACAGATAAGAGGTCATGTGAGCGCATGGCAAGACGGAGGCCACAAGCCAAGAAGGGAGCCAGGTCATGCAGCACCCTGGCCTCGGACTCCCAGTGCGCAGACTGAGGAAGCTTCTGCTGCTCAGGCCCCATCTAAGGAGCTTGCTCGTGGTGGTCCCGCCGACCCCGGCAGCCCTGCCACTCACCTCTGTCATTCTGCTCACTCCACCCTCTTCCCGGTTCTCACTGCGGTGCTTTGTAATACGGCGCAGGGCCAGCAGGTGGCCTGGAGGTTAATGTGCCAGATCCCATATGGCTGACTCTGGGTTCGAGTCCCAGACCCACCAGTCTGAAAAATATACTGGAATGTGTGCTCAAGATACCAACAGGAGAACAGAGGAGAGGGGAGTACAGTGTGGTGGTCCCCCCGGGGGTGACTTCTCTCTCTTTCTCTTTCCTCAGTGAGCACCAATGCTCTTTGGCAAACTATTTTAAAAAAGGAAAAAATATGTCCGTGATCTCTTTGATAATCTCCCTCTCAAAAGGTGGGGATAGGTCCAGCAGAATCCCACATGGCCAACTACGGTTTGAGAACCAATGGTTTGAAACTCTCTCCTCCTGCTTCTCTCTCTCTCTCTCTCATCCCTCCTCCCTCACTCCTCCTCTCTCTATACTGAATCAACATTCCAGTTCACAGAGAAAAACAGGGCCACTTCCTTCCTCTCCTTGGCCCAGCTCCAGAGAGGCACTGGGCCATTGTGTGTCTGGCCTCAAGGTCATTCCCGCCCCATGGCCTGCGCCCCCCAGCAGTTACTTGAGAAAAGGAGATGGAGGAATTGGCTGGAGAGAGGCAGAGCGAGGCAGAGCGTCCTGGGGGCGTAGGCTGCTCCCACCCAGGGCTGGTGGAGTGGAGAGTCCTAAGCACCTGGACTTTCTGCAGAGGTGGGGAGCCGCTTAGAATCCCCCTAGGAAGACACCCCCCCATATGAATCCTGCTGTGTAATCCTAGGCTGGTTGCTGCCCCTCTCTGGGCCAAATCCTGGCCCCACTCCTTGTGGCTGAGTAACTTTGGGCAAGTCACCACCTTTTCGTGCACCTTACTTTCTCGATTTTATTATTTTTGGGGGGCACATAGTCACCACTTCTGGGTCCCCCGATTTTCCAGCTGACAAAACACAGCCAGATGATTGTTAGAAATTCAGCTTCTTGGAAAGGGAGGTTTTCTGAGCCCAGGCAGGGGCCTGGATGTGTATTTTTATTTTAAAGTTTATTTATTTATTCCAAAAGATGGGGGCAGGGTGGGGTGATGGCTCTGGCTGCTACCTGTGTCACTGTGGCTGCTTTTGGGATGGGTTTTTTATTTATTTTTTTAAAGGCTTTTCTTTTTCTTTTTCTCTTTCTTTTAAGTTTTTTTTTTTTTTTTTTTTTCCCCATAGGGCGCTTGCACTGGCTGGAGAGAGACAGAGAAAGGGAAAGTGAGAAATCACTCCCAGGGGGATGGCCATGCTGCAATCCCTTCTCCTTGGGATTTTGGGAGTTCGCTCACACACTCAGCATGATTCTCAAGCCACCCGGTCTGGGACTTGAACTGCACAGTCGGCCACGTGGAACCCAGCTCCTTAACCGCCACACCACCTGCTGACCCCTCTCTGCCCTTTTGAAGGATGTGGAGGACCTTGGCCCTGCAGCCGCGGGAACAGTGAGGTCTCCAGCGAGGTTTGCAGTCCTCTGTGCCTCCCTTTCCTTACCTAGATGGGGGCAGCCGCAGGAGCTACTCATAAGGGCTGCAGGAATTCATTGAGATGTGTGAAAAGGACAAGCCGAGGACGTAGGAGTTGTTGTTATTATTATTTTTTGGAGAGGTTTTGTTATTATTATTATTATTATTTTGGAGAGGTTTTTGCTATAGGGCACGTGCGCTCGCCAGACAGACAGAGAGAGACAGAGAGACAGAAAGCGAGAAATCACCCCCCCAGGGGGGATGGCCACGCCATAATCCCTTCTCTTCCATTCTCCTCTTGGGATCTTGGGCACGCACACACATGCACCAGGTGTGAATGTAAGCCACCAGGTCCAGGACTCGAACTGCGGTCGACTACTTGGGAGTCCAGCAACATAGCCAATATGCTAACTGCTGGTCCCATGAGTTGTTATTATTTTGTGTGCAGAGTTGTTCTTTCTTCAACTATTAAAAAAGAGGATTGAACTGCTTGGGAGAATTCAGTAGAAGAGTCCAGAGGTGCCCAGAGGGCCAGGAGACTGGGTCCTGGGGACATCCGAGCCTCAGTACCTGAGGACACAGGATCCTGCCTGACCCAGAAACAGGAGCCGCCTCTCCCTTCTGTCCCTCCGCCTCCGCCCCTCCTGCGGGCCTCCTTCCGCATTGATTGCACACAGGCAGCTCCAACCACACAGCCCCAGCTGGGGTCCCTGCCCCAGCCTTTCCCAAACTTCTGTGTCTTACAGGAGAAGGGCCATTTTATCTGGGTGGAGACTGCAATCCCTTCTCCTCCATTCTCCTCTTGGGATTTTGGGCAAGCACACACACACACACACACACACACACACACACACACACACACCCCTAGTATATTTCTACACACACCCCTAGCATATTTTTCAAGCCGTCAGATCTGGGACTTGAACCATACAGCCTGCCGTGTGGAATCCAGTACCTTAACCTCCACATCACCTGCTGGGCCTCTGCTTTCTTTAACACCAGACTCTGATGATATTTGGATAGCAACATACTCAAGGAAAAGACTCCATTTCCCATCATCCCTTGAGCTACGATGGTCATGTGACTAAGGGCTGGCGACTTAAATGTAAGGAGTTGTTGGGTAAAACTTTGGAAAAAGTACCCAAACAAGGGCATAGTCTATAAACTGGCTTGGGACCTTTATTTTTATTATTATTATTCTTTTCTTTTCTTTTTTGTCCTTTATGTGCTTCTTTCTGCTTCCTTCCTGGAACACAGATGAGGCAGCTGCAGCTCCAACAGCCACTTTGAGTCATGAGGTGATCGAAAGAATTGCAGCCCCAAGCTGAGGATGATGGAACAGGAAGACAGAAAGAGCTGTAGCCCCAGTGACAATCTGGGGGCTCCATTCCAGTTCAGAACAGCCTGCTTCTGTGCGTCTTTATGTGTGAGAAAATCAATCTATCCACGTAAGTGCTGCATACACCGCTTTCTCTTTTCTCTTGTATGTTGGTCTCTTCATTTCTTGGTTGTTTGTGTCATTTCCACTTCTTCTGACTAGCCACTGACAAAAACTCTAACTAAAATACCTAAACTCTAGCCCGAGGTGCGGAGACCTCAAAAAGTTTGTGGGCAGGACCAGCCCTGCAGTGCACCATTAAGGGAACTGGATCCCACATGGCAGACTGCAGTAGGAATCCATGAAAAGCATGTCAGGCACCTGTGCGTGCACCCCCCAAAATCCTGAGGGGAAGGAGGGATGGATGGAGGGTTGTGATGTGACCACATCCCTTTGTGTGGGGGGGTGCTTGCTCTCTCTCTCTCTCTCTGACAAGTGCCCTCTGGCACTAAATTAAAGAAAAAAGAATTTTTATTGATTTATTTAATTTCATTTATTATCTTTTGTGATAGGGCACGTGTACTCACCAGAGACAGAGAGAGAAAGGGAAGGAAAGGGAGAAAGCAAGCCACCAGATCAGGGACTCGAACTGGGATGGCCATGTGGGAGTCCAGTGCCTTAACCATTATGCTCCCTGCTGTCCCTGAAAAAAACTTTTTTTAAAGTTAGTGGGAAAATGGAACTAAAGCACGCATTTATTTTTGTGCAAACTTTTAAGAAAACATGCATAGTTTTTTTTCTTTTTATAATTTGCCAGAGGGTACATGTATTCTCTAGAGAGAGACAGAGAAAAAGAAGGAACGTGAGAAAGTAGCTCCCCATGGGGGATGGCCATGCCATCCCTTCTCTTCCATTTTTCCTGTCGGGATTTTGGGTACACATGCACATACACCTGACGTTTTTCAAGTCAGGGGTCTGGGTCTTGAACTGCATGAATAGTCACGTAGGGTCCGTGACCGACCACCACCCCACTGGCTGGTCTGCAGAGATTCTTTTTTTGGAGAGGTTTTTTGCTATAGGGTGCGTGCGCTTGCCAGAAAGACAGAGACAGAAAGCGAGAAATTACCCCCCAGGGGGGATGGCCACACCGCAATCCCTTCTCCTCCATTCTCCTCTCGGGATCTTGGGCATGCATGCACATGTGCCCAGCGTGAGTTTAAGCCACCAGGCCCGGGACTCGAACTGTGGTTGACTACCTACATGAGAGTCCAGCCATGTAGCCATATGACATCTACTGGTCCCTTGCATATTTTTTTTATAGTATTTAAAAAAAAATTTTTTTTATAATAGAGGTTGAGACAGTGAAAGAGAAAGTGAGAAGTTACCTCCCCAGGGGGGATGGCCATGCTGCAATCCCTTCCCTTCCATTCTCCTTCCAGGATCTTGGGTGTATGTGCACACACACACACACACACACACACACACACATGCCTGACATGAGTTTAAGTCACTGGGTCCAGGACTGGAACTGCAGTTGGCCATGTGAGAGTCCAGCAATGTAACTGCTATGTCATCTCCTGGCCCCATTTTTTTATAATATGTATTTTGCGTGAACTTTTTGAAGACCCTGCATGTAGTGTTTTTATAGCCATTTGATTCTGATTTGATATTTTGCATTTTCATTGCCTCTGTAATCCAAATATTTCATTTTAAGAAATTTTTTCAAGAGTATAGAAATGGGGGGGAGCATAGCTTCTGATCGATATCTACATTTGTTGTATTGCTACAGTGACCTGCGAAGTAAACTTGCATTTGAAGAAATGCATCTGAAAATGGTTAGAAAAACTCTGGTCTACCTCAAGTTCACACCTTTGTACTGATAAATTGAGGCTCCAGTAAACTCATGGCAAATGGACGATTAAAAGACAGATTTGAAAACCCTTGATCTAGAGATCTTTTACCACTCGGCATCTCAGCTCAGCACGGCTCCCCAGAAGGGCATTTCCATCTTTGACCAGACCTCTCTTTCTATCCAAAGCCTGGACTCTGCCATCACCGCTTCTGATCGAGATCCTCCCTTAGTGGGGCATCCTGGCTGGGTGGGGCCTGTGGCTCAGGCTCTGCTAGTGAGAACTGGAAGACACGCATTCTGACTCACACCCCAGCTCTCCACCCCTCAGCCCATCCCTGTCTCATTTGCATTCATTTATTATCTAGAGGAGGAGGAGGAGGAGGAGGAGGAGGGGGGATGATCGTAGGGCTGTTGGAGAGACACGGGAGATCCCAGGAAACCCCGGGACCTGAGGGACATCCGATTAGACTGGTGAGGACCAGAGGTTCTGGGACTCTCCAGGAGAACCGTGTCACCCGTCGGGCACAGCGGCCCTGCTTCAGGTCCAAGTGGTGATGTGAGGCGCGATGTAGGGGAGCCGTGTCCCATAGGACCCCACTATGCTTGGTGCCCATGGGGACGGGGGTCTTCGGCTTACTGGGGGGGCAGGACCTCAACTGGAACCTGGGGAGCAGAGGGGCGGACCTGAGGCCCTGGGCCGAGCAGGGGCGCCCACTCTGCGCTGGGCATCTCTGCGCAGGCGCGTCAGGCTGAGCCTAGGCTTCGACGGGAAAGGACCGAAGCTCGGCTGCCCGGGGTTGGCGGGCCGCGAGGTGCAAGGAAAAAGGCCGACACACACGTGCATTAACCAGGACGTTTATGGCCTCGGGCTCTGCCACAGCTCGGCAGCTCTGAGGAGCTGCCCGGCCCTAACCTAGGGGGGGAGCAGGGTCGCCCAGGGCAGAGCCGG
>NW_006159526.1:2540416-2554099 GCF_000334495.1 Tupaia belangeri chinensis | reverse complement strand
GTCACTGGGTCCAGGACTGGAACTGCAGTTGGCCATGTGAGAGTCCAGCAATGTAACTGCTATGTCATCTCCTGGCCCCATTTTTTTATAATATGTATTTTGCGTGAACTTTTTGAAGACCCTGCATGTAGTGTTTTTATAGCCATTTGATTCTGATTTGATATTTTGCATTTTCATTGCCTCTGTAATCCAAATATTTCATTTTAAGAAATTTTTTCAAGAGTATAGAAATGGGGGGGAGCATAGCTTCTGATCGATATCTACATTTGTTGTATTGCTACAGTGACCTGCGAAGTAAACTTGCATTTGAAGAAATGCATCTGAAAATGGTTAGAAAAACTCTGGTCTACCTCAAGTTCACACCTTTGTACTGATAAATTGAGGCTCCAGTAAACTCATGGCAAATGGACGATTAAAAGACAGATTTGAAAACCCTTGATCTAGAGATCTTTTACCACTCGGCATCTCAGCTCAGCACGGCTCCCCAGAAGGGCATTTCCATCTTTGACCAGACCTCTCTTTCTATCCAAAGCCTGGACTCTGCCATCACCGCTTCTGATCGAGATCCTCCCTTAGTGGGGCATCCTGGCTGGGTGGGGCCTGTGGCTCAGGCTCTGCTAGTGAGAACTGGAAGACACGCATTCTGACTCACACCCCAGCTCTCCACCCCTCAGCCCATCCCTGTCTCATTTGCATTCATTTATTATCTAGAGGAGGAGGAGGAGGAGGAGGAGGAGGGGGGATGATCGTAGGGCTGTTGGAGAGACACGGGAGATCCCAGGAAACCCCGGGACCTGAGGGACATCCGATTAGACTGGTGAGGACCAGAGGTTCTGGGACTCTCCAGGAGAACCGTGTCACCCGTCGGGCACAGCGGCCCTGCTTCAGGTCCAAGTGGTGATGTGAGGCGCGATGTAGGGGAGCCGTGTCCCATAGGACCCCACTATGCTTGGTGCCCATGGGGACGGGGGTCTTCGGCTTACTGGGGGGGCAGGACCTCAACTGGAACCTGGGGAGCAGAGGGGCGGACCTGAGGCCCTGGGCCGAGCAGGGGCGCCCACTCTGCGCTGGGCATCTCTGCGCAGGCGCGTCAGGCTGAGCCTAGGCTTCGACGGGAAAGGACCGAAGCTCGGCTGCCCGGGGTTGGCGGGCCGCGAGGTGCAAGGAAAAAGGCCGACACACACGTGCATTAACCAGGACGTTTATGGCCTCGGGCTCTGCCACAGCTCGGCAGCTCTGAGGAGCTGCCCGGCCCTAACCTAGGGTGGGAGCAGGTCCGCTCAGGGCAGAGCCGGGAGGGGGCGCAGGGTCTGCGTCTCCGGAGGTCTGGTGGCCAGGCTGCTACTCCAGGGCTGCAGGGGGAGGACGAGGAAAGGGGGAAAGAGGCCGTCATGGAGGGGGAGGCCCAGCCCCCAGTGGCCCCCTTCCCACTGCCCTGCCCAGTCCCCACCTCCCCGCCCCACCCGCCCACGCTCAGCCTGTGCCAGGTTCAGGTTCAGGAGGGTGGCGGTGGTCCTCGGAGGGAGGGAGGTTGACTGTGAGAAGAGAGACAGGGTGAAAAGGGATGGCGAGGCTGGGGGTGGCCCTGCCAGAGAGCAGCACTCCGCCCTAAGCCTGACCCAGAAGCTCGTGTGCTTGTGAGTGGATGAGGGGGGCGTGGGGGCCCTGAGAGTGGTTCGGTCCCTGATCCTGGGTCTGAGGGGCAGGCACCCTTCCTGACTCAGAGGACATGGCTCCTGAGAGTGCCCGGTCTGACCCAGGAGGCAAACCTCAGGACTCAGGAGAGCAACTTAGTCCTGTGTCCTAGAGCTCCTTGCCTGGTGGGTGACACCGAGACCTCTCCAAGGGCCATGGTCTCTGGGACATCTGTGGTGGCTTGGACTGATGGGGAAGACTTGGGCCCTCGCTCTGGGAGATCCCAGCCTGACGGAGGAGACATGGCCCTAGTCCCTGACTCTGGGAGCTCCCAGCCTGACGGAGGAGACATGGCCCTGACTCTGGGAGCTCCCAGCCTGATGGAGGAGACAGAGTCCCTGTCTCTGGGAGCTCCTAGCCTGATGGAGGAGACATGGCCCTAGTCCCTGACTCTGGGAGCTGCCAGGCTGAGGGAGGAGACAGAGTCCTTGTCTCTGGGAGCTCCCAGTCTCATAAAGAGACAGGGTCCCCAACATCTAGAAACTCTCAATCTAGTGGAAGAAACCTAATTCCCCCACCCAAAAGCCTCCATCTTCATAAAGGAGAGCATCCGTGTTCAGCCTGGGAGATAAGCCCCACTGCCTACGGTAACCTGCCTGTCCTCTGCCTGCTGCAGAAAGGTGACACATGACCCCTGTGGCCCAGCGTCTCCCAGTCTGAATAGGGAGGTGTGACTCAGACCTCCAGTCTGCTAGGGGATGCTGTTTCCCCAGCGTGGTGGGACAGCTGCTATCCCGTCTTAGGGCCCACCTGTCTGCAGGGGAAAGGAAGCGGGTCCTCAGACCGCGCCCCCTCTGGGAGCACCGTCAGTCTGGAGTAGCGCTTAGTGAGAGCGCGCGGTGGTCACTTTTAGCAGCTCCCCGCCGAGTGGAGGGGCCTGTGTATACCTCGTCTAGTTCGATAGGAGAGGAAAGAGCCCCATGACCCCCGAGTCAGGTGAAAGTCAGGCCCTTTCCTTCAGTCTGATGAGGGAGACGGATCCACCTTTGGCCTTTGCCCTTAAGGAGGGGTCAGAGGCCCACGTGGGACTCTGTGGCCGAGTCCCCCGCCCCACTCACGGGCCACCTGCAGCTCCACCTCCAGCGTGTCGGTCTTGCCCTGCAGGGTGACGGTCTTGAGCGTGTAGCGGCCGGCGTCCGTGAGGTTCAGCTTCTGCACCAGCAGCGAGCAGTTGGCGAAGCCCACCTCGCGGCCCGTGTGCGCCGGGCCTGCGATCCAGTTCCCGGACGGCAGCTGGCTGAGCAGCCGGCTGGGCTCGGAGGCGGGCCCGCGGTACCAGGCGTAGACCAGCAGGTCCTTGGGGTAGCCCTGTACGGTCAGCGTCACGTCCTGGCCCTCCGTGGGCTTGCTGGGCACCGGCACGATGGTCATAGCGACTGCCGCCGCTGGGGAGAGAGGACGGCGCTGGGTGGGCCGGGCCTCACCGGGCATGCGTCCCCCTCCCCCCCTGCTGGCAAATCTGTGCCTCCCCCCCTGCTGGCGGGTGCTCCCCTGTGGGGTGCTGGGAAGGAGACAGAGGAAGGAGGTGACTTGGGTGGTGGGGATGGTGGCTTCTGTGACCCAAGAGTTCCTGCTAGGGATCTGTGTCTCCCCTGTCAGACTAGGAATTCCAGCCTCTGGGGGTGTCTCTTCCGTCAAACTGGAAGACCCTGGAGGGCCGGGCCATGTCTCCTCCATCAGATTGGAAATTCCAAAATATAGGGACCATGTCTCCCCTATCAGATTGGAAATTCCAGAATATGGGGGCTGTGTCTCCCCAGTTAGGTGGTTGGAAGTTATGCACCCCCTAGGTCATGTCTCTTCTGTCAGAAAGCAGACCCCAAAATGTGGGCCTATAGTTCCCCCATCAGGCTGAAAAATTCTAGAGGTGGGAGGCCATGTCTCCTCCATCAGATTGGACATTCCTGTAGGGTGTGGGGGGCTGTCTCCTCCATCAGACTGGGCAAGTTGTCGGGCTGGTGGGGACTTCAGAAGTTGAGGAACATGTCTCTCCCATCATATGGGAAATTCCTAGAAAGTGGGGCCTTGTACTCCCCCATCGGACTGGGAGCACCCCAAAGGTAGCCACACGCTCTGTCTCCGCCATCTGATAGGAATTCTGAGACAAACAGGGCCGTGCCTCCCTCTCAGGACAGAAGTTCTCCCCAAGCCCAGACTGTCTCCTCCATCTGACTGACAGCTCACTGAGGGTGGGCACCATGTCTCCCATCTCTGCGCGGCAGCCCATGGGAGAGGAGGCCTTACTGCTTTTGTTTGATTGGCAGCCTCCTTGAATAAGAGGCCATGCTTCCCTGTTCCAGGGCCATCTCCCCTTGGCCCGAAACCATGTCTCCTCCATCAGATTAGAGTCTCCCCCCAGGTGGGGAAAGGGTGGTGTCTCCTCTCCTCTGTCCCTTCCTGGTACTCGGCAAAGAGTTGCTGACAATCTGGAAGCTCGTGGGGGCTTCATATCCACCCCCCTACACACATACCTGCACACCTTGGCCACCCCCCATGCTGGCCTGCCCAGGCAGGGCTCAGGAAGTGCCTGAGGTCATCTGGTCGACCCCCCTGACTCCTGCCAGGACCAGCTTGCCAAGACCCAGGTGGGGTGGGGAAGGTGGTACACTTACCTCTGGGGATGCCATTTCTGCTTTGGGTGAAAGAGTATCCACCCTTGGATGAGACCCAGCCTGTTAGCGGGAGGGAGGGAGGGAGGGAGGGGAGGAAGGACTGTCCCCAGGAGATGAGGGCTACTTGGGAAGGAACCAAGGTGGAATGAATGAGGCCCTAATGTTGAAAGCCAACTTTCCCAGGGGATGAGAAGATATCTCAATGGCGCCCCCAAATGCCAGCTGCCTGGATTACCCAGCCCTGGGCCTTCTTAGGACAGAGGCAAGAAGACAGTGCCTCTGGCTGTTTCCATCAGCTGTCACCTGGGCTAAATAACCCGGAACCTAGTTGGCTGCAGGGCAGTTCAGCTGTCTGTGTGGCAAAAGTCCCTGAGCAGCTGGTGACTGGATTTAGAGCAGGGGCACCCACATGAAGGAAATCTGAATGGTTTCCCACCCCACCACCCCACCACATGGGACATGTGATCCATTTCCCACACTGTCACCCTCAAGAAAGAGAGTCTGATTTGCCATTAGTTTTCCAGGTGACAGGGCAGGGACCGTCTCTGTTACCACCTTGGTGAAGTGGGGTTCACCTTATGTGCCACTTTGTCCCTTGGCCAATGGATGGACTGGGAAGCCACCATTGGTCCAGTCATCTGTTGGGCAAGTGGCACTCTACCCTGATGGGTCTCCCTGGGGTGGGGTGGTGGCCAGGCTGAGGGTGACTCACCAGTGAGCTTGACCACCACAGAGGCAGAACCAGACAGCAGGGTCTTGGGGTTCTTGGCGATACACGTGTACGTGCCCTCCTGGGCCGCCGTCATGCTGCTGATGTTCAGGTGGTCTTGGCCATTCTGAAGGGCCCGCCCGTTGAAGGCCCACACGTACTCGGGCTCCGGACAGGACCGGGACACGCACCACAGGGTGAGGGACGTATTGAAGTCGACTTTGATGGTGCAGCCTGTGCGGGCAGTGGAGTCCTGGAGGATGGCCACGCGCTCTGGGCCAACTGTGGGGGCAGGAGGGAGAGACACGGGGCAGTAGAGGGGGATGGGAGTAGAGGCAGGCACCCCAGCTCCCTCTCCACCAGACTGGGTTCCTGGGAAGATCTGGGCTGGTGCAGGGGAGAAAGAGCTCTCGCCTTTTCGGACCCCACCTTCAAGTCTAACTGGCCCTAGCGTCTTGAGATTCACTTCCCTTTCCAGTTTTCTCTTCTGTGAAAAGAGTATGGTGGGCCAGGGAACATTTCCTGGAATTTTTGAAAGCTGTGACTCCATTAAAAATAATAAATAAATAAAAAGTCTAAATGGTTTTTGTTTTCTGACAAGCCATTCTACAAGTCTAGAATTCTAGAGCTTCAAGAGTGAGTGCTTCTAAGTTCTAGGATTATGGGATTCTAGAAATCAATGTTTCTAAAGAGTCTAGACTCTAAGATTTTAGAATCATTCTAAGCATGTCTGCTTCTAGAGTTGCTAGGCTTCTCAGAGTCTAGAAGTCAGTGCTTTCGAAATCCAGAAGTCTCTGCTCGAAGGAGTCTAGGATTCTAGGCTCTACGTTTTTCTATGTTGTTGACCTGATGTACCTTGGTAATTCGTTTTCCCAGGATTCCACACTGCGTGCCTCGGCAATTCGTTTTCCCAGGATTCCACACTGCGTGCCTACTGCCCCGGGGATGACTGTGTGCTTTGGTTCTGTTTTTTTTTTCTCATGGTCTCTCCCACCCCTCCCCTTCCTCCCCCCACCCCTGCTCCCTTGCAAAGCCTCTGGGTCCTATGGTGCTGCTTCCAGTGTGAGGGTTGATTAAAGGTGGTCTGTGTGCTGTAGAATATGAATCAAGTGACTCTTAAGAAGGAGCCCAGTTCCTAAGCCCAGCTGGCCTGCCGACTAGCTGTGTGCCCTGGGGCCCCTCTTCTGGCCTCAGTTTCCCCAGCCATGAGGTTTGGGCCAGGAGGACTCACAGTACACCGTCAGGTTGAGGGGCTGGCTGCGGCTGACGCTGACTGGGTTCCACACCTCACACTGGTAGGCTCCGGCCTCTTCCCTGCGGATGCCGTGCCGGGTCAGCACCCGGCCATCCGGGGACAGGCCGAGGCGGATGGCAATGGGCAGGGCCTCGCCGTTGAAGAACCAGCGGACCTCGGCCGGGCTGGGGCTGCTGCACACCAACCGCAGGGTGTCTCGGCGCTCCACCAACTCTGTGCTGTTGGTCATGACCACGGGCGGGGCCAGGATCTCTGTCGGGCGAGAGACAGGGGGAGGGGGCCAGGCACCAACTGCTCTGAGGGCCTCCCTGCCCCAGATGAGGGGCACAGCCCTATCTTGGCAGTGCCCCTCAATCCTCAGCTAGAGGGACATAGAAGGAATGTAGGAGGCAGGTCTAATCCTGGAGACCATCCTGAAGGAGGTGAGCATTTTAATGTTATTTGATGCCTTCCCCTTTCTGATAATTGGAACGTTTTCTTCCTGTTTTTTTTTTTTTTTTAGAGGAGGAGCAGGGAGGGCCTGGCTGGGGTACAGGGGTGCGGAGAGGGGTGTCTCACCATAGACCTGCAAGTGTCCGTAGCCCACCTCGGTCTGAAACTGCCTGTTGAGTGTCTGCAGGATGTAGGTGCCCGAGTGCCTGGGCAGGACGCCCTGGATGTCCAGGCTGCCGTCGGGGCGCACGGCCTCCCGCCCCGTGTGCGCTGGGCCGGGGGTCTCGTCGCCTGTGCTCACGATGTAGCTGGCCACCAGGTGAGTCAGGCTGAGCGTAGGCCCCGCGTACCAGCTGTAGGCCAGCAGTTCCCCCGAGAGCCCGCGGACGACCAGCGTGACGTTGTCCCCCTCGGCCGGCTGGGCAGGCTCTGGGGTGACGGAGATCTCGGCCCTGGCATTCAGGAACGTGGCTGAGGGAGAGGAGCCAGAGGGGTCTCATGTGGCGGCTTTGACTGATTCCCAGGGTGACCGGGGGCAGGATCAGGCTCAGAGAGACGACGTCTGCAGCCCAAGGTCCTCCGTGTACACAAAGACGGGCAGAGCCAGCTTTGAACCTGCAGCCCTCTGACCCCCAGACTCCTAGCCGCTTCGCCTTCATAGCGGCTCTCGCGAGGCTTTGGGGAGACGGTCTCGGTGCACGTGTCTGCTCGGCTGTCACGTGGGGTAGGATACCTGCCTCCTAGGTTGTGGCAAGGGCTCCGCCCACATAACGGCTTGGAAGGGTGCCTGGCATCCAGCAAGTGGGGTGGGGTCGGGGGTTGAGGGGAGGTTGCGTGCTGTGAAGACTGACTCTGCTCCCGCGGGTCACCTTGCACAGAGCCAGCGCGAGCGCCCAGCCTGCAGGACCTGTGCTTTTCCCGGCGCGAGACTCCCCAAACCGAGCCTCAGGGGACGGAGCTGACTCAGTGGACCCAGCTACGTCCCTGCTCCCGCGGTGCGGTGCGGTGCGGGGGCGCCCTGGGGCTCACTCCCAGTCCAGGGCTCCTCCTCTGCCTCCTCCAGCTCCACCGCGGCTGGAAGGAGGGGTGCTGCTAATCCACCCCTTTCTGTCTCCACCGAACAGGGAAGCCCTGAACCTGACGAGCTGGTCAGGGCCACTTGGGTCCGGATCATGTGTGGCCACCCGGAAGGGGGGGCTGGGGTAGTTCTCACGTGAGAAGTACTTACACGCCTGGCCTGGTTTCTGGTACTTTCCAGGCTGATCGAGCATGGCTAGGAGTGAGCAGCTGTGGGCTTAGCACTCAGCCCTGCCACTGTCTCTGCCTCTGTGTGACCCTGGCCAGTGACTCTGCCTCTCTGAGCCAGTTTTCTCGTCTAGGCAGTGGGGGTCCTGATTGGGCCTCACCTCATGAGGTTTAAAGCACTTAGAGCAGCCCCAGGAGTACAGACGGCACTGATCGGTACTGCTTATGGTGACCTCAGAAGCCCCTGCCAGTGAGTAAGCTGAGGCTGGGGCCGGAGGGCCACTGCCCAAGCTCCATCCTCAGGACCGCCGAGCTGTTGGTCAGGATGACGCTAGTTCAGGCCTCCCCAGCTCCAGAAAGGTTCACCACGTGAATGTAAGAGTATTTAATAGAGCCTCCCCTACCCTGGTTCATGTCCTGCTCTTAGAAATGTCCAAGGCCCGGGACCAGAAAGTGGCATGGTGGTTAAGGGTGCTGGATTCCCACATGGCTGACTGAGGTTCGAGTCCCAGACCTGGTGGTTTGCTTTCTTATTTTCCTTCTCTTTCTCTCATTCTGTCCCTCTCTGGTCAAATTAAAATAAATAAATAAATAAAGTTAAATAAGGTAATTCTTAAAGAAAACAAAACAAAACCAAAAAAGAAAGGAAAGAATATTTAAGGCCCACCCCGCAAACAAACCTGTCAGGGGACTGCCCCGGCCTGCCCCATGCTGGAGCCTTTTAGACACACAAACTGTGTCTGTGAGAAGCAGAGTTGCCCTCCCTACCCAGCATGCTGGATTTCCCGCTCCCAGGCTGGGGGTCCCCTCCCCTCCCTGAAGCCCTCATGGGGTGGAGGTGTTAAGGGGTGCTTTTCTCGCTCACCACTGAGGAAGAGCCAGCTACACCGGGTCAGCACCATCTTTCGCCCCAGACCGGGTCTCGAAGACACAGGCATTGGAGTCCCAAGCTCGGAGGCCCTTCCTGGTTGGGTCCTGGCTCCGTCTGCTGCCGGACCTGAGAGGGTTCGGTGATTTGGAGCCTGGGGAGAGCACCTGAATTTGGAGGGATCGAGTCACCAGGATCTGGGGCCCTGTTTGGGCACCTGGGTGGGTGTGGCAGGCACCGGCCAGGGGCCATGACCTGGCCAGGCCTCCTGGGGCAGCTGCCTCACCTTCTTTGTGCCGAAGGCCCCAATTTGGTACTGGGAGAAGAACCAGGTCGCTGGGAGGAGGAAGGGGGTGCAGGTGAAGATCCTGGGGCAGTTCCTCTAACCACCGGGGCTTGCGCCCTACCTGGTGAGCTTGGGGGCCATTGAGGGATAAAGCAGCAAACAATGCCTATGTGTAAACAACGCTTCAACCTCGGGGCGGCCACAGGTGTCATCTCGGTGGACATCAGAACAGTCCTGTGAAGTGGGCACCCCCATTTGCCGATGGGGAAACTGAGGCTCTGGAGAGAACTCTGACTCGCTCATGTTTCTGTAGGGTGTAAATGGGCCAGGAGGTGGAGTGGTGTTTTGGGTGCCGGAGTCCCACATGGCCACGGTTTGAGTCCCAGACCTGGGGATTATTTTCTCTCTCTCTCTCTCTCTCTGGTGAGTGTTACCCTATAGCAAATTTAAAAATATTAATAACATGGGAACAGCAGATGGCATAATGGTATGTCACTAGACTCCCATGTGGTTGACCATGGTTTGAGTCCCAGACCCGGTGGCTTAAAACTCATTTTGGGGGCCAGCAGGTGGTGTGGAGGTTAAGGCGTTGGACACTCCCACATGGCTGACTACAGGTCGAGGCGCAGACACGGAGGCTTGCTTTCTCTCTCTGTCTCTCTCTGGTCAAATTTAAAAATAAAAAATAAATGAATAAATAAAAATTTAAAAAACAAAACAAAAAAAGAACTCATTTCAAGCTTGTGTGCGTGCATGCCCAAGATACTGAGAAGAGAATGGAGAAGAGATTGTGGCGTGGCCATCCCCCTGGAAAATGATTTCTCGCTTTCTATGTCTCTTTCTGTCTTTCTGGCGAGCGCACGCTCCCTATAAAAACAACCTCTCCAAAAAAAAAAAAAAAGAAATGGTTAAATTTTGGGGGCCAGCAGGTGACATGGTGGTTAAGGCACTGGACACTCCCACATGGCTGACCGCAGTTCGAGTCTCAGACCTGGTGGCTTGCTTTCTCACTTCCTCTCTCTCTCTCTCTCTCTCTCTGATCAAATTAAAATAAATGAATGAATAAATAAAATTAAAAATTACACGTGATTCTTAAAAGTTTGTTTATATTTTTCATGACGGTGAGAGAGAGGCAGCACTTCAATGGGGTCTCCATGCCACGCTTCACCTGGACGACAGGCATGCATGTGTGCACGATGTGCTCAGAGGCTCCTGGGCGTGACCCCGGGGCCTTCCCCACGTGGGTCCAGCTGCGTCACTGCTGTGCCACGGCTGCCGTGCATTGGACACCTATTTAGTGAGCAGCTACTGTGGGGGCGGAAGGTGCAGCAGTGACGAGACGGCGGCAGTGGTGCCCCGGCCGACGTCCCTGCGGAAGACAGAGACGTAGCACCTATTCCGTCAGCTGGGGATGCTGGGCTAGAGGTGGGGCTGGCCTGTTCCGTGAGGTCAGAGGGCGGGTGTTAGGGAGGGGTCTCCGCTGGCCGCGGGGCAGGGACGCACATCTTCACGGCATCTCCATGGCCTCGCACAGCTCCTGGGTCCTGGCTCCTTTGAGGCCTGCAGCCCACTTCTGGGCAGGAGGCCATACCTGTGGCTCACCTGTCCTGATTTCTCGTCCAGCACTATGTCCTGGGCTGCCCTTGCAGGGCAGGGCTCTGACGGGGAGCTGGGGAGGGGCCTCCTGCTCCCTCACCCCCTGCTACCTCACCTCACCCTTCTCTGTCCTGGCCCAGCCTTGTCCCCTGGGCCCTGGGAGCCTGTCTCAGTATCATACAGGATCGTCCCTGGATGTCCCTAACTGACCTTGGCCTCTCCCCTTAGACGTGCTCGCTCCTCAGGTCTTCGGACGTGGAAGGGGCCACTGCCCATGTCTTCACTGGGATGAGGCCCTGGGCTCGTCCACCCCAAGGGTCTTTCCAAAATGAAAACCTGCTCCGCCCCCCACCCCCTGCTCAGAACCTGCTGTGGCTCCCCAGTGCCCTAGGGACAAAGCCCAGGTCCACAGCCACAACCAAAGAGGCTCTGCCTGGCCCCTGCCCACCTGGCCAGTCTCATGGAACATCCCTTCCAGGACCCTCTGCCTCACTCGTCCTGTCTCACTCATGCTCCACCCAGCATGCCCCTGCTTCCCTCTGCTCTATTTCATTGCCTGCTCAACAACTCCTCCTCCAGGGAGCCCTCCTGGTCTCCAGGCTGGGTCCAGTGGCCCCTGGGATCCCCGGTGCCAGCCCTGACCACCCAGGGTTTGTGTGCCCCCTGAGCTGCGAGCCCCGGGAGGGCAGGGCTGGGCTGTCCCCGCTGCACTCCGGTCACTCCTGGCAGCGGCCAGCACAGCGTGGGCTCAGAGCTTGTTTGTGGAACTGGACACCGGGGGCGGGTGACACAGAGACAGAGAGAGACAGAAGTCTCCAGAGAAGCCCAGGTTTCTGATGATCTGAGGAGTGTGACGAGCCGGGCTCCGGGAAACTTCCAGAAGAGCCGGCTTTTGTCCAGACGCTGCCATGGTGTCCCCACACGCATAGCCTCACTCGGACCCTTCCCCGTCTGCTGTTCTCACCCTTCTAATCTGCCCGTGTCCCCTCCCGGCCCCTCTGGTGCTCCTGGACACACGCCACTCCTGGGAGCAATCGAGGGCTGAATTTCTCGGGACCTACTATGTGCCAGGTCCCGGCCTGGGCCGAGAGGACACCAGGCGGTCATGGGGGGCTCTGCTTCTTTGTGAAGAGCGTGTGTGGTTTTGATGTTGACCTCCCGGGACTCTTTGGAGAGTGAGAGCAGGCGCCGGGAGGCCCAATGCAGGGCCTGTCCTGAGTGGCCCTGAGGACATGGGGGTCGTTGTTCACGCCATGTCTTTCCGCCAGTGTTTATTGAGCACCTACTGTGTGCCCGACACTGTGCTGGGTACCGGGGTTCTGACTGGGAACAGGACCCAGAGCTGACCTTTGGGGTGAGGTACAAATGCACGTGATGTCACGGGGGGGGGGCTGAGGTGTGTGGGGGGAGGTGGTTGGGAGGATCAGGATTATGTAGGGCAGCAAGAAGGTGCTGGAGGGGGAGACACTGGACACAGACCCGACATGGAGGTCGTGCCAGGCAGTGGGACCAGCAGGTGCAAAGGCCCCGAGGCAGGAGTACTTTGGAGCGTGCAAGGAAGTGGGAAGAGCCAGCGAAGCTGGAACTGAGTCGGCGAGGTGGAGAGGGGAACGGGGCAGGTCCCAGAGGCCCTTGTGGGCTGCCCGGAGGACAGGAGCCCTCAGGAGGGTTTTGCACAGAGGAGAGACGTGGGCTGACAGGTCAGAGGGTCTGGCTGTGTTTGGAGAGCAGCCCGTGGCGCCTGTGCGGCAGCCTAGCTGCGCCGTCCCTACGGGAGCTGCGAGTCACGAGCTTATCCAGATCGCGACAGCTGTAAGTGAAAACTCCACAGCAGGTAGCAAAGACTTAGATCGAACAAGGAGAATGTCAACGAGGCCGTCATCGGTGGGCCGATGCCCCGTGGGAGTGATACGATTTTGCATGTATTGTGCTAGACGCCTCTCATTAGTTTATTTTTACTTATCTTCTTGTAAACTCTTTTTTTTTTTTTTAAAGAATTGCTTATTTAATTGTATTTATTCATTCAATTATTTTTCATTTGACCAGAGAAAGACAGGCACACACAGAGAAGAAAAAAGCAAGCCACCAAGTCTGGAACTTGAACTGTGGTCGGCCATGTGGGAGTGCCCAGCGCCTTAACCATCATGCCACCTGCTGGTCCCCTCCCTATACACTCTTACGACATGTAGGTGACTGCGGCCTGTTTCCACTGGGCGGTGCTGGGTCTGGGTCGTGGCTGGACCAGCGGGTAGGCGCGTAGGACCAGAGGTCTATTTTGTTGATACTGTTATTCTTTTCTCTCTCTCTCTTTTAAAGAATTAGTCACTCTGTTGTATTTATCATTATTATTGCTATCTCTAATTTAATCAGAGAAAGAGAAAGAACATGAAAAGCAAGTCACCAGGTCTGGGACTCGAACTGCAGTCATCCATAGGCCAGTCCAGCACCCCAACCACCACGCCACCTGCTGGTCCCTCCTTTTTCTTTTTTCTCATGACAGAGGGCATGTGTGCATGTGTGCCCGAGAGAGGGGAGGAGAGAGAGGAGCACCATCCACGGGGTCCGGCCACGTACAGTCCTTCCCCAGCCCTCTAGTTCCCAGGATCTTGGGCGCTAGGCCGCATGCCGGGCGTGTTTCCAGGCTGACCTGGGGATTTGAACTGTAGCTGCCCATGTGACTCCAGCACTGCAGTCCAGCTTGCCACAGACTGTGCCACCCAGTGTGCTCACTGGAGAGAGACAGAGAGATAGAGAGAGAAACTGAGAAATCGCCCACCAGGGGAAGGCCACACTGTAATCCCTTCTCCTCCATTCTCCTCACATGATTTGGGCATGCACACATATGTGACCGGTGTGTTTTTCCAGCCACCAGGTCTGGGACTCAAACCATGCAGTCCACCATGTGGGATCCAGCTGCCTTAATCTCCATGTTACCTCCTGGCCCTAGGCTTCTTTAAAAAAAGAGAGAGAGAGAGAGAGAGAGAG
>NW_006159526.1:2534392-2540234 GCF_000334495.1 Tupaia belangeri chinensis | reverse complement strand
TCTCTCTCTGTCTGTCTGGTGAGCGCACGCGCCCTATAGCAAAAACCTTTCCAAAAGAGAGAGAGAGAGAGAGAGAGAGAGAAATGATCTGTAATTATTTATTTAGTTCTTTGCCAGAGGGCATGTGTGCTCATCTGCAACAGGGAGGGAGCGTTGTCACACCGAAACCCCCTTCTTCATTTCTCCACCCTGTCGGGATTTGGGCCACACACGCACACGCGTCCAGCATGTATTTTCCAAGCTGCAGGACTAGGATTTGAACGGTGGCAGCCAGGTGAGGGCCAGCTCCCTAACCGCTAGGCTACAGGGCCAGCTTTCACTTTTTTATTATGTACTTGTTTATTTCTTCCATGAGAGGCAGAGATGGAGCGAGAGCCCCTGCAACAGGGTCTCCGGCTGAGACCCACCCCAGCCTCAGCCGGCCCCAATCAGGCGCATGGCTCAGAGAGGTCTTTGGATGAGAATCCAGAACCTTCCCATGTGGGGGAGGACCTCATGGAGCACCGACCAGCCCCCCAGGATCCTTTCTGACATGGCGGCTTTGCCTGATACCCCGCCCAGCCCTGCCCCAGGAGAACCCTCCCCAGAAAAGAACCCAGGGCTGGGCCCACTCCCTCTTGAGTTGGGGCAGGTAAGTCTTTTGGTCTGGCACAGCCGCCTGGGGACAGGTCTCTATGACCTGGTTTTGTCAGTTTCCCCACCCTCCTTATCTCATCAGCTTTTTCTCTCAGGTCATTAGTTCCCTAGGGAGCTGGAGGCAGCAGCAGGCTGGAGCCTCTTCAGTGTAAGTCCTCTTCAAGACCCCGCCTACCACCAGTGTGACCAACAGTTGTCCTGCCCTCCCTGGGCAGACATGGGGAGGCCTTGAAACCGTCGGTGGGTAACTGCCAGTGCAGAAGCAGGTTTCTGACCCCTTCTTATCACACCTCCCAAGGGAGAGGGAGCCAGTGTTTGCTCATGGCTCTGACCTCAGGGTGTGTCTGCCTGGGCCTGCCTGGCCAGGTCTGGGGTTGGTCCTGGCTGGGCCTGAGGAGGCTGTTCTTGGCGGGGCCCATGTCTCCTCTGGGGCTCACCTGGACAGGACACCCAGGTGCCGTGGGAGGAGCACAGAGGACAGAGCCAGCCTCAGACCTTGCCCGGCTGCTCCCTGGCCCTGATCGCCCTCCCCACCCCTCCCCTCCTTTAGCTGGGTTTTTCCAAGTCGGTCAATCATTTAACAAATATTTATCGAAGGCTGACTATGCGCCAGGCAATGTGGGGACACAGGCTGCACACCCGTCTCCTCCTTCATGGCCAGGGCCTCTTGGGAGGACAGTGGTCAAAATAAAAATAAAAAACTGGGGGGGGGGTGAGAGCTACGAAAATCAAGGGTGGGCAAGAGCTGAGGGTGGCGGTCGCCCTGGTTCTCAGGAAGTGACAGGGTTTTGTGTGTGTTTTCAGTTTATTTCTCCTGCAGAAAGGGGAGGGGAGAGAGCACACACTCACTCCCCGCATGGTCTGGGTGGTATAAGGCACCCCGCCTGCAGCCGCGTGGTAGGCACATGTGCCCAGCACGCTCAGGGAGGTCTCTGGACTTGAACTGGGAAACCTTCCTGTGTGGGGCAGCTTCACAGAGCTCACGTTCCCCTATTGCACCACCCTCGGACCCTGGGAGGAAGCGGAGTTTGAGTTAGACCTGAAGGAGCTGGGGGTGTCTGGGCAGTGTTTTCAGTAGAAGCTGCAGCAGGTGCCAAGGCCCTGAGGCAGGCGAGTCTTGGATGAGGAGGTCAGTGAGGAGGCCGGTGTGGCCGGAGCTGAGGGAAGAGGCGGGACAGTGGGAGGAGAGGAACCTAGAGGGACAAGACGACTCAGAGACCGGGATGTTGGGTGTAAGATGACGCCTGGGGTCCTTGACATTGGTCTGAGTGTGATGACAGGAAGGGCCAGCGTGGGGAAGATGGTGAGATGTGGAGGGAAGGGTCTAGGGCCACAGGCACTGGGTCGACAGATGGGTTTTTCTTTTTTCCTTTTTTTTTGGAGAGGTTTTTGCTATAGGGCGCGTGCGCTCGCCAGACAGACAGAGTGAGACATAGAGACAGAAAGTGAGAAATCACCCCCCCAGGGGGGATGGCCACGCCACAATCCCTTCTCCTCCATTCTCCTCTTGGGATCTTGGGCACGCACGCACACACGCCCCGCGCGAGTTTTAAGCCACCGGGTCTGGGACGCGAACCACGGTCAACTATGTGGGAGTCCAGTGACATAGCCATTACACTAACCGCTGATCCCAACAGACGGGCTTTTCTAGAAGGGAGGTGAGGGCAGGAAGTGAAGGGCAGAGTTAGGGAGATGGAGGCAACAGAGAGGGCCAGGGTTCTCTAGGGGCCCCAGGGGCCAGGAGGGCCTGAAATGGGACAGGCTAGGGAGTCCTTCCACTCTCTGGGCCTCATTTTTCCCATCAGGAAAAAAGGAAGGGGTTGATGTGGATTTAGTGACGGTTAAAAACAAGTTAAGGGCGAGGTGCACCATCATGGCACCAGTGGGCCCACATGGGAAAGGTCCCGAGTTTGAGTCCTGGGACCTCTCTGGGCGTGTCGGGCACGTGTGCCTGTGATCCGGGCAGGCTGAGGGTGGGGGCGGGTGGTGGCGTGAAGACTTGTTGAGGGTGCCCGTCCTGTCTCTCTTTTTCTCCCTCTCAGGAAGAAATACATGAATGAACATTAACTTAAAACAAAAAGAAAAACAAAAACCAGTTGGGACCAGCAGACGGCATAATGCTCACGTCGCTGGACTCCCGTGTAGTTGACTGCCATTTGAGTCCTGGACCCCGTGACCTTAAAACTCATGCCAGGCGCGTGTGCGTGTGTGCCCAAAATCCCGAGAGGAGAATGGAGGAGAAGGGATTATGGTGTGGCCATCTCGCCTGGGGAGTGATTTCTTACTTTCTGTCTCTCTGTCTCTCTCTCTCCAGCAAGTGCATGCGCCCTATAGCGAACATCTCAAAAAAAAAAATGTTTTTTAAAAAGGCAGAACTGGCCCTGAAAGCCTACACGCCCGATGGGGGTTCAGTTCAAATCTTGGCCTTAATAGCATGCAGAAAAGCATGCCGAGTGCACGTGGGTGCCCAAACCTCGACAGGATGGAGAAATGGAGACGGGACTGTGGAGCGACTATGCCCAGGCCTCCTCCTCTCTCCCACTCTCTGTTTCTCTCACTCATCTCTCTCGGTGAGCACAAATACACTCGGCAAAACAAAACAAACAAACAAAAAACTCCCCAGTCTTTTTTTAAAAAGTATTATTAATTTTTTTTTAAAACATTGCTATAGGGCATGTGTGCTTACCAAAGAGAGGGAGACACACGCACACACACACAGAAGGGGGGGTGAGAAAGCAAGTCACCAGGTCCAGGACTCAAACCTCAGTCAGTCATGTGGGAGTCCGGAGCCTGCACCACCATGCCACCTGCTGACCCTCCCCACTCTTTATTATGGAAAATGCCAGCCTTTGTTAAAGAGGGAGGATGAATGTCCTCCTCCCCTCCCCAGGCCTGTCCCTGGGCTGGGCCATCTGTCTCCTGTCTCCTCTCCTCACCCTCCTTCTGGCATTGTTTGAAAGCCATCCCAGCCATCCTGCCGTTTTATGGTTTTATGCGTAACGACTTCAGCCTGTGTCGGTAAAAAATAAGAACTTATCTTAAAAAAATGCAATGCCATATTTCACCTAAAAAGTGAAAAGAAAACGAGTAATGCCCTAGTAGCTTCAAATGCTCTCAGTGCTTGAGTTTCCAGGGCCTCAGCAATGCCCTAACATCTGCACAGCGGCCACGGGGCCTAGTGTCAGAGTACCTCTGTCACCCTGGAGAGCACCCTGTGCCAGGACCTGAGGAGGGCCGAGTAGCACAGGGCCTCCCACACACTAACTCGCACACGGAGCCCCGGGGTGCACGACAGATTCAAGATACCTCGGCCTGGTGGTCTGAGCTGGCGGGGCCTGAGGGTGGGTGGTGAAGACTCTGTTAGGGCTACCTGTCCCTTTCTGTCCCTCTGTCAGGGAAGAACGACATAAGTAAACTTTAATTTGGAAGAAGGAAGGCCGGCCCTGTGGCCTAGTGGTTAAGGGAGCTGAACCTCATGTGGCTGACTGGCTCCTCACACCTGGCCAGGTGGGGCTGCAGAGGTAACACAACCGGATCCACATGGGAAAGGTCCTGGGTTCAAGTCCTAGGACCTCCCTGAACATGTGTGCCCGTGATCTGGGCTGGTTGAGGCTGGGGGTGTCTTATGGTGTGACACTGCTGGGTGCCACTCCTATCTCTCTTTCTCTCTGAGAGATAAATAAACTTACACACACACACACACACACACGCACACACGCGTGTGCGTGCGCCTCAATCTAAACTCACCCTCACCTCCCCCAGAGACAGGAAGAGGCCCTCCACTCCATCCTTCAACAGACCTGGGGGCACGGGAAGAGTTCACTGAGGGCGGTGAGGGAGTTCTATACCTCTGCCCCTCTGATAGTCTACACCAGCCGAGCCCCTGACCCTGCGACCCTGCCTGAGCCCACAAGCCTTTCTGTACACAAAGAAGCTGAATCCAATCCGGGCGGGCAGGGTTTTCCCCATGAATCATAACGACTCTTGGCCAAGGCCCAGCCCACTTCCTTCCTCATCTGTCAAAGAGGGAGCCACAGCCCTGAGAATCTCATGGAAAGGGGTGGGGTGGGGACAGGGACCGTCGGCCACGGAGCTTGGGCAGAGAGCCTGGGAGCCCTGCCAAGGACACTCGGTCCAGCCAAGGACATCGGTCTCGTCCTAACTGGACCAAGCGCACGCACGGTGCCTCAATTCTGCCCTCAGCGAGGCTCCTTTGGGTGAAGCAGGACTGCCACCACGGTGCCCTTTGCAGAGGGCACACCCCTCTGCGTGGACACACAGACCCCACAGTGATGGGGCACAAATGCATCCCCACCCTTCTTCCTTTCGGGCTCAGATGAGAAGACAAAGTTCTTGGCATTGGAAAGACTTCGGTTCTCTGTCCGGCTAGTCACTTACACCCTGCGTGACCTCACCTTTCTTAGCCTCAGGTTCCTCATTTATAACATGGGGATAATCACAGAACTTCCCTCAAACCCTTGCGAGGATGAAATAAGTGAATCCATGGAAAAGCACCCAGTGCTGAGGGTCGGCTGGTGATATGGTGGTGAGGGTGCCGGATCCCACCTGGCCAACTGCGTGGTTCGAGTCTCAGACGGGAGAACATACTGTGTGTCCGTGCATGTGTGGATTTTGTGCCCCAAATCCCCAAAGGACAAATGGAGGAGAAGGCATTGCAGGTGATTGTGTGGCTTTCTCGTTTTTCCTCTTTGTCTCTAATCGCTCTCTGGACAGCATGCATGGCCTCTGGCAGATTAAAAAAAGAAAAGAAAAGGGAAAAAAAAAAAAGCACTTAGCTCTGAGAAAGAAAAGCAGTTTGGAGCACAAGGCTCGAGTCCCGACAGAGGCATGACACTGAGACCTCGGCTAGATCCCGTACCTCACACCCTACACCTCTCTGGGTATACAGAAAACACACCACACTCATGCAGCCGACAGTGATAGATCATAGGTTATAAAGCAGCCCTGTCGTTTCTTTGTCATGATATTCCTGGAATTCAGGAGGTGAAGGATGATCCATGGCATCATTTGCCTGTTTTATTTGATTGATTGGTTGATTGTTTTTTTAGAGAGAGATTTGTGGTATAGGGCGCATGCACTTGCTGGAGACACAGAGAGAGACAGAGACAGAAAAGCAAGAAGTCACTCCCTCAGGGGGGATGGCCATGCCTCAATCCCTTCTCCATTCTCCTCTTGGGATCTTGGG
>NW_006159526.1:2525793-2533843 GCF_000334495.1 Tupaia belangeri chinensis | reverse complement strand
ACACACACACACACACACACGCACACACGCGTGTGCGTGCGCCTCAATCTAAACTCACCCTCACCTCCCCCAGAGACAGGAAGAGGCCCTCCACTCCATCCTTCAACAGACCTGGGGGCAGGGGAAGAGTTCACTGAGGGCGGTGAGGGAGTTCTATACCTCTGCCCCTCTGATAGTCTACACCAGCCGAGCCCCTGACCCTGCGACCCTGCCTGAGCCCACAAGCCTTTCTGTACACAAAGAAGCTGAATCCAATCCGGGCGGGCAGGGTTTTCCCCATGAATCATAACGACTCTTGGCCAAGGCCCAGCCCACTTCCTTCCTCATCTGTCAAAGAGGGAGCCACAGCCCTGAGAATCTCATGGAAAGGGGTGGGGTGGGGACAGGGACCGTCGGCCACGGAGCTTGGGCAGAGAGCCTGGGAGCCCTGCCAAGGACACTCGGTCCAGCCAAGGACATCGGTCTCGTCCTAACTGGACCAAGCGCACGCACGGTGCCTCAATTCTGCCCTCAGCGAGGCTCCTTTGGGTGAAGCAGGACTGCCACCACGGTGCCCTTTGCAGAGGGCACACCCCTCTGCGTGGACACACAGACCCCACAGTGATGGGGCACAAATGCATCCCCACCCTTCTTCCTTTCGGGCTCAGATGAGAAGACAAAGTTCTTGGCATTGGAAAGACTTCGGTTCTCTGTCCGGCTAGTCACTTACACCCTGCGTGACCTCACCTTTCTTAGCCTCAGGTTCCTCATTTATAACATGGGGATAATCACAGAACTTCCCTCAAACCCTTGCGAGGATGAAATAAGTGAATCCATGGAAAAGCACCCAGTGCTGAGGGTCGGCTGGTGATATGGTGGTGAGGGTGCCGGATCCCACCTGGCCAACTGCGTGGTTCGAGTCTCAGACGGGAGAACATACTGTGTGTCCGTGCATGTGTGGATTTTGTGCCCCAAATCCCCAAAGGACAAATGGAGGAGAAGGCATTGCAGGTGATTGTGTGGCTTTCTCGTTTTTCCTCTTTGTCTCTAATCGCTCTCTGGACAGCATGCATGGCCTCTGGCAGATTAAAAAAAGAAAAGAAAAGGGAAAAAAAAAAAAGCACTTAGCTCTGAGAAAGAAAAGCAGTTTGGAGCACAAGGCTCGAGTCCCGACAGAGGCATGACACTGAGACCTCGGCTAGATCCCGTACCTCACACCCTACACCTCTCTGGGTATACAGAAAACACACCACACTCATGCAGCCGACAGTGATAGATCATAGGTTATAAAGCAGCCCTGTCGTTTCTTTGTCATGATATTCCTGGAATTCAGGAGGTGAAGGATGATCCATGGCATCATTTGCCTGTTTTATTTGATTGATTGGTTGATTGTTTTTTTAGAGAGAGATTTGTGGTATAGGGCGCATGCACTTGCTGGAGACACAGAGAGAGACAGAGACAGAAAAGCAAGAAGTCACTCCCTCAGGGGGGATGGCCATGCCTCAATCCCTTCTCCATTCTCCTCTTGGGATCTTGGGCACAAACGTCCACACGCCCGGTGTGAGGTTTAAGCTGCCAGGTCTGGGACTCGAACCGCAGCCAACTAAGTGGGAGCCTAGCGATGTAACCATTACGCCGTGCTCCCGGGCCTGTGTTATTTTAAAGGGACAACATGAGGCATGCTCCAGGCAGAGGGGACAGAGAATGCAGGAATCTGGACCTGAGCGGGGACCCGGTGCACTGGGAGACAGGAAGAGATTCAGTCGTGTGGCTCGCAGACCAGAGTGGGTGAAGAGCAGGGGGTGCTGAGAGGTGAGGCTGAGGGGCCCCCAGGAACCAGACCGCGCAGGGCATCGACGTCTGTATTAAGGAGCCTGGACTTGAAGAGCCCTTGGGGAGCCATGGATGGTTCTGAGCAGGGAGGGGTGTTGAGTTTGGGTTTTAGAAAGATCTCTTGGGTTGCCTCCATGTGGGAGGGTACAAGGAGGCAAGAGACAAGGCTGGGCAGGGAGGGGAGAGAAAGCTGCCTGGCCCACGGCTGAGCTATTAGGACGGGGGACAATCGAGTTCAAGAAACTCGGAGAACAGGCCTTGGGGCCTGCCACGGTGAGACTGGCACAGCTAGTGGACTCTGGGTCCTGGAGGGTAAAGAAAGGGGTGGGTGGAGGTAGGGCGCCGGGTAGCCAGGGCACCGCGGTCCTCTGCTGCCCCCTGCTGGCTAGGCATTGCCTTCTACCCAACATGCAAGTCTGGCAAAAGGACAGACCCAATAGGTACAAAGCTGACATTTCTGGGGTGACCATGTGTCGGGTGCTGCAGGAACACTCAGGCTCAGTCTCCCCTCCCACACCGCAGCGGGGTCTCCAACTGCCCTCTCCTGCCCACAGTCAGCGGGACTCCAGGATGGCCTCCCAACCCCGCCTTTCTTTCCCTTTCCTTCCGCCCCCTACTTTCTTTCTTTCCTCAAGATTAGTCCTCTCGGGACCAGAAGTTAGCAAAATGGTATGTCGCTGGACTCCCACGTAGTCGACCGCGGTTCGAGTCCCGGACCAGGTGGCTTAAACTCATGCTGGGTGCGTGTGCGTGCGTGCCCAAGATCCTGAGAGGAGAATGGAGGAGAAGGGATTGCGGCGTGGCCATCCCCCCTGGGGGGTGATTTCTCACTTTCTGTCTCTCTGTCTCTCTCTGTCTTTCTGGCAAGTGCACACGCCCTATAGCAAAAATCTCTCCAAAAAAAGAAAAGAAAAAAAAAGATTAGTCCTCTCAAATCTCTTCCCATTTCTTTCCTTCTTTTCGCTTTCATTTTTTTTTAAGGTTAATTTTTTCCCTGTGGACATGCATCTATCTGCAGGGGAGAGAGAGTCTCGATGCCGGGATCCACCCAGCGTCAGCCAGCCCAGGATCACAGGTGTGCTCATTCCTGGTGTGTTCAAGGCGGTCTCCAGACACGATTTCAGAACGTTTTCTTGTGCGTCAGCCTCACAAGGCGCTGCGTTTTGCTTCCCTGCCACTGTCTGACCCTCCCCCCCCTTTCCCCTTTCACAGTGCATTGAAGTATAATTCACACACCATGCAATTCGCCCACCTAAGGGGGACAATTTGGGTCAGCAGGTGGCATGGTGGTGAAGGTGCTAGACTCCCACATGGCTGACCACTGAGTCCTGGACGTGGTGGCTTGCTTTCTCACTTTCCCTCTCCGTCTCTCTGTCTCTCTCTGGTGGACGCACGTGCAAATTTAAAAATATTAATAATCGGGCCGGCAGGTGCTGTAGTGGTTAAGGTTCTGGACTCCCATGTGGCTGGAGGTGGCTCAAGACCTGGATCTGTTGGCTTGAAACCCACGCTGGACACGTGTGTGTGTGCATGCCTAAAATCCCAGGAGAATGGAGAAGGGATTGTGGCGTGGCATCCTCTGGGGGAGGAGGGGTGTGCTTTCTTGCTTTTCCTCTCTCTCTGTCTCTCTCCAGTGAGCGTATGCATCCTATGGCAAAAATCTCTCTCTCTAAAAAAAAATACTAATAAATAAAATAATTCTAAAAAAATAAACAATACAGTGGGGTTTTGCAAGTCTGGGGTTGTACCGTCACCACAGCCTCCCCCTCAGAGAAACCCTGTATCCTAGCAGCCACTCCCACTCCCTCCTCCCTCCTGACCCCTGACAGCCACTGATCCCCCCTCTGTGGGCTGGCCGGTTCTGGAATTCTGGGTCAATGGGACCGTACGTGCGCGGCCTTCCATGACTGCTCTTCCGCTGAGCCTCCTGTTTCCAAGGCTCACCGTGTCGTTCTGGGGATTGGTGCTGCATTTCTTTTCATGGCCGAGTAATATTCCTCAGTGTGATGCCGTGTCTGTGTACCCACCCAGCTGCTGGTGGCCATCTGGGTGATCCTCCCTGCCCCAGTCTCCCAGCCACTCAGGACCACCGGTGCTCGCCACCATGCCAGGCCTCTTTTTTTTTGTTGAGAGTTTTTTGCTATAGGGCATCGACGTCTGTATTAAGGAGAAAGACACCAGAAAGACACCGCTCACCAGAAAGACAGAGAGAGACAGATAGAAAGCGAGAAATCACCCACAGGGGAGATGGCCATGCGGCAATCCCTTCTCCTCCGTTCTCCTCTCGGGATCTTGGGCACACACACACACACATGTGCCTGGCATGAGTTTAAGCCACCGGCTCAAGGACTCGAACTGCGGTCGACTACATGGGAGTCCAGCAACATAGCCATTACGCTGACTACTAGTCCCTGCCATGGTTTCCTCTTTAAAGGCCAGTCTCCAAATACAGTCACATCAGGGATCAGGGCTTCAGAGGGGTGTTAGGGGACCCAGTTCAGTCTCTAAGCAAGTCAGTACTTAGAGGGAGCTGGAAGAAGTCTGGTCAGGCTCAGAGAACTTACTTATTTATTTTGGTAGGGATTTTCTTTGCCTTAGGGTGCAGCGCTCACCAGAGAGAGAAAGAGACAGTGAGAGGAAAAGTGACAAATCACCCCCGGGGCGGGGTTGGGCATGCTGCAATCCCTTCTCCTCCATTCTGTTCTGGGATCTTGGGTGCACACGCACACATGCCCCGCATGAGTTTCAAGCCACCGGGTCCGGGACTTGAACCACAGTCAACCATGTGGGAGTCCAGTGATGTACTGCTATGCCATCTGCTGCACCCCCACCCCTTTTTAAGTTTATTTCTCCAGTGAGCAAAAGAGACAGAGAGACAGCATCCTCAGCAGGGTGCTGATGCAGAGACCCACTCCTAGTCTCAGTTAGCCCTGGACCGTGCGCATATGTGAGTGCCCAGCGTGCTTAGGGGGACCTTTCCCAGGTGGACACAGTTGCAGTGCTGCCTGGCCCCTGCCCCTCTGAGAACTTACTCTAAACATCACCATTGTGGTGGTGGTGGGTTATATTAATTAGGGTTTAGAAGGAGCTGGGTGTCACAGAATCCCCAAATCTCTGCTTAAGCAGGAGAGGAGCCTCCCTCCCTCCATTAACTGTCTGGCCTGGTGTCATGTCTGTCCACTGCATCCACCAGCCTCAAGCTCTCTCTACCTCATCTCTGCTCTCCCTCGGGGCAGGGTTCTCACCCAGGATACCCATGGGAGACTTATGAATTGCTTGTAGCGCTCTGCTCACATCCCATTGGCCTGAAATCAGCCACGTGGCAAGGAATTCTGGGGAATGTAGTTCTGATGCTCGGCAGCCGCGTGCCGGGTCAGAAACCCTCTCGTGGAGGAAGAGAGAGTGGGGCCTGGCGAGCAGCTGCTGGCAGAGAAGGGAGGCCCATGGGTCTCCTTGTGGGGTCAGGGTGACCAGAGTCCTCCTGGCACCCGAGCAGCCACCTGGCTGACTTGCGGACCCCCTTAGCAAGGAGGAGGCCAAGGGCTGGCCATGGAAAAGGCCCCTGCAGGGGTATTTGCCAGCGAGTTGGCCCAGGCCCAGCCCCTCGCTGTGGACTCTTCGTCCTCATGCTCTGGGTTAGCTTCGGTAGCCACACCAACTTACAGCTTAAGATAGCAGTTGTTCCTCCCACCACTGTGCAGGGCAGGGGTGGGCGCTGGGCTGATGTCAGGGTGTCAGGGAGCCTGTGTTGCATTCCAACACTTCCAGCAGAGGACCCATTTTCTTGCCTCTTCCTGCTTCTGGAGACTTCTGGCATTCTGGCTCGTGGCTGGCGGAATCCTTCCCATACCAGATCCCTCTGACTGCGAGGGGCCGCCCCAGCTGGGGCCTTGCCTCATCTCCAAAGGGCACACTCCAGCCTCTGCTTCCTCCATGGTCTCTGTAACCCTCAAACTCCCACCTCCTGGGTCCCGCTTGTAAGGACCCTCGTGATCACGTTCAGAGTTCCCCGGGGTAACCCAGGATAGTCTCACCATCTCAGGATCCTTAACTTTTTTTTGAGAGAGAGGTTTTTATGCTATAGGGCGCGTGTGCTCGCCAGACAGACAGAAAGAGACATAGAGACAGAAAGCGAGAAATCACCCCCCCGGGGGGATGGTCACGCCACAATCCCTTCTCCTCCATTCTCCTCTCAGGATCTTGGGCCCGCACGCACACACGCCCGGCGTGAGTTTAAGCCACTGGGTCCGGGATTTGAACCGTGGTCGACTACATGGGAGTCCAGTGACATAGCCATTATGCTAACTGCTGATCCCAGGATCCTTAACTATTTTTTTTTTTTGAGAGATTTTCGGATGGTCACGCCACAATCCCTTCTCCTCCATTCTCCTCTCAGGATCTTGGGCCCGCACGCACACACGCCCGGCGTGAGTTTAAGCCACTGGGTCCGGGATTTGAACCGTGGTCGACTACATGGGAGTCCAGTGACATAGCCATTATGCTAACTGCTGATCCCAGGATCCTTAACTATTTTTTTTTTTTGAGAGATTTTCGCTATAGGGCGTTAAAAAAATTGTTTTTTTAGAAAAATTTTGCTGTAGCACATGCATTAGCCAGAGAGACAGAAAGTGGGAAATGACCCCCGAAACTTGAACAGACCCTTTTGACCCATTGCTAACAGGACCCTTCCTACATCCTGCCCGGGCACAGTGTCTTTGTGAGGTGTATGAAGCCTCCTCACCTCTGTTAAAGTACTTTCCTTGCTGATCTCAGCAAACTTTCTTTTCTAATCACCAACCTAAAAAACTATTTTTAAAAACCTTTAAAAAATTTTTTTTAGAAAAATTTTGCTATAGGGCACATGCAATAGCCAGAGAGACAGAAAGTGGGAAATGACCCCCAGAAACTTGAATAGACCATTTTGACCCATTGGTAACAGGATCCTTCCTACATCCTGCCCGGGCACAGTGTCTTTGTGAGGCGTATGAAGCCTCCTCACCTCCGTTAAAGTACTTTCCTTGCTGATCTCAGCAAACTTTCTTTTCCAATCACCAACCTAAAAACTGTAAACCCACCTACATCCTAAAAGCCCCCCTCCCCACATGTCCCATGTCCTGCCTTTTGGGGCCAGACCAATGGAAACACTCTTCACTAAATTCTAAACCCTGTCTCTTGCTCTCAAAATCAAATAAAAGGAACCCCTGTACCTGATCACCCTGAGAAACACGTATTTGCCTCCTCTCCCAGCCTAGGTCACTCATATTCTGCTTAGAAATAAACCACATTCCTTTCCTGCTTAGGCCCAGCAGAATGGCTCCCGCAAAGAAGGGTGGCGAGAAGAAGGGCCGCTCTGCCATCACCGAGGTGGTGACCCGGGAATATACCAACAACATTCACAAGCGCATCCATGGCGTGGGCTTCAAGAAACATGCCCCTCGGGCACTCAAAGAAATTCGGAAATTTGCCATGAAAGAGATGGGGACTCCAGACGTGCACATTGATGCCAGACTCAACAAAGCCGTCTGGGCCAGAGGAATAAGGAATGTCCCATATCGAATCCGTGTGCGGTTGTCCAGAAAACGAAACGAGGATGAAGATTCACCCCACAAGCTCTACACTCTGGTGACCTGTGTACCTGTTACCACATTCAAAAAATCTACAAACAGGGGCCGGCAAGTGGCATGGTGGTTAAAGGCACTGGACTCCCACATGGCCGACCACGGTTCAAGTCTCGGACCTGGTGGCTTGCTTTCTCACTTCCTCTCTCTCTCTCTCTGATCAAACTGGAAAATAATAATGATAATAATAATAAAATAAAAGTTAAATAAAATAATTCTTTAAAAAAATCTACAAACAGTCAATGTGGATGAGAACTAACTGCTGATTTTCAAATAAAGTTATATATAAAAAAAGACATAAACCACATTTATTATTATTTTTACAGAGTTGGTTATTTCTGTTGACGGGGGATGGCTACCCCCTAATCCCTTCTCCTCCATTCTTTTGGGATTTTGGGGCGTGCACGCACACGCTCCCAGAGTGAATTTTAAGGACTGCATCTGGGACTTGAACCACAGTCGACTATGTGGGAGTCCAGCGATGAACCCATTATGCCATCTGCTGGTCCCTAAAAACTATTTTTTAAAAAGTTCATTGATTTCATGAGAGAGATAGACAAAGAGAGACAGACGGAGGCCTCCCCAGCAGGGTCTTCACACCACCACCTGCCCCCCCCCCC
>NW_006159526.1:2487718-2524874 GCF_000334495.1 Tupaia belangeri chinensis | reverse complement strand
CTGTTGCCCCCCCCCCCGCCTCCCACACCCACCCAACCAGGGTCAGAAAGAGCAAAGGGGGCTTCAGAGACAGCGGAACCCGCCATCTCCCCGCTCGCAGCGGCTGGACCGGGTCCCCCCCCCCCCCCCCCGCCCCCCCCCCCCCCCAGCCAGGAATGCAGGCCCGTGTGTCCAGGGGCACCGGGAGACCTCGGGTGTGAACCCGGGGCCCTCACACGAGGACTCAGCGTTACAGAGGACTGCCTCCCACTGTGCCACCATGACCGGCCCAGGATCCTCCACTGACTCACTCTTGCAAAGTCTCTTTTGCTGTCTGAGAGAATATTCACAAGGTCTTTAGGACGCAGACATTTCTGGGGGCCGCTTTTCAGCCTACTGCAGCCCCCCTCTCCCCAGAGCAGAAGACACCATCTCTGCAATGCCTCATGGATGCGGCCTCGCTGAACCTGTCCCTCCCACACCGCCGTCCCCTCCTCTTTCCCCCTTTCCCATTTCACCCCCTTCCGTGGGCCTCCTGGACCGCCTCAGGCCTTTGCCCTCGCTGCTCCCTCCTGCTCCCTCCGCCTGGAGCGCTCTCCCCACCCCAGCTCCCTGTCTCCCTCCCTCCTCTCCTTCAAGTCTCTGCTCATCTGTCACCTTCTCTGCTGTCCCTATTTAAAATGTGTCCCTCTGCACTCCCAATGCCCTCTACTCTTTCTCTCCCACCCGACCCACCAAGGGTGAAGCATTTATTTTGTGCCCCCGGGCGGGCGAGCACAGGCTCCCTCTCTTTTGTCCCTGCCAAAGCTGCAGGAGTCTAGAACTGCTGGTAGACAGCGAGGGCGAGGGCGAGGGCAGGCTCCTTTATTGCTGAATGAATGAATAAATTAAGGGGTGACAGGCGGGACCCAGGTGGGGACCCGAGCATGGGATGGAGGTAGCTGAGGGAGCTGCCCTGAGGCCATGGGTGGGATTCCAGGAGGGTACAGGCCCCGAGCTGGCAGCAGGCTCTCAGAGGGAAACCTCTGGGTGGGGAGGACTGTTGAGGACTGTGGCCCACTGGGGCTAGGCCAGGACTCCCTGCCGTGTGATGGCCCCGGATCTGCATGGTGGGGGGCTGCCTTGTCCTCAGAGGCAGGGGCTCCCAGCGTGACTGGGGTGGGGGGCCTGAGACAGTTGGCAGCCCCGCCAGGCATCTGCCTGTGAGGCACGCCTGAGTCCACCCCCCTTCCCCAAATATCTGGATGGGGGACCCTGGCATGGGAGGGGGCACGAATCCCAGACCGGGTTGTTCGGAATAACACACCAAAGGGGGCGAGCGAGGAGCCGGACCTGGCACAGTCTGGGGCTCCTTCTGGGACACCTGGCTGGCACCATGCTGGGTCTTTGGCCAGTCCTGTCCGCCCCACAGCCCCGGCCACCTTGTCCTGCGGGTCTCTGGCGTCCTTCCTGTAGGTGCGGGGTTGGGGGCCCCAGGAGGGCGGAGACTCGTCTTCTCCTGGAGGGGCACCTGGGGGCTTCAGGAGGTGGGCACCAGCTGGCAGTAGGGGTCAGGGTCCGGGCTTATCAGGTCCTTGGGTGGGTAAACGAAAGAGGAAGTAAGACGGTGGGGGCAAGGCGAGTGTGGGGGGCCCAGGGACAGAGGGAGAGAGACAGAAAGGAAGCAGGGGTGGGGACGGGAGACACGGGGAGACACACACAGAGAGGGCCGGAGGCCGGGATGGAGAGAGAGACACGGAGAGACACAGGGAGACATGCAGAGAGAGGGCTGGAGGCCGGGATGGAGAGACACGGAGAGACACGGGGAGACACGCAGGGAGAGGACTGGAGACCGGATGGAGAGAGAGATACGGTGCTATGAGAGGCTGCAAAGCTGGCAAAAGAGACACAGAGCAACAGAGACTAGGAGGCAGGAGAGACAGAGACACAGGAAGGGAGTGTGGCAGAGACAGTGGGGTGGGGAGAAACAGGATACATAATGAGATACAGAGGGGAGAGAGAGGCCGACCCTGAGGGCGGAGGCGCACATGCAGGCATACAGACAGAGACACTGAACACCCCTCTGAGCCTACACAGGAGGAAGCTGCAGGCCCGAGGGGAGGGGCCTTTCCACAGGTGTGGGGTGGGGGTTGGGCTGAGGACGCCCCCCGCCGTGGCCCGGCCCTCCCCGCCCAGGCAGGTGGTGGCACTCCTGGCTCTGGGACCCTCCTGCCCTCCACACCTGGTAGTGCTGCTGCTGCTCCTCTGGCTGCAGGGGTGGGGGCAGGGGCGGGGGCTGCAAGGAAAACATGGGTGAGTCAGGCCCCGGCCCCTTCCGTACCCCACCGCCCACTGGCCTTTGACCTTTGGTGTTCAGCAGAGTTGGATTTGAGGTCCCCGTTGCCCCTCCCTTGCAAGGTGCAAGGCTCCTGGGAGAAGGGAATCAACCCCCAGCAGCCTCTGGTGCCTAGTGGCGGAAGGACACTGGGTGCCCGGCGTCCAGCAGCCACCCCATGAAGGCTTAGCTGCCTGCATTGGCACCTTTGGTTCTAAGATCTCTGCCTTCACAGCTTCTCTTTGGACTTAATTAACTTATTGTACTTAATCCTTCCTCACTCCCACTATGAAGGGAATACCTGCTCCGTGTAGATAACACGGACAAGGATGAGAGAGAGGGAAACCCACCCGCTAGCCTCCACACCCCAGAGACAAATGCCGGATCCTTCAGCCTTTCCCTTATGATTTTCCAAATAGCATGAGACAGAGAGACAGAGACAGAGAGAGAGAGCACCCTCAATGGGGTCTCCACGCCACGATCCACCCCAGCCTCAGCCAGCCCCGGATCACGGGCACGCGTGAGCCAGGTGCTCTCAGGGCAGTCTCCAGAGTTGAACCTGGGACCTTCCCACGTGGGTGAGCCTTGCCGAGTGTCACGTTTTACTGCGGCACTAGCGTCCGCCTCCTTATGATTTACAAATAGCTCTTTATCCGTGACAGAATACGCGCACACGCGTGAGGGCGAGAGCGAGAGACAGCGAGCGGGGAGAGAGGAGCGCCCTGCCCGGGCCTGGCACACTGCGGTCCCTTCCTCCAGTCCTCCAGCCATCGGACTTGGGGCTCTGGCACTCATGCCTGGTGTGTTTCAGGCTGACCGGGCTGGGGATTTGAACTGGTCCCACCATGTGGGATCCAGCTTCTCTTGAGCAGTGCATGGCAGCTGCACCATGGAGCCACATCCCCCAACCCTTACAATATCTAAAATCAGGAACATCAGAGAGAGTTGAGGTTCCCAAAGTCTGTGTCATGGCGCCCCAGGACACCTCGGGCAACCCAGAGGGGAGGCGCCCTGTTAGAAGTTGGCGTTCGGGGGAGGGTGGAGATGGGACTCACCATGGCTGTGGTTGTGTACACAGTGTCACTGAGGGGGGACACCAGGAGCACTGGAGATGGCATCACCTCATAGAGGTTCTCGTCATCTGAAACAGAACGGGGCGGGGGTGCCAGCTGACAGACGGTACCCACAGGCCCTCTCAAGCTGCCCACCGACATTCATGTATTCATTCATTTATTCAACTAGCATTTGTGCACCCCCCTGCCCCCGCCCCTGCTCCTGCCCAGCCCTGTGTAGGGTCACAGTGGTGACCAAGACGGTGCTGGCCCTGCCCTCCTGGGGCTCCCAGGCCAGTGGTGGAGACAGACCCATCCCCAGGGCGATAAGCCAGAGTGTTTAGGGCTGGAGTGTGGGGAAGGGGGCCTTGGGGCTGCAGGAGCCCAAGAGAGACGACTGACCAGCCTGTGGGTCAGGGAGGGCTTCCTGCAGAGGGGACATCGGGAGAGTAAAAAGAAGTGAGAGTGACGTAAAGCAGAAGAGGGTGCGTGCAGAGGCCTGGCGGGGAGAAAGCGGCCACGTTCGAGGAACCGTGACGTATTCGGTCAGCCTGGATCACGTACAGGCTGGGGACTTCCCCAAGTTCATGGAAAATGAAATTAAAGTACAAGTTTATTTTGGTGCAAAACCCCCCTGAAATCCATGAATATTCTTTGCTACTATACATTTTCTGCAAACCTTTGGCAGACCATCACATTTATACGTCTTTTTCTGGGGCGGGGGAAGTGGCATGTGAGAGAAGCCATTGAAGGCCGTGAGGACCAGTTTACAAAAGGCCTTGAGAGCCGGGTCCTGGGGAGCCATGGAGGGCTTTGAGCAAAGCTGCGACAGGGCCAGGTTTGAGGAGAGCTCTGCCTGGGGATGGGTTGGGGGAGCCCGGGTGCCTGGAGACTAGCGAGGAGATTGTTCGGGGATTTGGGAGATGGAGTCTGGGTTGATCGTGGCCTGGGGGGTGGATGGGATCCACTGAATGACAGGCTGTGGAGAAAAGAAGTGGGTGTGGGGTGGTTGATGGTGTTCAGATGCCGTGGGCTGTCTGGGGGCAGCAGAGAGGTCTGGGGGGCAAGGCGTTAGGAGGTCCCTGAGTGGGAGAGAGGGGAGGGGGGCAGTGGCCAGGGGCTGGAGGAGGGCTGGGCAGTGAGGTTGGGGGTTCCCAGCTTACCAGTACTATGAGGGGGGCCCAGCTCCGGCTTCTCTGTGGGAGTCATCCTGGGGCATGTGGGGGGAAACCGACATTAGGACAGCAAGATGCTCAGGCCGTGGACAGAGGCCCAGAGAAGCTGGATGCCCACTAGGCCCCGGAGAGCGCCACGACCCCTCCTTTGGAGTAAGCCAGGCTGAGGCCCGTCCATCCCAGCCTCGGGTCCATGACGTCCAGCCACGCAGCCCTTCCTCAGTCTCCCCGGCCACCACTTCGTGCCAAAGAGCAGGTTTCCCACATGCTACCATTCATGCCAACCATCTCCACGGTCCGCTCCAGCGAACTGCTTTAGGTTGTCCTTAATATATATATTTTTTCCAACCAGCTCACTTGAATACCCTTATTTATAAAGCACATGTGAAGGACTAGCGTAATGGTTGTGTCGCTGAACTCGCTCGTAGTGCTGGGTTCTAGTCTCAGACCAAGGGACTTAAAACCCATGCATGTGCATGTGCGCCCCAAATTCAGGAGAATGGAGGAGAAAGGATTGAAGAGTGGCCATCCCCTCTGGGAGGTGATGTCTCCCTTTCTCTCTCTCTCCTCTCTTTCTCTCTCTGTCAAGCACATGTGTCTTACGGCAAAAAAATATAGATGAATAAATAAATAAAGTTAAATAAAATAGTTATTAAAAAAAAAGAACGACGAGGACAGAAACCATGGCGCGTTAGGGAGTTGGGGAGGAGGCAAACCGCTGCCTCTCTTTTCGATGACCTTCTGGGTGGTGAGAGATTAACCATCTCATCTGCAGCCAGCTCAGAACCAAGGGCAGGAGAGGCCAGAATTTTTCAGATTGTCCTCTTTGGAAACAGGCTCTCTCTCTCCTTCTCTCCCCACGCACTGGCAGATACCATCTGAGGGCTTTGCCTCTCTTTGATAATAGCGGCTAGTTTTCCTTTGGGGACCCCCTGCCCCACTCTCCAGCCACTGGACCAAGAGACTGCACAAAGAAACGGCCAATCAGGGCCTCCCGACACCAGGCCATGTGAGGCCATGTGACCTAAGTTAAACCAATGAGAGGCAGCCCCGCGGCTTTTACTGGGACTCTCAGGAACAAGGTGCGTTCCTTTCTCCGGGTGGCTGAGCTGATGGGATCTGAGTCCGGAGCCACTGGGAGCCATCATGCCAGGGCACAGCCTGCCTGAGGATGAAGCTATTGTAGAGAAGAACAGAGCTGAGGAATGTATGGAGGAGTTTCTTGACAAAATGGAGCATCTAGGTCCAGCCATCGCGGATGCTGTAAAGTTGCGGGGGATGAGAACAAAATGATTTGTTCGTAAGTCAGTTTAGGAGTAGGCTCCTTGTCCCATACAATGCAGGGTTCTGTGTAATACAGGACAGAAGCATCCTTTCCACCTCAGGGGTTCCAACTTTTGATGAGATTGTGTGGGCTGGAGGGTGCGACTTGGGGAAGAATGAAAGGGACCCAAGAGGGGAGGAATAGGAGGAGACAGAAGGGAAGGAAAGCGAGAGCCGGGACCCCTGTACCTGTGGCTCTGGCCCTTCCAGCATCTTGTCACCAGGAAGTAGGTGATGCTGCCCACGAGGAGGGACCCAGCAGCTAGAGACCCAATGGTGATGGCAGCCACGATCTTGGCATTCACGGGCAGGTGTACGATGGGCAGCACATGCTTTTCTGGGGGGATGAGAGGGGGCTGTGTGCTGTCCCGTGGGGGCCCTGTCCCCACTGCACCAGCCACTCCCCGTTATTTCCAGCCCAGAGCCTTCTGCTTTGCAGGCCAGCCATCTGGAAGGTGTGTCACACTCAACACGTCCCGGGCCGCACTCCTAGGCTGTCCGCACCTCGAATTTCTGCTTCCCGGGTCTCCTGCCATTCTCGGCTTGTCCAGGCCCCACCTGGCCCCACCTACCTGCTGCTTCGCACCTTCATCCTTCCAGCAAAGGAATGAGGTTCCGGGCTGTGCCTTGTGGGGGATGCATGGCGTCTCCGACTTAACCTGCCAGATCTGGGAGGGAGTCTGCCTGGCTCCCACTCATCTGACCCCCAGCACAGGGACCTCCCAGCCCTTAATCTCAAACTGGACCCCATTTATATCCTGGCACTTCTTAGCAGCAAAATTGCTAGACTCTGAGGTCAGAATGTGGCGGGGGGGCTGCTTACTGGCTGTGTGACTCCGAGCAAATCACCCAGCCTTTCTGTGCTCTGGTTTCCCCATCTGTGACATGGGAGTAGGAATATTACCTTTCTTACAGAGTTGTTGTGGAGATCAAATGAGTGTGTGTGTGTGTGTGTGTGTGTGTGTGGTATGCACCAACACACTATACATATATGTATGTATATCTGTATGTGCATATATGTATATATGCATCTATATCTGTATGTGCATATATGTATATATGCATATATACCTGTATGTGCATATATGTATACATGCATATATATCTGTATGTGCATATATATGTGAGGAACATACAAAATGTTCTTCCAATTACCCAACAAAGTAGGTTTTATGCTGTTTTATCAGTCCGCCTTAGTAGGTGTGGCACTGGGACACAGCTAGGTCAATGGAACGCCTCATGACTCATTTGGGCAGCTTCCAAAAAGGGATGTCTGGGACCAGCAGTTAGCGTAATGGCTATGTCACTGGACTCCCACGTAGTCGACTGCGGTTCGCGTCCCGGACCCAGTGGCTTAAAACTTGCGTGCCCAAGATCCCGAGAGGAGAATGGAGGAGAAGGAATTGTGGCGTGACCATCCCCCCGGGGGGGGTGATTTCTCGCTTTCTGTCTCTCTGTCTCTCTCTGTCTGGCAAGTGCATGTGCCCTATAGAAAAACCTCCCAAAAAAAAAAAAAAAGGGGGTGTGTGTCCATGTCCTGGGAGCCCTTGAAGGGTGTGAGTGAGCTACGTCAGGCTCTGTGTGGGGTAAAGACTGTTACTTCCAAACAGACGAGAGGGTCATTTCATACCTATGTGCATAACCAAATTAATAAATACGTTTTTACTTTCTCTTTTGCAGCCATCGCCGGAGCGGCAGCGGCCAGAATGGAAGTTCAATCCTTTCGTGACTTCTGATCGAAGCAAGAACCGTAAAAGGCATTTCAATGCACCTTCCCGCATCCGAAGGAAGATTATGTCTTCCCCCTTTCCGAAGAGCTGAGGCAGAAGTACAACGTGCCATCTGTTCAGGTTGTGCGAGGACACTATAAAGGGCAGCAGACTGGCAGAGTGGTCCACGTGTACAGGAAGAAATACGTCATCTACACTGAGCAGGTGCAGCGGGAAAAGGCCAATGGCACAACGGTGCATGTGGGGACTCGCCCCAGCAAGGCAGTTATCACTAGGCTGAAACTGGACAAAGACCGCAAAAAGATCCTTGAACGGAAAACCAAGTCTCGTCAAGTAGGAGAGGAAAAGGGCAAATATAAGGGAGAAACCATTGAGGAGCTGCAGGAGTCAAATAATCTTATATACCGTTCTTATTAAGAACTGCTAAAATGAAAAAAAAATACGTTTTTGTGAAATTTCTTTCTTCCATGAGTGCACGTCCATCGCCGATGATGAACGCGCGCATGCCCCGCGTGTTCAAGGAGGTCTGTGGATGTGAACTCAGAACCTTCCCATGTGGGACAGCCCAGCCGAGCGGGCATTGCCGCTGCGACCCTGTCTGGCCCTCTGGCTCTCTTTTTTTTCTAGTTTCCTTTCTCTCTGCCTCTGCACTTTGGTCCCGGACATAGAGAGGAGAATGGAGCCCAGTAGCAGAGACAGGCCAGGGATGGCGCACCCTGCAGGGGCCGGAAGCACCGGGCCTTTCCCTCAGCAATCCCATGTCCCAGCAGGCCCTGGGCTCCGCTGCATCCATCCATCCGGCAGTGTTTGGACTCTGCTCTGGGCTCCGAGGAGAAGCTGTGAACCAGACAGGAGCTCTGGCCTCCTGGAGCTGACAGGCCAGGCGTTAGCCATGCGGTTCTACAAGGCCCTCCGCCCCACTTTGAGCTCATTGGAATGAGCCTCAGTAAACCTTTAACTTACGGACATGAAGCCTGAGCGATACAGTTGTATTCCTCAGGACCAGGCTTAAGTAGGTATCCAAGAAATATTTGCTTAATCAATGCACGGGAGGCTTAGATGAGATGGTGCACCCCACAGCCTCTGGTGTGAGGACGGCATTCGGTAGATATTTTCTTGGTTAGTGCATGAGAGGACTAACTGCTGTCTCCAGGGCCTGGCCACAGCAGGTGGACAATCAATGAGTGCTGAATGAATGAATGAATGAATGAATGAATGAGTGGACTGAAAGAGGTGGTGTTTGTACACAAGGCCCTTTAGATTCCCACTCCCTCCCAAGTCCCTAGGACTCACCATCCACCTGGACCTCTGTCCTGGCTCTCATGGTCCAGGCAGGGTTGATGGTGACTGCTACGTGGTAGGTGCCGCTGTCTGTAGGCTGGGCGCGACGCAGCAGCATGGAGCCGTTGGGGAAGCCGGTGATGTCTCGGGTTTCTGGGACCAGCAGTTAGCGTAATGGCTATGTCACTGGACTCCCACGTAGTCGACTGCGGTTCGCGTCCCGGACCCAGTGGCTTAAAACTTGCGTGCCCAAGATCCCGAGAGGAGAATGGAGGAGAAGGAATTGTGGCGTGACCATCCCCCCGGGGGGGGGGATTTCTCGCTTTCTGTCTCTCTGTCTCTCTCTGTCTGGCAAGTGCATGTGCCCTATAGCAAAAACCTCTCAAAAAAAAAAAAAAAGGGGGGGTGGTCTACCTTTCGAGCTATACATAAAGAATGGAAGGAAAATTTATATGTTTTAAGTTAAAGAAGATTTTTACGAGTCACAGTTTGGGTGTGTGATATTCAACTGCCAAAAATGAAATTGGAGGTTTTTAAAGATAAATACCTTTATTTGTTTCCTTGGTCATTTCACTAAAATAAAGCACAAGTGGACTGGTATCTTAAATTTAGCTTTAAGTGGATCAACTAAAAAAGCAGAGGTTCTGATCCCGTAAAGAAGAGAGATTAACAAGATTTTTTTTTTTTTTAATTTTAGCAAATTTTTATTTAGCCATCTGTTCAGGTTGTGCGAGGACACTATAAAGGGCAGCAGACTGGCAGAGTGGTCCACGTGTACAGGAAGAAATACGTCATCTACACTGAGCAGGTGCAGCGGGAAAAGGCCAATGGCACAACGGTGCATGTGGGGACTCGCCCCAGCAAGGCAGTTATCACTAGGCTGAAACTGGACAAAGACCGCAAAAAGATCCTTGAACGGAAAACCAAGTCTCGTCAAGTAGGAGAGGAAAAGGGCAAATATAAGGGAGAAACCATTGAGGAGCTGCAGGAGTCAAATAATCTTATATACCGTTCTTATTAAGAACTGCTAAAATGAAAAAAAAATACGTTTTTGTGAAATTTCTTTCTTCCATGAGTGAGAGAGAGGGGGATACGTAGACAGCACCCCATCAAAGTCTTGACCTTGCGGTCTACCCCAGCGTCAGCCAGCCCCGATCATGAACGCGCGCATGCCCCGCGTGTTCAAGGAGGTCTGTGGATGTGAACTCAGAACCTTCCCATGTGGGACAGCCCAGCCGAGCGGGCATTGCCGCTGCGACCCTGTCTGGCCCTCTGGCTCTCTTTTTTTTCTAGTTTCCTTTCTCTCTGCCTCTGCACTTTGGTCCCGGACATAGAGAGGAGAATGGAGCCCAGTAGCAGAGACAGGCCAGGGATGGCGCACCCTGCAGGGGCCGGAAGCACCGGGCCTTTCCCTCAGCAATCCCATGTCCCAGCAGGCCCTGGGCTCCGCTGCATCCATCCATCCGGCAGTGTTTGGACTCTGCTCTGGGCTCCGAGGAGAAGCTGTGAACCAGACAGGAGCTCTGGCCTCCTGGAGCTGACAGGCCAGGCGTTAGCCATGCGGTTCTACAAGGCCCTCCGCCCCACTTTGAGCTCATTGGAATGAGCCTCAGTAAACCTTTAACTTACGGACATGAAGCCTGAGCGATACAGTTGTATTCCTCAGGACCAGGCTTAAGTAGGTATCCAAGAAATATTTGCTTAATCAATGCACGGGAGGCTTAGATGAGATGGTGCACCCCACAGCCTCTGGTGTGAGGACGGCATTCGGTAGATATTTTCTTGGTTAGTGCATGAGAGGACTAACTGCTGTCTCCAGGGCCTGGCCACAGCAGGTGGACAATCAATGAGTGCTGAATGAATGAATGAATGAATGAATGAATGAGTGGGCTGAAAGAGGTGGTGTTTGTACACAAGGCCCTTTAGATTCCCACTCCCTCCCAAGTCCCTAGGACTCACCATCCACCTGGACCTCTGTCCTGGCTCTCATGGTCCAGGCAGGGTTGATGGTGACTGCTACGTGGTAGGTGCCGCTGTCTGTAGGCTGGGCGCGACGCAGCAGCATGGAGCCGTTGGGGAAGCCGGTGATGTCTCGGTTTCCCATGGCACTGCCATCTCTCTGGGGCCGCAGTTGCTCAGGGAAGTAGGAGAACAGCATTGTGCCCCCACTGGTCTCCTCCCCCAGGTACCAGTTGAAGTCCTGAAAGGTGTCTGGGACTCCCAGGACAGACAGGAGAAGATCCTGGTTCTTTTGAGGCTGCTCTGGAATCTTCTGGATATAAAGGGCTGCCCAGGAACTTTGAGGCATCCAGAGAACCAGAACTGAGGCTGTGAGGAGTTACAAGGGAGGCTTGAGATTGGAGGCATTCAGTGGGATCTATGGCATTCTCTTCTTTACAGTCCTCCTTTGGGAGCAAGGACTCAGTTGTTTATAGGAAACAGCACTGGGATTGATTAGTGATGTCTGACATGGGTGCAGGGGTGGAAGAACTGGTATGACTATCACAGATTTGCCCAGAGGTTTTTCTGTCCTGAGATGCTGTGTGACCTGCATCTAAGCACTTGGACTCTCTGAATTTATTCATTTGTTTATTCAGCCAATATTCGTTGGCATATGCATTATGTAAACTATAATGCCAATTATATACAACATGTCTAAAATTCCCTACATATCTAGTTACTGGGGAAACAACAGGGAACTAACCACAAAAAAGTCCTACTCCTATGCTCCTGACATTCTAGAAAATTCCATAAAGGCTGTGACTCTACTGCCCCTCCTCCCCCATCTTACTCTAATAATCCCACCTTCTTCTATAATATTTCCCTCCTACTCAGAGGAAACCACAGCCCCTGGGCTAAGTCCCACCTCCTCCGCTCAGGTTTCCTTCCTACCTGAGAGCAGGAGGCCCTTCCAGAAGCAGTCCTGGGTCTTGGTGGGAATCACCATCCTGGTGTCCTGTGGAGAGACGAGGGGGCCACCTGCTGGACGCTGAGGAGCCAGAGGGCCAGGCCTGGCTGCCTGTAGGGGCCAGCTCAGTGGGCCCCCTACAGTGTCTCCTAGACGCTGGGCTGGCACCCCTGTTCCGCAGGCTCTGGAACCACCCCTGTTCTTCTGTTCCCTGGATGAAGGCAGACACTGGTTGAACCAGTTTCTCAGGGTGACTGGGGAACTTCCCAGGGCTCCTCCTCTGACCCCCTTAAACTCTTCTTCCCATCCAGTGTGACAGCAACAGCTGCAGTGACAGCGGCAGTGACAGCGACCTCTGGCTGAGCAGGGGCCCGTCCCCACCCCACCAAGCAGGCCCCTGCAGGGAGGGTCAGCTCACGGCCACCACACATAACTGAGCCCACTTGGCCAAGTGGACACTGAGGCTCCGGGAAAGAAGCAAGTACCCTCCAGCTGGCTTACTCTGAAAGCTCCTGTCCAGTTTTTCAAGAGCATCCTTCCATCATTCTTTCCTTATCTTCACGCACATCCCCAACAGCCCACCTGGGTGCTCAGTGCTGGGGGTGCTGGTGACTCCCCCGCAGCCTGTGTCCAGCGGGTGGGTCTGGCCCTCAGCCAGGCTTTGCTACCACACACGACTGCAGGATCCTGGGGCAGATGGCTTCACCTCTCTGAGCCTTGGTGCCCCCTCTGGAGCGGGGGTGGGGATCAGTACCTCAAAGGATTTTGGGGGGAGTAACCAGAACTACAGGGAGAGAACCAGAGAACAGATGAGTAAGCAACAAATGGTGCCTATTGTATTATTATTATTAATATTATTGGCCTTGTCCCTGGCTGCTCCCTCCCCCACAACCCGCCAGGCGTCCTTGTGATCCAGCTCAAGGGAAGTGCGGTTTCCCTTCGGGGTGAGGGGTTCCAATCCCCACCTCCACTTTTCCCCGACACCTGGAAGGTTTCGAGGTGGTGCTCACAGGCTCACAACCGGCCCCCCGTACACACACTCTCAATCCCTCTTGCTGCAGTTTTGCAATTTATTCCCTGATAGAGGGTGTTGCAAACCCAGCAGTTATTTCCAGGCTGCTCATAGAGCAAAGCCAGAGATTCTGGATTTTCCAGTTGCTAGAGCGCGCTCTAGCGATTCCTTTTGCATTATTAAAAAGTGAGTCGAGGTTTAGTGCAGAGCATTTAGACAACTGTCGACAAGAAGGGGAAAAATCCAAGCAGCTTTGAACTGTTCTCGAGATAGTCACTGCTAATATGAGGTCGAGGTCCGGACTTCCATCCTCAGACTGGCAGCACCCCTGCTTCGCCCCAGCGGTGGAAGGCAGGTCCTAATTGGCTCACGCCTCCTAAGCGGTACTATTCCTTGGCCAGGGATTGGTTGAGCGGTGGGTGGTGCCGGCCGATGAGATCGGAGGGGATGCGGTTGGGAAAGGTTCCTTAGTTTACCCGGGAAGGGATGAGTGAGAAGTCCGGAATGCAGCTCCCACCTGGGCTGCACCCCGAGAATGATGCCCATAGAACCTAGAGCAGAGAGGCACAGCTGAGCCCGGCGCGCAGGGCCTCGAGCAGATCCAATCTGGTTCCTGTTCAGTCCCAGCCTGAGGAGGCGGCGCTTCCTGACCCTGGTGTCTGAAGCTTCCTCCCCATCGCAGTTTTATAAACCCCCCACCATTCACTTCAGAAATCTAGTTGGTTCTTGAAAATTCTACAGTAAGTGAAGAATTGAAAAACAAACACATTTTTCTTCCTTCAAAGTTTTAAAACGATTTTTTATTGCAGCAGAATACAAAATTTCCCATTAGAAAGTGCATACTTCCTGAGACCGACAGTTGGGGTAATGGTTATGTCGCTGGACTCCGACCTAGTCAACCGTGGTTCGAGTCCCAGACCTGATGGCTCAAAACTCATGCTGGGCATGTGCGTGCCCAAAGTCCTGGGAGGAGAATAGAGAAGGGGCCCCCTTCTCATTTTCTGTCTCTCTCTCCAGCAAGCACATGCGCTCTATACCAAAAATATCTCTCTTAAAAAAAAAAAAAAGTGCTCACTTCCGTGGTATTTAGTACATTCACAATGGTGTGTGGTCATCACAACTCTCCGCAGGAAACCTCGAACCTACAAAGCAATCTCTTCTCGTTCCTTTTTTCCTCTAGCTCCCAACAATGACTGATGTTTTTCTGTCTTAATGGATTTGCCTTTTCTGGGCATCTCATAGAAATGGAATCATACACTATGAAAGCTTTTGTCTCTAGCTCCTTTCACTTAATGCTATCAAGGGTCACCCACTGGAGCATGTATCAGCATTTCATTTTTTATGGCTGAATACTATTCCACAGCACAGATACAACATGTTTTGCTTCTCCACTCATCACTTGGCCAACATTTGCCATGCTTCCACCTCGAGGCTGTTATAAATAGTGCTGCTATGGGGCCGGGAGGTGGTGTGGTAGTTAAAGGTGCTGGACTCCCACATGGCTGACCTCGGTTCAAGTCCCAGACCTGGCAGCTTGCTTTCTCACTCTCTCTCTCACTCTATCCCTCTATGGTCATATAAAAATAAATAAATGGATAAAGTTAAATAAAATAATTAAAGGAAAATTTTACAAAAAAAATAGTGCTGCTATGAATATCTGTATACAAGGATTTGCCTGAATTTGCCTATTTTCAATTCTTCTGGGGATATACCTAGAAGCAGAACACTTCTTCACTTTTTAGTAATAATTTTTTAAAACATTTTTTAATTTATCTTTTCACTTGTGTTTTCAAGCTGCCAGGTCGGGGTCTTGAAACGTGGACAGCCACATGAGAATACAGTGCCTTAACCACCAAACCACCCACTGGCCCCCACTTCTTCATTTTAAAAATAAGTTAGGTTTCAGTAGCCGAGGCACTCTTATCCTGAGCAATCTCCAACCCAGAGACTTTTGAGACCTCACAGCTCCTCAAGGCGAGAGGATACTGGCTTGAACTCTGACCTCCCCCCACCATAGCGACAGGTGCACTGTGGAGGGATTTGGAGTGTTTCAGCTTCTCAGCCATCTCCATCAGACCCCACCCCGTTCTCTGATATGCAAACTGTGGCATTCTCAATCTTAAGTAGGGTTTGCAGAAGAGCTACACCAACATTCTGGGCCCATTCTCCATTCCTGGCTCTGTGGACCCCAAATCCCCTCAAACAGGCCATCACATACAACACTGGTGAGACCGGATTAGCACAACTTCTGTGAGGCAGTCATCTCGCCATCCCAAGGACAAGGGCACACTCACTGACCCGGCAACCCCGCCTCCACCTCCACCTCCGGGGTGTGCCCTGCTCCCACGCACCAGCATGAGCTCAATGGCGCTGTGCAAGTTACTCTGTACAAAGCTGTACCAGTAAGAGGCTGGAAATGATGCCAACACCTGTTCCTGGGGCCTTGGCTAAAAAAGTCCCATACAGCCCAGCTGCAGCATAGAGGTAGTAAACACCACCGGGTGACGACAGGGAGGCCGACTGGATCCCGGTAAACCTGAACAGTCTGGGTACAGCTGCGGGTGTGCCCATGGTCCTGGCAGGCAGCAAGGAGTGGGTACGGTGACATGAGAGACTGTCAGGATCTGTCTCTGTCTCTCACAAAATAAGTACACTTTAAAAAATGTCCTGTATGCCCTACCCACGAGAGGGGAGTACGAGGCGGCCACAGAACTAAGGAGGCTTTCCCTGGATGGCAGAAACCTTAATAAAAGCAAGGTGCCGTGGCCGGCTGGTGGTGTGGTGGTTAAGGTGCTGGACTCCCACACGGTCTGCTATGGTTTGAGTCCCGGACCTGGCGGCTTGCCTTTTCACTTTCTCTCTCTCTCTCTGGTGAGTGCATGTGTTCCGCAGCAAACTGAAAAATAATAACAAATAAATAATAAAATAAATAATTCTTAAAAAAAAAAGCAAGGTGCAGGGGCCTGCAGATGGTGTAGTGGTTGGGGTGCTGGACTCCCACAGGGCTGACCACAGTTCAAGTCCCAGATCAGGTGGTTTGAAACTCATGCTACGCCTGTGTGCATGTGTACCCAAAATCCCAAGGGGAAGATGGAGAAGGGAAGGTGTGGTCATCACCCCAGAGGGGTGATTTCTCACTTTCTGTCTCTCCGGCAAGTACATGCGCCCTACAGCAAAAATCTCTCCAAAAAAAAAAAAAAAAAAAAAAACTTTAATTAAAAAAAAAACAAAAAAACAAAAAAAACAAGGTGCAGAAGGAGCATGTGGGGGAGGGATAAAAGAAAAAAAGGTGCTATTTTCTGTCTGTGCACAAATGGACTCACCAGAAAACAGAGCCACAATTTATCTGCACTGGAGCAGGGAACCCGGGTGGGGCTAGATAGGAGGGTTCCCCCCAAAATATTCAGGTCCTAACCCTGGAGCCTGTGACTGTCAGGTGACTCCGCAGAGGGACTTTGCAGATGCCACGAAGGATCTTGAGGTGGACAGGTGATCTAATGCGATCACAGTGGTCCCTTAGGCGGGAGGAAGGGCGGAAGGTCAGAGGAGGATGTGATGGAAGGAAAGCCAGGAACGTGGGGGCCTCTAGACGCCGGACCCCCATCCAGTGTGAGGACTCTCCCTGGGGCCTCCAGAAGGGACACAGCCCTGCTGACACCTTGGTTATAGCCCTGCTCTTTGGACTTCTGCCCTCCAGGACCGAGGGAGAATCATTGTGTGCTGCTCCAGCTCACTAAGGCTGCGGTTGATAAAATTCCCCCATCTAAAGTGTATGATTCAAGTATTTTTTTTTTTTTTTTAGTGTAGGATATGATTTTTAGACATCGTGCTAGATTAGACAGAACATCGGCCATTCTCGCCATCTTAAAGCATACAATTCAGTGAGCCTCATAAATCTGCGATGTGCGAAATGCGGTATCCACAGGCAGAAGAGCCACGCTGGACCCTTACCCTACACTCGCTCCTCACGAACCCAAATGCATCTCTGCTGCCTTTTCTGAACTCTGGGTTTGAGAATGTTTATGTGCTCTCTAATAAGTTATAAGAGGATGAGAAAAAAGAAAAAGACGAGCTTCCCCCCGGTGTCTGAGGAGCCCGAGGACTTGGGTTCTTGCGGCCTTGTTGATTCAAGGTCTAGTTTCCTCCCTTCTGGTTCTGTCCCTGGTGACGGTCCACGTGAACCTGGAGCTCCTCTTGATTCCCACAACAGACCCCCTTCTGTCTGGTCACTCATGATGTAATAAATAGGCTTCCAGGAGACCCTGGGCGCGGAATGGACAAGGAGCTTACACTCTGACAAAGCAACCAGCCCCTCCTTGTCGCCCAACTCTGCAAGGCCTCACTGGGTTCATGGCCCCTCGGGTCCCTGCCTCTGCTCTGCTTCTGCCTCCCAGCCTTTTCTGTTCTGCAATCCCTCCTCTGTTGGAGCAGACACCACCAAATCCTGCCTGTCTTCTCTCATGGGGCATCCCGACCCAAGATAGCTTCTGTTCTCATGAAGAAATAAATAAATAAACTTAAAACAAAAACAAACACAAAAACAAACGCTGGTCACAAAGACCTGGGCGAGCGTCGCTGGCTGGCAACCCTGTGTGTGCGACCACACATGGCTGCCGGGCACTCGGGTGCTTCAACCCCTCCCCACGGGGCAAGGATGGCCAGCAGCTGGCGCCGGTTCTTCAGGGCCCTGCCCATGAGCTTTCTCCCAAGGCTGATCTTGCTCGGGGCCCTTTTCTCCGTAACACACCGGGATCCTGGGTCTAAGCACCACCTGCATTCCAAGTCCTGCTGGCAAGCAAGTGACAGAAAGCGGGTGGGCTTGGGCTGAGGCAGAGAGGGCGCTCTTGAGGTCCGGCACTGAAGCAGGCAGTCTCTGAGGGGGGTCTTCATTCACTGAGGCGTGGCCCAGCCACGGAGGCCCATGTCCTTGCCAGCTAGTCTCTCTAGTCAGTCCGGTGCTGTCACCTGGTGCCCCCGGCCTGTGGGCCCTGGGAGTTGTCCAGACTGCTCACAGCGGAGTAGGCGACATCCTGGGAGGGAGCAGGCAAACTGTAAGCTGCCCCCAAGCCCAGCACCAAAGAGCTCAGGCCTGTCCCTCCCCTCTCCACGGGGACTGCTTCTCAAGGTGAGGCAGATCCCCAGGCCCCATCACTCTCAGCGGGCTGCCTTCCAGCCAGTGCTAGGGCATTCGCCAGCCCACAGGAAGCGCTGGGAAGTGAGCTCAGGGCATTCACTGGCAGGAAGGGCTGGGAAGTGCCCCTGCAGGCCTTGGGGCTCCTGGATCCCTGTGGGGATCTCGAGATGCCTGGTCCCTCCTCAGGAAAGTCTCCATTAGTGGCTCAGGAGGACCCCTCCCCACCTCTGCTGCCCCACTGAACTTACCCCATTAGCTGAGGATCCGACACCGTCCTTACCTGGGGAAACAGGAGAGAAAGCTGTCATTTAGGTGCAGGGCGCACCCTATCTGGGCAAAACAACAGCACCTTTAAAGATGAGCAAAGTGTGGGACCCGCAGCTGGTGTGATGGCTATGTCACTGGACTCCCATGTAGTCAACCATGGTTCAAGTTCTGGATCCGGTGGCTTAAACTCACATGGTGCCCAAGATCCCGAGAGGATAATGGAGGAGAAGGGATTGTGGCGTGGCCGTTCCATTGCAGGGGTGATTTCTGGCTTTCTATCTCTCTGTCTCTGTCTCTTTCTGGCGAGCGCACATGCCCTATAGCAAAAACCTCTCCGAAAAAAAGATGAGCAAAATTTCCCACGATTTGTGCCCGTGCTGCAAGGCCGGAGGAAGTAGAGACAAACTGTGTCTCAGCCAGAGTGGACAGAGGGGACAAGGAGGGGCCAGAAGGGCAAGACCAGGGTGTTCCACAGCACCCGCTCACATACCAGAAGGCGTCGGCTCGCAGTCTGCCGCCGCCCCCTTTCATCCTAGGAAGTAAACCTGGGGACGGCTCAGGGCCGTGGCGATCCCCATCAGAGATGCCCGACCACCCGATCCCTGCTTTCCTCTCATGTATCTGTGTCTTTCTACTCCACCACTGCGCCTCCTCAAGTGTACGTCTGGCCGAGCAGGCCTCGACATCAAGGGACAACAACGCTGGGGAACCTGGGAAGGAGGTGTGTGGGTGTCGGGGCCCCAAAACTCCCAGTTCCAACTATGAGATTGGGGAGCCCCTTCCCTTCGTGGTTCACGCATTTGTCAAATGGGGATGGCGCATGTGCTCTGTAATGAGTCGGTCAGCCAGGTTATTAAATATAAATAAATACGTAGTGAGCAGGGGCTCTGGAACCAGATGAGCGAGCTCAAAGCCCATCTCTGTCCTTGAGGAGCTGTGTGACCTAGGACAAGTGTCTTAACCTCTCTGTGCCTGTTTCCTCAGCAAATAGCAGTATTATTCAGCAAACAGTGAATGTCTACCTTGTGCAGATTCATTCTAGGTGCCAGGATGCAACTGTGAGCGACTCAGCCAGCCAGCCCTGTTCTCCTGGAGCCTGTACGCCAGTAATAATAACAGCAATAACATCGTAGCTCTCAGGCATCCATCTCCCAAACACTGTATTATCGGTACAGGTACTCCACGTTACAGACGAGGAAACGGAGGCACGGAGATAAGCCGTTTGTCCTCGGTGACACCGGAAAGCTGCAGTGCGCTGAGCCCACCACTCAGCAAACACTTCAGGTGTCTCCTTGGTGCCTGGCCCAGTGCTAGGTGGTGCTGGGGACACAGCTGAGACCATGACAGCCCCGGTTCTACCCTCCTGGGGCTCACAGGTCACTGTGGGAAACAGAAAGTTCCCCCATAGTGATGACTCAGGGTGGGCAAGACTAGGGTGGGGGAAGCTTAGTCTGGGGGATCAGGGCGGGCTTCCTGGAGGAGTGGCCATCCCTTTGGGAGGTGAGAGGTCTATTTTGTTTAATGGTGGAGGAAAAGCTTTGTAGTCAGGCCTGCCCGCCACGTGATCTGCCACTATCCAGTGGGTGACTGCAGGTGGGCAGCTTCACCCCTCAGCACGCTTTCACAGCTGCCGAATGGGGCTCAAGCAGGACCCACTTTGCTGGGGACTGAGGCATTCGAGGGGGCTGTGCACAGCAAGGGCCTGGCTCATGGAATGTAGAACAGCAAACGCAGCTCTTCGGGCCGCAGCCTTAGCTGAGGGGCTTGGCTAGAGGCAGCATGGGGCGGCCACTCTGGGCTGGGCAAGGTCCAGGCCAGGTCCTTGAGGTGGGAGCGCACCTGGGCCTGTTAGAACGAAGGGGGGGGGTGCCAGCTCCTGCCACCCCCTCCAGGAGCCATCTTGAGCAGGAGGACGGAGCACCGCTGGGGGCTATTATTCTACCAACACCTGCCTGGCAGGGCTCCCGTGTCACCCAAATTAAAAGCCAAAGTCAAGGGTTTGCCCCCTCGTGCAGTGCTTGAGCACAGTGTGGAGGGAGCCAGATCCTACATGGCTGACAGGTTCAAATCCTGGCCCTGGCAGATTGAGAAACATACCAGGTGTGTGTGTGTGTGTGTGTGTGTGTGTGTGTGTGTGTGCATGCACGGGTGCTGCCCAGGACCTGACAGGATGGAACAATGGAGGGAGGACTGTGTGGTCAGGCTCCACTGGGAGGTCTCTGTCTGTCTGTCTCTCTCTTGCATGCATACACGCTCTCTGGCATAAAGAAAAAAAAAATGAAGCTGAGGTCAGACAGTGGCAGGCAGTGGCATGGTGCCCTGGTGAGACTGACTCATGGGGGAAGGTTCTAGGTTCGTATCCAGAGCCCTCCCTGAGTATTCTGGGCACACGCGTGCTCATGATCCAGGGCTGGCTGAGGCTGGGGATGGGTCATGGTGTGAGGACCTGCAACAGCACGAAGCTGGCCAAAGTCCTCGCTGTGGCCTTCGAGACTCTCTATGAGCTCACGAGCAAGACTCTTTGGTTGTGTGTCTTCATCTGTAAAATGGGACCAGCAGTTAGCATAATGGCTATGTCCCTGGACTCCCATGTAGTCGACCGTGGTTCGAGTCCCGGACCTGGCAGCTTAAACTCACACCGGGCACGTGTGCGTGCGTGCCCAAGATCCCGAGAGGAGAATGGAGGAGAAGGGATTGCGGAGTGGCCATCGCCCCTGGGGGGTGATTTCTCACTTTCTGTCTCTCTGTCTCTGTCTTTCTGGTGAGTGCACGCGCCCTATAGCGAAAACCTCTCCAAAAAAAAAAAAAAAAATTAAAATGGGGAAGCTCAGTGTGGGGGCGAGGACCAAGGGAGAGGCTGCACGTGGAGAGCTTAGTGCAGAGCCCAGCACACAGTAGGTGCTCAAATACGGCAACTCTGGGGATGCTCAAGCATGGCTGGCAGGTGGGCGATGTGACAAGGAGAAAGGGACTCACGGCGCTGTCTGAAACGCAGGAAATACCACAGGGCTCCCACGCACAGGACAAGTGCGACTATGGGTCCGAGCACGAGGAGGGTGATTTTCCAGGCAGACATGCCTGCGTGTGACTGCTCCCCGGAAGTTCCTGTCGGAAGAGAACGAAACAGGTTCTTAGGTAAGGACGCTTCTGGGGTTTTTATCTACCTCATTCGGGAAATGGCACCCTGGATTTCCTTCAGGAAGCCACCACTTCATCCCCCTCAGTCTATATGGTCCAGGTGATTGACCCCATCCCCTGGTTCCTAGGGTGGGACTTTGAATCAGGCCTGGCCTGTCAGCACATTCCATTCTCCCTGGCTGCTATTGGTTCAGATGTGGGCTGTGAGCTGAGCTGGGCCAATGACAGCCAGCCCTGGGACTTTGGCTTGAGCCATTCAGAGCACTGTGTTTTTCCTCCTGGATTACTAAACCCCTGGATGTGAGCCTATAGTTGCTGGGGGCCATCTTGCTTCCCTGAGGACAGAACTCGACAAAGAAAACCAGGATTAAAAAAAGCAGAGAGAGGGCTGGATCCCACGTGACTGATGGCATGCTTCAAATCCCGGACTTGGTGGCTTGAAAAGCTTGCCAGGTGTGGGACCAGCAGGTGGTGTAGCAGTTCCGTTGTTAAACTACCACATGGCTGACTGCAGTTTGAGTCTTGGACTCAGTGGCTTCAAAATCATGCTGGGTGCAGGGAACCAGCAGTTAGCGTAATGGCTATGTCGCTGGACTCCCATGTAGTCGACTGCGGTTCGCGTCCCAGACCCGGTGGCTTAGAACTCACGCTGGGCACGTGTGCGTGTGTGCCCAAGATCCCAAGAGGAGAATGGAGGAGAAGGGATTGCGGCGTGACCATCCTCCCTAGGGGTGATTTCTCGCTTTCTGTCTCTATGTCTCTCTCTGTCTGTCTGGCGAGTGCACGCGCCCTATAGCGTTTTTCATGCTGGGCGCGTGTGTGTGTGTGTGTGTGTGTGTGCCCAAGATCCCAGGAGGAGGGAATGAAGGAAGAGATTGCGGTGTGGCCCTCTTCCCTGGGAGTGATTTCTCACTTTCCCTCTCACTGTCTCTGTCTCTCTTTCTGAGGAGTTAAGTGCCCTAAGGCAAAAACCTCTAAAAAAGAAAAACGTGCCAGGTGTGTGTGGGTGTGTGCTCAAAATCCTGAAAGGAGGGAGAAATGGAGGAGGAGGGATTGTGGTGTGACCATTTGCCATGGAGAGGCTTTCTCCCTCTCTGTCTCTCTCTGCTGAGTGCACACACCCTTTGACAAATTAACAAAAAAGCAAAGCAGAGACGGGGACAGTAAAACATGATGATCCGTGAGGCTGACCACACGGGAAGGTTCTGTGTGTCCGGAGCCCTCCCTGAGTCCTCCACGCATGCATGTGCCCACAGTCTGGGGCTGCGTGAGGGTCACAGTATCGAGACCCTGTTGAGGGCGTTGTCTCTGTCTGTCTCTTTTGGTCATAGAAAAAAGAATTAAACTTGAAAAGAAAAAAAAAAGCAGAGATAAGAGATGTAAAGAAAAGTTAGAAAAAGAAAAGCAGAGATAAGAGATGTAAAGAAAAGTTCCTGGGTCACATGTTTGGAGCACCCGGATTGTCCAGGCCTGCTCAGCAAGATGAACGCCTCAGGGGGAGCGGCGGTGGATTTAGAAAAATGTCACACAAACACATAAATACAGAAAAGCGAGGATCGGGTGATCGGGAGTCTCTGATGGAGACAGTCAGGGCCCTGAGCCGTTCCCAGCTTTATTTTCGTACAGAGCAAGAGGGGTGGATACAGGATGTGAGACCAGATGCCTCACTGAATGTAAGCGCGAGCCGTGGGGCATCCTGTGTCTTGCAGGTCTAGCCTCTTCCTGTCTCCCTGCCCAGTGGGGCTGATACACAATTCCTCTCTACCTCTGCTGGCCTTGCAACGCGCGCCCGTGGGCAACTGCCTCTACTCATTTCTTTCTTTCTTTCTTTTTGGAGAGGCTTTTGCTATAGGGCGGGTGCACTTGCCAGAAAGACAGAGAGAGACAGAGAGACAGAAAGCGAGAAATCACCCCCCAGGGGGGATGGCCACGCGCATTCCCTTCTCCTCCATTCTCCTCTCGGGATCTTGAGCATGCACGCACACGCGCCCGGCTTATAATCCCCAAGGACAAGCAATAGTTGAAAGGGCTAATTAACACTTAAAAACATGATTAGAGAAATAAAAAGGAGGAGATGAGGTGATCCCCGGTACTCCTCATTCCAAACTTTCTCTCGTTTTATATACTTTACGTTTTGGCCCACATTGGTGGGCCTCATGGCTGCAGAAGTTCACTATCAAGGGACAGAAAAAGCTAAACGTCAATATGCAAAATGGAAGGCCTTTAGTTCAGGAAGGGCCCTGACCTGGTATTAGCATGGGACCGAGAATATGCTTGTATTTTTTCTAGAATTTTCATCAAGGCCACTGTAGGTTTCAGCATGACTGGTAAGATCACTTAACCATGAGCTCACAACAGGACGAGCTGGACAGATGGAGACAGAGAAACCCCGAGAACAAAAAGCGGCAGAGAAAAAGGAAAAGGACGAGATCGACAGACAGCCCCGCCCCTCACGTGCGGACAAGTGAAGGCCTTAACCAGAAATGCTGAAAAATGAATAAAGGACCAGGAGCAGCCAGTCATGGCTCCCTTTGCTGTTCCTGGCTGTGATCAGTATTCCAACTCTACAGGGAAGTGCTTCCCCATCACACAAAGATAAAGCTTATTGGGCCTGTGTTCCGGATCCTCCTACGTTACACCCCGTTACCTGGAAGGCTCTAGAACTTCATGCATTCACAAATGATTCACGTCCACTGATGCCCTGACAACCAGTGGGTAAAGTTTAATTACCTGCTGTTACTGACCCACCCTCTATTTGTCTTTCCAACACACGAGCGTCCTGTGTACAAATTATTCAAGGAATAAAAAGAGCCATTGTACAATTTTACAATGAGACCCACGCGTGACGGTTGACATCACATTGCATACTAATCCCTGTCACAATAGTTCTGGCTTGGTTCCAGGAAACTAACCGTCCCTGGATTACACGTCACTATAACACACCTGTCAAAGTTATCTCCTTTTTTTTTTTTTTTTTTTGAGAGGTTTTTGCTATAGGGTATGTGAGTTGCCAGAAAGACAGAGAGACAGAAAGCAAAAAATTACCCCCTAGAAGGAATGGCCACACTGCAATCCCTTCTCCTCCATTCTCCTCTCAGGGTGTCTTGGGCATGCATGCACATGCGCCCGGCATGAGTTTAAGCCACTGGGTCCAGGACTTGAACTGTGGTCGACTACATGGGGGTCCAGTGACATAGCCATTACACCAACTGCTGATCCCCAAAGTTATCTCTTCTAACATCCAACCTTTTTTTTTTGGAGAAGATTTTGCTATAGGGTGCATGCGCTCACCAGAAAAAGAGAGACAGAGAGAAAGAAAGTGAGAAATCATCCCCCAGGGGGGATGGCCACGCCACAATCCCTTCTCCTTCATTCTCCTCTCAGGATCTTGGGCATGCACACACACGGGCCCGCTGTGAGTATAAGCAACCGGGTCTGGGACTCAAACTGCTGTTGGCTACATGGGAGTCCAGTGACATAGCCATTACACTAACTGCTGGTCCCCTAACATCCAACTTTTTGATTGGTCATGTTCAAAACACCAATTATGGCAGGATTTATTCCCAGTGTCTTAACAACTCCTGAAGGTCACCAACAAAAGGATCTTTGGAAAGCAGCTATGGCCCTTAATCATTCCCAATTCCTATGTAGTGAAGACTTGCAAGTTTCCACCTACATATTCGGACTAATGGCCTTGCGAAACGGGCACAGATCGTGGGAAACTGGGCCTTTACTCATTTCTAAAGACTGCCATTGTTGGGACCAGCAGATGGCGTAATGATTGCATTGCTGGGCTCCCATGTAGTTGACCGTGGTTTGAGTCTTGTATCCAGTGACTTAATACGCGCTGGGCGTGTGTGAGTGCATGCCCAAGATCCACAGAGAAGAATGGAGGTGGATGAATTGTGGTGTGGCCGGATGGGGTGATTTCTTGCTCTCTGTCTCTGTCTGCCTCTCTCTGTCTTTTTGGCAAGCAAATATAAAAAAAACCCCCTCCCTCTCAAAAAAAAAAAAAAAAAAACCTGCCATTGTTCTACCAAGACCCAGCTGCTCCCTACACTGGATCAAACCATACTGCAAGGTGCATTGCTTTTTTTTTTCTTTAACAATTATTTTCTTTCTTTATTTATTTACTTATTTTAATTTGACCACTGAGGGACAGAGCTAGTGAGAAAGCAAGCTGCCAGATCCAGGACATGAATCACAGCTGGCCATGTGGGAGTCCAGCACCCTTAACCACCACACCACCCCCTTCAGGGGCCGGCAGGTGGCGTGGTGGTTAAGGGCGCTGGACTCCCACATGGACTTCAATAAAGTCGTTTTTTGTTTTTTTGCTTGGGCACACTTTGAGTATGCTTCTGTTCACTTCCTTCGATATGGTTCTGCCTAAGACACTTAGTGAGGCCTTTCTGAGCTGCTGGGGAAGAAGCGTCCCACAGGTCCCACAGCTACCCTGGCCTACGTGTGGGGTGTATCCGGGCAGCGGGACAACGGTCCCAGTGGTATGGATGTTAACAGGAGAGTAAAGTTGACCCCACTGGTCCTTTTCTGACATGGCTGGGAGAAGGATGGGAGTCAGAGGGCATTCTATGGCTTGGGATTCCCTTGGCTGGGGATGGCATTCTGATCCTCCCTCAGAGGGGACTCTGCTGTGACCTCCTCTTTAGGTTCCCCTGTTCCTCCCACCCAGGGAGCTCCTCACCGCTGAGCAGGACAGGCAGTTCGTTCTGGCCAGTCCCCAGGGCATTGGTGACGCTGCAGTAGAACGTTATATTATTGGGTTTGTCCGTGGCATCAATCAGGAGCTGGGCACCCTGGGCCTTAGCAAAGGGTGGCAGTGGTCCCACGGTCCTGGAAGAGACAGACAGAAGGTGAAGAAGTGGCCTCTGCTGGAGGCCCGGAGTGACAGTGATGGGGCACTTGCAGTGTGCCCGGAGCGGAGAAACCCTCAGCCCTCTACAATATAAATTCAGAGCAACTCTCAAGTCCCCTACTCTTCTCTTCCTCTCACCTCCACTTCCACCCCACCAGCCTTCAAAATCTGTGCAAAATCCCACCGCGGCTCACCGCCGGCCGCCTCCACGTTCTGAAGCTTCTGCCTGCTGGATGCACAACGGCCTTCACGCTGGGCATGCTGCTCTCGTCTCCTGTCTGTTCCCCACGCCGCAGACAGGGGGCCCCCTGCGACCCTAAGTCAGCCCTCATTCCTCCCTGCTCAGAACCCTTCCCTCAGAGTAATGCCAAAGCCCTCCACAAGCGGCGAGCCCCACAGGATCCGCCCCTATACCTCTGCCCACATTATCTATCATTCTGTGTCCACAGGGTCTCCTCCTAGGGCCTCAAGCACTCCAGTTCCGCAGCCAGATGCTGCGCAGGGAGGGAGTGACGGCCAGAAACGTGTGTGCTTACGCCGTTCCCTCGGCCCGGCCCGTGTGCTTGTCCCCCAGGCGCCCTCCTAGCTCAGGCTCACCTCCTGGCCTGTGTTCAGATGCCATCTTAACGACCTGAAAGCTATGACAGCGGACTCCTTCCCCCCATCTGCTTTATCTTTTCCCCGGCAGGTGCCGTGACCGGCTGCACACCACGTACGTACAACTCCACCTCGTTTATTTGTCTCTCACTAGAAGGGAGCCCCACGGGGCGGGGGGGTGGGTCGTTGAGGCTGTTTGGTGGTGGGGGTGGGGGGGATTTAGTCTGCTTTGTTTACTAAAGTATGTTGGTTTTTAGTGCCTGCCGCATGGTAGGCACTCTTGTTGTTTTTGGTTTTTCTTTTTTAAGGTTTTTGCTATAGGGCACATGCACTTGCCAGAGAGAGAGAGAGAGAGACATAGAGGGGAAAAGTGAGAAATCATCTCCCCAGGGGGATGGCCATGCTCCAATCCCTTCTCCATTCTCCTCTTAGGATTTCAGGCACACACACACACACACACACACACACACACATGCGTGCACGCGCCTGGAATGCATTTCAGGCCATTGGGTCTGGGACTTGAATGTGGTCAGCCATGTGGCATTCTAGCACTTTAGCCACCACTTCACTGCTGAGTCCTCCTCTTATAATAGGATCTTAATACCACAGTCCACTCTCAGTCTTAGTCAACTTGGCTCCAGTGCATGCTCCTCCATGCTTCTCTTGGGATCTTCGGCACGCATGCACATGTGCCTGGTGTGAGTTTTAAGCCATGGGAGTCCAACAACCTAATCATTAGGCCATCTGCTGGTCCTAGGGGGTTTAGTGTCTTAACCACCACTCCACCTGCTGGTCCCGACGCTCTGGTTTAACGCACACCCTCTGCAGAGCCCAGACTCTACTAAGCTGTCTGGCTCAAGGGCCTGAACCGTGGCTCTTTGAGGCAAGATATTCAGGTGCTGTCTGTGAAAACCTTTGACTGGCAGTTTCTCTAACTGATAATCAGTAACTGACCGTGTTGAGCACACAGGGAGGGGCAGGGCAAGTCACCATCATGGTATTGCATATTAGAAATGGAAAATGACCTTTGGATCCCATATCATGGACTGATTACATAACTGATAGTACAGCCATAGGAGGGACCTTCAAAAACTCTGTGGAGAGGGGCCGGCAGATGGCATGGTGGGTAAGGGCGCTGGATTCCCACATGGCTGACTGTGGTTAGAGTCCTGGACCTGGCGGCTTCCTCTCTCACTTTCTCTCTCTCTCTCTCTCTGTCCCTCTCTGATCAAATTAAAATAAATAAATTAAATAAATAACTGATTAAATAAGTAATTAAAAGAAACTTTGTGGAGAGATGGAATTAAAGTATGAGTTTATTTTGGTGCAAAAAAAAATCGAAATCTAAGCATAGTTAGTACGCACTTCTGTGAACTTTTTTAAGACCATGGTTTGGTGGCACCCACCAACATAAGGAAAGGGGCAGTGGATGCTTTGAAACATAAACCATAAGGCAGATTGATGGATGGATAAGGCCGGCCCTGTAGTGCAACAGCAAAGCACTGTGCGCTGGGAGCCAGATCTCATGTGGCCAACCACGGTTCAAATCCCGGCCCTTGTGGCTTGAAAAACACACCAGGTGTGTGTGCATGGGTGCCTAAAATCCTGACAGGAAGGAAAAATGAAGGGATGGCGGTGTGACCATGCCCTATTATGGGGTGTGCTTCCTCTGTCTGATGAGCACACGCGCCCTCTGGAAACTAAAAAAAAAGATGTAAAATGGCCTAGATGTGGTGGCAAGGGGGTAGCACAACGCTCAGATGTGAGGAAGACCGGGATTCAGTTCCTGGTTGACCAGTGTACGCCGGCAGGCACCTGCCTGGCTGGGAAAGCTGGGGGAGGCTGTGGCATGAGACTCTGCTAAAGGTGGCCCCTCTTCTCATGACGATAAATAAATAAACTTTAAACAGTTATGTAAAGGGGGGCACAGGTGGCATGGTGGTTGAGGCTCTGGACTCCCACATGGCCGACCATGGTTCAAATCCTGGATGTGGCAGCTTGCATTCTCACCTTCCCTCTCTGTCTGCCTGTCTGTCTCTCTCTCTGGAGAGTGCGTGTGCCCTAGAGCAAATTAAAATAAATAAATAAAATTAAATAAATAATTCTTAAAAAGAAGAGTTATGTAAAGGGACCAGCAGATGGCATAATAGTTATGTTGCTGAATTCTAACATAGTTGACTGAGGTTCGAGTCCTGGACCCGGCAGCTTAAAACTCATGTTGGGCATGTGTGCGTGCGTGCCCAAGATCCCAAGAGGAGAGTGGAGGAGAAGGGAATGCAGCATGCACCCCCCCAGGGGAGTGGTTTCTCACTTTCTGTTTCTCTGTCTCCCTGTTGAGCACATCCACCCTACAGCAAAAATCTCTCTAAAAAACCACAAAAGTTATGTAAAATCATTGATCTCTTTGCCTTTTTCTTCCCCACCTTTTAACCCCAACCCGGTACGAATCTGGAGAAATCTGACTGCTCTGGGCCTCACTTGCTCACCCAGGCGGGGGGCAGTACCCGCCCATCAGAGCACGCTGAGCAGGCTACAAGAGGTCACCAGGCAGGTGTACGGACAGGGCTCGGGTTTGGAACCTGCTGCGGGTTTGACGGCTGCTTCTGTTCTCCTGAGGTTGACTTTTAACCCGACTACACTGGCTGAGGGAGTCCATGGGCTGAGACGGGGCTGTGGGCAGGCATAGCCCCGGGAAGGAGGACCCAGATCGGGGCTAAACCAACTCGCAAACTGCAGTCGCAATTCAGGAACTGCACTGGGGGCCCAAAGTTATCACTTCTCTCTTTATTTCCTGCATCACCTTCTTCATTCAAACCCAGGAGTTCAGCCCCAGCCCCTCCTCCCTCAGACCCCAAGCTGGGCCCATCCTGGACTCACGTGTTCCAGTAATAGACTGTGGGCTCTGGGTTGCTGCGGACGTTACAGGTCAGGGTGATCTCATTTCGACTGGGGTCCCTGTTGATGGAGATGGAGACCTCCGGGGGGTCTGGAGAAAATGGACACAGGTTCAGAGACAGGGAGCCTTCAGAGGGGAAGACTCAGAATTTATGAGCAGCAGGAAAACCAGGGGGTGGGAGGGACAGCCTGAGGTGAGAGGCCTGGGAGGCGTATGGGCAATGGATCCCCCCAAGAGCAGGAGCCTGGGAGTCCTTGTCGGCGGGGCACAGAGGGTCTCTACTCGCCGTCCTGGGCAGCCTCCTCCTGTCATGCCCCAGATCTCCTGTGAGGGGTCAGCCCCGTAGCCTTGTGGTTAAGGGAGCCGGATCCCACATGGCCAACTGTGGTCCGTATCTTGGACCTGCCATCTTTTTTTGGAGAGGTTTTTGCTATAGGGCACGTGTGCTCGCCAGAAAGACAGAGAGACAGAGAGACAGAAAGTGAGAAATCACCCCCCAGGGGAATGGCCACGCCGCAATCCCTTCTCCATTCTCCTCTCAGGATCTTGGGCACACATGCACACACGCCCGGCGTGAATTTAAGTCACTGAGTTCGGGACTCGGACCGCGGTCGACTAGATGGGAATCCAGCGACATAGCCATTACGCTAACAGCTGGTCTATGGACCTGCCAGCTTAAACAACACTCTGGGCATGTGTGTGTGCCCCAAAGCCCAATACGATGGAGGAATGGAGGGGGAGGGGTTGTGGCGTGACCATGCCCCATAGGGGGCGCCCGCTCTCTCTCTCTCTCTGTTTCCCATCTCTCTCTGGTTCAGGACACGTGCCCTCTGGCAAATAAAAGACAGACAGGCAGATAAAGGACAAGGGCAGTGTTGACAGTGACAGGGAGAACCAGTGTAAGCTGCGGGGGAGGTCAGTGTAGACGGCTGTGGGCAGGTGCGGGACATGTGTGTGGGGCAGACTGTGTAGACGGTGCTCAAGAAAGCTGGTACAGTATCAGTGTGGACAGTGGCTGGGAGAGCCAGGCTGGACACCCCGAGAGGCGGTGCTGACTGTGGCCTAAGAAGCTGGGGGAGGCGAGGGGGCCAGTGGTGTCAGTGGCCCTGGGGGGCCAGTGTGGACACTGGCGAGTGGACCACAGCCGGGGGAATAGTGTGGGTGGTGGTGGCAGGACGGAGGGCCGGGGGAGTGAGTGTAGACAGTGGGGGGCAGCCCGCAGTGTTCTCGCCCCCTCGCCCGCGGGTACACTCACAGCGCACGGCGAGGGTCACCGGGATCACGACGGGCCGCTCCAAACTCTCGTGCTCCACCGTGCACGTGACATTCTGGCCGTCTGCCTGGCTGGTGGGCACCAGAGTTAAGAGGCTGGTGACGGTGAACGTGCCCGGCAGGGGCCCTGGCACCTGTCTTGTATTGGTCATCCCGTTCAGGTGTGAGGACCAGGTGATTCGGGCAGGTGGGCGGCTCCCGGTGGAGGAGCAGCGGGCCACGGGCACAGGCTCCTGGGGGAATGGGCCGAGTGTGGCCTCCTGGGGCTCGGCTGTGTTCTGGGGCTGAGCTGAGGAGAGAAGCAAAGGGGTGGGTTAGCCCTCACCTGCAGTCACTCAACCAACACCCTGGGTGCAAAGGGGGCATGAAGTAGGTGCGGATGGCCGGGTTCAACCTCAGCATTGTGCCTGAAGTTGCTCGGCCTTAGGCAAGTCTGCGGCTCAGTTTCCTTGTCTGTCAGCTGGGGACGATGCTGGAATGACAGGAACGAAAACACACAGGTTCGGCTCTTAGAATGGGCTTGGCACAAAGTAAGTGCTCAGTAAATACTGGGGGTGCGGAGCCCTCGCCGTCCCAGAGACAGCCCCAGACTGCTCTCATGGGTACACAGTCTAGGGGAGGACCCAGAGTGGGCAGCGCTGGGGTGGGGGAGCCCAGAAGGGGTGCCTGACTCTGCAGTGGGGGTCAGGGAGGCCTTTGTTGAGGGGCAAAGTGGGACCGAGCCCTGGAAGTTGAGAGGGGATGTGACTGTCCCCAGGTCATAGCTGTATGCAAAGGGGCGAGGCTTCCATGCCAGGCCTGCCCGACTCCAACCACCTCAACCATCTGCACCAGCCCGGGCTCGCCCTGCCTCCTTCCCCACCACCCCTGTGTTAGTACCTACCAAGCTCCTGAATCCCACCCTCTGCTGCGGTATCGCCCTCGCCCTCCAGCCTCAGTCCCGGACACCCAGGTACGCTGTCTTGGTTGGGTGCTGGGTGCAGGGGCCGAACTGTGCTTGGCACGTCCGAGTTACCCACAAAGCCCCATGAGCTCAAACAATAAATGTCAGCTCCTGGTCTTCACAGGGATCCCACCCCACAGATGAGCACACTGAGGCACGGAACCTTCCTGCTCAAGTCCCAGAGCAGGGGCCTGTCCTCTTCTCCCAGGAGCTCAGGAACACCAGCCCGTGAGTCCTCCCTCGCCTTCCTGGCTGTCTGCTCAACTGCCCCTTCTTCGCCAGGGTAACAAGAACTGACAACTCTTGGGGCTCGCGTGGGCCAGCCCAGGGGGCAGCGCTGACCCAAACAGGTCTTTGGCAGAGGGCACTATTGCTACCAACTCCCTTAGTGGTAAAACTCCTCCGGGGATGACCCATATGGGAGGGTTCCAGGTTCGAGTCCCGAGACCTTCCTGGGTACCTGGGGGCATGCATGTGTTCATGATCAGGGACTGGCAGAAGCTTGGGGTTGGCTGGCAGGGCCGAGGCTCTGTTAGGGGAGCACTCTCTCTCTTTCAAGAAAGAAACAAATAAATAAACAAAAAAAATCCAGACAAGGAATGTAGGGACCTAGAAGAAACCACTTTCCCGGGCTGGCAGAGGTGGAGCTGGCCTGCAAATACAGGCATCCCCTTCCCAGCCTCTTCTCTCCCTGTTTTGCACTGCGCTCTCTTCCTGCCCTGCAGCCCCTCCCTTACCCCGAATTCCCTCCCACCATCACTGCCCTGCTCCCTCTTTGGGTGCCCAGGGCTCCTCCGCTGTCCAGGGGCTCTCCCTCCCCCGCCTCCCCGACTCCCTTTCCTTCGCGCCCCACCACAGCCGCTCACCGAGTACGCGGAGCCAGGTACTGGCGCTGCCACTACCCTGCGGGAACGTGGCGAATTGGCAGGTGTAGTTCGCTTCATCCTCGGGGCGCAACTCCAACACGGCCAGGGACGCGTCCCGCGGCACCTCACCTTGCCGGAGGGCCACGAACTTCAGCCGCTCAGGGTCCGAGAGGCTGGGGCCGCGGATTGGGTGGAAGACAGCAACGCTGCGGGCGCCCCCCGCAGGCTCCTGCCTCATCCAGGTCACTTGCGTAACCTTCACTCCAGGATCCAGAGGCTCGAGATCGCACGGCAGTGTCACTGCCTCGTCCAAGAAGCCGCGCACTTGGGCGGGCGCCTGCACTCTGACGGTACCGGTGCCTGCAAGGTAAAACCCGGCCGGGTCAGGTAAAACCGAGACCGTGCACCTGCACACAAGGGCTTAGAGCCCCAGGTCGGGGCAGGAGAAGGTACCAGCAGAGGCTGGGATAGGGCGGCGTGAGGTCAGCAACCCCTCCCGGCCGCTATTATTTACCGTATTTACTGCTATTATTTACCGTATTTCCCATTGGTATTACCGTATTTCCTCAACCTTAGCAGCATCAATATTTAAAACTGTAGTTTTGAAAAAATAAATGTACTACTTAAGCCACCTTAAAGAATGATTTCATTTTATTAATCATTATCATTATTATTATTTTAATTTACTACAGGGCATGTGCATTCACCAGAGAGAGAGAGAGAGAGGGGAAGCAAGGAAGCAAGCCCCCAGGTCCGAGACTTGAACCATGGTCAGCCATGTGGGAGTCCAGTGCCTTAACCACCGCACCACCTGCTGGCCCTATTTAAGTCATCTCTCTTTTTCGTGTTTTGGTTTTATTGAAAGGTTTTCGCTATAGGGCACGTGCTTTCGCAAGACAGAAAGACAGAAAGCAAGAAATCACCCCCCAGGGGGGATGGCCACGCCGCAATCCCTTCTCCTCCATTCTCCTCTCGGGATCTTGGGCACGCACGTACATGCGCTCCCGGCGTGAGTTTAAGCCACCAGGTCCAGGACTCGAACCGCAGTCAACTACATGGGAGTCCAGCGACATAACCATTACGCCATCTGTGGTCCCCAGCCATCTTAAAGTGTCCATTTTGGTGACATAATACACTCACGGTGTTCTCTATCCATTACCACCATCTCATTTCAAAACTTTCTTTTAATTTGCCAGAGTGCACGGGCACTTGCCAGAGAGAGAGAGAAGACAGAGAGAGAGAAGGAGAGGGAGAGGGAGAGGGAGAAAGCACCCCCCGAGGCATGGCCACATAGCGTCCCTACTCCTCCATCTCTCTAATCTGCTGGGATTTTGGACACACGCAGCTCACACCAGGGTGGGACTTAAGCTATGCAGCTGACCATGTTCGATCCAGCCTGCAACCACCAGCTATGAGCTGGCCCGAGCTTCAGAACTTCACCCTGGCACTGCCGGTTTTAGGATACCGTGACCTTGTCACTTACAGCACAGCTCATCATCCGTGGTTAGAAAAGCCCCAATGTAGAAAACGCCAAGACACGGGAGCCTAGGATCCATGAATACAGTATGACTCAGGGCGAAGCCCAGTGGGGAGGATGTGTAAAGGGCTCCCTACACAAGAAGAGAGGAACTGTGGCTCTGGGGGTTTTGGATCCTTCAGATCCTGCGGTGAGGTGAAAGGCAGGTACTTAACTTCTCTGGGGTTATTTTCCCAAATCTGTAAAACCGGGCAAATAATACTGAAGCCTCGCAGGGCATGTACACGGATAGGCGTTCTGAGTGTCTCCATGGCATCTAATCCTCAACCCCTTACCCGAGCCGCCACATCAACACCAGTTAGCACCACGCATAGACGGGGAGGTTTGCTCCAGGCCACACGGCGGGGAAACAGCAGGGAGGGAATTTGAACCTGGCTCCCTGTAGTCAGAGTCCTGGCCAGATCCACCAGGACCTATATGTAAATCTTTCTGTCTAGGGACCCAGCACATAGTAGGTCCTTACCATATGTAAGTTCTTAGGACTCGAATAAACATGATGTTCTGCATTCTTTATTTTTTTGAGCTTTTTGTCATAGGGTGCGTGTGCTAGCCAGAGAGACAGTGAGAGGGAAACTGAAAAATCACCCTTGGGGGGAAGGTCACTCTGAAATTCCCTCTCCATTCTCCTCCAGGGATTCTGGGCATGCACACGTGCTCATTTGGCGTGAGTTTCAAGTCACCAGGCCTGGGACTTGAACCACGATTGACCATGTGGGAGTCCAGCACCTTAACCACCCACACCACCTGCCAGCCCCCATGTTCTACATTCTTATTAATAATAAATATACAGGAACCAGCAGTTAGCATAATGGCTATGTCGCTGGACTCCAATGTAGCCGACCGCGGTTCGCGTCCCAGACCTGGTGGCTTAAACTCACGCCGGGTGCGTATGTGTGCGTGCCCAAGATCCCGAGAGGAGAATGGAGAAGAAGAGATTGCGGTGTGGCCATCCCCCCTGGGGGATGATTTCTCGCTTTCTGTCTCTCTGTCTCTCTCAGTCTGGTGAGCACACGCGCCCTATAGCAAAAACCTCTCCAAAAAATAAAAATAAATAAAAATAAATATACGAATAATGGAGAAGCCAGGAAGGAGTAAAGTTCTCTAAACTCTAGTCCTACTAGTTGTGGGCTCTTAGACAGGTGGTTTCAGTCCCCGGAGCCTCAGTGTCCTCATTTGTAAAATGGGGGTGAGAGGGGGCCGGCAGGTGGCATGGTGGTTGAGGGCACTGGACTCCCATATGGCCGAATGCAGTTTGAGTCTCAGACCTGGTGGCTTTCTCTCTCTCTCTCTGCCCCTCTCTGGTCAAATTATAAATAAAAGTTAAATAAAATAATTTTTTTTAAAAATGGGGGTGAGAATGGGTTGGTGGGAGGATTCGATGGTGAAATCCACGTGAAGGGTCTTTCTGTAATGGTGCAGGTTATCATTATGATCCCGAGGAAGAGGAGGCTGGAAGGTGTTGGCGGAGGAGCCAGGTGTGTGCTGGGTGGAGAGAGGGCACGTGAGGACACAAGGCGGTGTGGAGTGGGGTGCATGCTGTCTGGAGTCTAGGTTCTGGGTTCAAATGCCTGCTCTACGTCTGACTTGCTGTGCAGCTCTGGGTGAGGGAGTCTCCTCCTAGCTGGCGTCTCCTGTTGGGGTGATACCAAGGTCCTCCCTGGCAGCACTGCCCTGGGAATGAAATCGGACCAGGTGGCGTCTTCCAGCCCTCCCGCGACCACATAGTTACCCTGTAGTACTCCACCCCCCATCAAAACTGAGCCTGGGAAGCTGAGGCTGGAAGGTTGCAGTCACCTGCTCAGGAGAAGCAGCAGGTGGAGACAGAGCCTGGCCCGAACCTGGCCCTGCTGTGCCCAGGGCTCTTCGGCCCTGGTGGATGGGCCCTGTCATTGCATTAGCTCATCATTCCCGCTGGGCGCCGTGGGCTGCTTACTTGCTTCTCTGTGCCTTAGTTTCCTTATCTGCAAATGGGGCTCACAGTGGGGCCAGTGCTGGGACTCTCCAAAGGGGATTTGGGTCAGTGGCCCTCCCTGTGCCCTACAAATAGAGGCACCTCTTTTCTGGGGAAGCGCCCAGTGATCTGCAAACCACCTTTAGGAGGGCCCCGGAGTTTTTATTGCTTACACGAATCAGCATTGTTCTATCATTCCCCAACGCATACACGGCCCAGCACACTCCAGAGTCTTACAGGTGAGAGGCCCGGCCCCAACACGCACACGTTTTATGGAAACAGGGAGCTTAGTTAACTTTCCTGAGGTCACGTGGGCAGTGAATGCCAAGAGCTGAGTTTTGAACTCAGGTTGTGGTGGTTGGGGCACTGAATACTCTGTGGCCAACTGCGGTCCGAGTTCCGGACCTGGCAGATGGCTTTCTCGCTTTCCCTCTCCCTCTGTCTCTCTCTGGTCAAATTAAATAATAATGATGATGATGACAATAAATAAAACACTTTTAAAAAATAGCTGCACCCCAATACTTGGAACTGCTGTTGATACTTAGCAAGCGCTCCGGAAAGGGTGGGTGCGACGCAGGCCTGAATTTATGAATGAATAAATGAATGACTAAACGGACCGCCCAGCCCTTGGAGCCAGACACTTACTCGGAGGGGGATGTGGTCCCGTGCTACTGTGCCCCTCCAGTCCGGCTCCGGTGCGTGATAAGGGCGTGGCAGCCAGCGTAGGAGGTAAGGGGACTCGGCATGAGTCACCCACCCTTCCCCGTTTTCCCGGACAGCACTGGTCCTTTGGAATTTCCGTAGCTAAGCACGGCTGCTCTCTGGGAGCAGGACTGGAGGGTTCTGCCCGGCCCGGACTCCTTCACGGGGTTCTCTGCCTGGGGCGGGGGTGGGTGGATAGGAAGGAA
>NW_006159526.1:2466479-2487464 GCF_000334495.1 Tupaia belangeri chinensis | reverse complement strand
AGCCGCCCCCACCCCCCCGCCGCTAGGCCGCGGCTGGTTATGGGAGCGCCTACCCAGGAATCCCCTGGGGGCTGCGCCGCGGGCGCCTGCCGGAGGGGACGGGAAAGCCCCGCCTGGTCACCGCCGGCCGATGACTGGGAAGGTGGAGACCCGCCTCCTCCTCGCCCAGCGGCAGCCCTCCCTCCGCGCCTGCGCGAGCGCTGGGCAGAGCTCCGCGACAGCCCTAGGAGGTGGGCGCTGGGAGGAGGGCGCGCGTGCTGCCAGAGGGTCCCGCTGCTTCGTGGACCAGCGTTTCCCAGGCCTAGAGCCGCCTATCTCCAGGCTACGGAGGTCAGAGCTGGGCTTCCAAGCCACGATCAGTACAGAGCCTGAGATTTCTGTTTAAAGAATTATTTATTTAATTAAATTAATTATTGACCAGAGAGGGAGAAAAAACGCAAGCCGCCTGGTCTAGGAAGCGAAACCATGGTAGGCAATGTGGGAGTCCAGCGCCTTAACTGCACCACCTGTACTCTCAGAGAGTGAGTTCTTTTTTCTTTAAGACAAATTTTTGCTATAGGGTCAGTGCACTTTCTGGAGAGAGAGACAGGAGGCGAGAAATCACTCCCCAGGGGAAAACAGCCATGCTGCAATCCCTTCTCCTCCATTCTCCTCTTGGGATCTCAGGCCCGCTCTTACACGGGCCTGGCATGAATTTCAAGCCACAGGGTCCAGGACGTGAACCATGTTTGACTACGTGGAAGTCCAGGGACTTAATCATCTGCTGTCCCCTGAGAGTGAGTTCTTAACTACCATGCCACTCAGCTAAACACATGCGCTTTGCTTCTTGGTGGATTTCAATATCCTCATCTGAAAAAATATATCTGAGGGACCAGCAGTTGGCGTAATGGCTATGTCGCTGGACTCCCATGTAGTTGACCACAGTTCGAGTCCCGGACCTGGTGGCTTAAACTCATGCCAGGCGTGTGTGCATGCATGCCCACAACCCCTAGGGGAGCATGGAGGAGAAGGGATTGCAGCATGGCCATCCGCCCGGGGGAGTGATTTCTCACTTTCTGATTCTCTGTCTCTGTCTTTCTGGCGAGTGCATGCGCTCTATAGCAAAAACCTCTCCAAAAAAAGAAAAAAATAATACATATCTGATACCAGTGTTTTTTTTCACAGCGGTGTTTCCAAGGCTTGTGTAAGAAACTGCTGGACTCCAGTGCTGGAAGCCACTTGGTGACTTGGTTACTATGGTTCAAAGCTCAGGCTTGATTGGTCTAAGACACGGTGTCCAGGATTCCAGTCATGTCCATCCTGGCCAGGCCCTCCTGCTGCCCACAGCAGCAGCTCTGGCCCCTGTTCTTTGACATCTGTATATTTTTCTAGAAAATTCCTTGTTTGGGTTTTGGCTAGTTTGGAGGGTTCTGCTCCTGGCCGCCCACTCTGACTTGTACCCAGTGACCACTCGCGGCTCGTGCCATGGGTGGCAGCTCTGACTGATGCTTGGTGGCTCTCTCCTGAGAGGTGACCCGAATGGGAACACAGAGGCGGGCCCCTGGAAAGCTCAGGATTTTCTGGCACCTTGTTCTGCGAGTTACTTCTGAATTGCAAAGCGGTGGCCACTGTCATGTTCTTTTACTGGGCCATGCTGTCACCATCTGGGGTTCCTCCTCCCACCTGAGGGGGCTCCCCCACCTGCTGTGGCTGCAGGCCTCCTCTCCTAGCTTTGGATGGTCAGCCTTCCCCTGCTGATGTCTGGGCTTCACATTTAGGGCCCCTCACCCCATACTGGGCCTTTTCTTCACTGGATGTCTGATTCCATGGTGACAGGAAAGAGGGCTCAGCCTGAAAATGAGCTGTGAAAACCTCAGGGCAGAGCACAGATGTAGGGGTTGAAGATTGAGGATGGGGTGAAGGTTGGGATGGGGTCAATAAACAGGAGAGGGTGGGGCTGGGCAGTTGGTGGTGCCCGTTAAATGGAATGCGATGAGACTGACTCACATGGGCAGGTTGTCAGTTCACCTCTGGGCATGCGCATGTCCGTGACCCGGGCTGAGGCTGGGGGTATCAGGACCCTCTCAGGAGTGCTGTCTCTCTTTGTGTGTCTCTGTCACTTATGGACTAAATAAACTTTAAAAAGAGAAAGAGAGTCTCTCTTGGCCTTAGCGCCATTTTCTCGGAAACCTCCGTGCCATGAGAGCCAAGTGCAAGAAGCGAGTGCGCAGGCTGAAGGGTAAACGAGGGAAGATGAGGCAGAGGTCCCAGTAAACAGCTTGTGCACCTGTGGAGGCCGCAGCAGCAGGAACGGGATGTCAGAGGCTGGGGCGCTGGGACAAGTTGAACTGCGAGATACTGTCGACTCTGTCTCTGGATCTAGAACTTCCATGGCCAGTGGATCGCCAAGACCTCTGAGAGAGACCCACGTTGATCCCACCAAAACAGCGCCTGTGGTCCTTTTCCCTGGACCTGTGACATTCTGGAACTAGTGCTGGTACTTGTGGTAGAGTGTAATACGTGTACAATAAATCATCTCTTCTGTCTTGGCTGAAGAATCAGATAAAAAATAAAAATAAAAATGAATTAAAAAATGAGAAAGACAGGGAGCGTGGCACCAGGCTGGAAGCAATATGGCGGCCGAGCGCAAGACCAGATTGTCCAAGAAAACCAGTAGTGAGGAACACTGGTATTTGGAATTGCCAGAGCTTAAAGAGAAAGAGTTTCATACTAGAAGAACTGAGTTTCTTGTTACGTGAAGATCTTCTCTGTGGAAGAATGTCATTCAGAGGATTTCACCCTGAGGTCGAGAAATTTACGCTGCAGATGAGTGCCAAGAACAAAGAAGAAGACATCGAAGATGAAACAATGGAGCTTGATGTGTTAGACGAAGAAATGGCTAGAAGATATGAGACCTTGGTGGGAACAATGGGAAAAACGTTTGCCAAGAAGAGAGACCAGGTCAATTATGAGGAAGATGAAAATGGAGACATAAAACCAATTCAACCAAAAAAAAAAGATGTTCTTAAAACCCCAAGGTTAAAATGGATGCCTTAAGACATGGCTCAGCGTTGCCTTGTGAAAGTTAGCAGCTTGTTTTGGAGCTCATCTTGATGGTGTTTCTATAGTTATTGGTACTGTAATGTTTATTTGTTAAAAAAAAAGAAAAAGTAAGATTTTGGGAACATGCTAAAACAGGTTTGGATGTTATACATTCTTTGCTTAATGATATTCATAAAGAGTGGATTTTCAGCCCTTGGCTTTATTTATTTATTTATTTATTTATTAATTTGGAGAGGTTTTTGCTTTAGGGCACGTGTGCTCGCCAGACAGAGACAGAAACAGAAAGCGAGAAATCGCCCCCCAGGGGGATGGCCACGCCGCAATCCCTTCTCCTCCATTCTCCTTTTGGGATCTTGGGCACGCACGCACACGCGCCCGGCGTGAATTTAAGCCGCTGGGTCCAGGACTCAAACTGTGTTCCACTACATGGGAGTCCAGCGACATAGCCATTACGCTAACTGGCTTTCAAATGTACATGGATTCTGGGTTGCTTTCTAAAGATTTTTTTTTTTTTTGGAGAGATTTTCACTGTAGGGCGCGTGCGCTCGCCAGGCAGACAGAGAGAGAGAGACATAGAGACAGAAAGCGAGAAATCACCCCCCAGGGGGGATGGTGACGCCGCAATCCCTTCTCCTCCATTCTCCTCTCGGGATCTTGGGCACGCACGCACACGCGCCCGGCGTGAGTTTTAAGCCACTGGGTCCGGGACACGAACCGCGGTCGACTACGTGGGAGTCCAGCGACATAGCCATTACGCTAACTGCTGGTTCCCCTTTCTAAAGATTTTTTGACCTCACTTTTTTCATATAGCCATCGACTCAAATAGACTCCTGTGAATGAATGGCCATGTTAAAGCTGTCCTTATGTTTTATTTCACTTTAAATTGTTAATCATGCCTGAAGCAGGCATGACCCCATTTTGGAGGCGCGCCTCCAAGAGAAGTAGGGAATGAAGCAGGAGCGACTCCATCTTGGAGGAGCGCCTCCAGTATAGACTGTTCGATTCGCATGACTGGAAACTTGCCTTCTCTTCTGTGCCTAAGAGTAAACAGCGTAATTAGCATTGTCTTCAAACCCCACTCCTCCTAACTGTCCTGAAATGTTCCTGAGTGATGGAATCATTAGCCAGACCCCTTGCCCTGAACCGTGAAGACCTTTAACATTCTATTGTGTTTAGGCAGAGACAGAACCTACCCTGAGGAATGATGAGCCTACTTTTCTGTACTGCGCTTTAGCTTTGACATTATTAAAACCCTATCCCCACCCCTCTCCCCCATCTGAGCCCACTGCACCTTACCCTTGTGATGACGTCATCCCAGATATGAGTGTGCATTTTTTGCCTTTAGAAGCACCCTTCACCTTACTCCGGGCTGTGGGGTTTTGAGAGACATGAGTCCCCCCATATGCCACCGGCTTAATCAATAAACTCCAATAAATTTGGCTGTGTCTGGATGTCCTCTTATTTCATTTATTCATTTATTTTTTTGCTATAGGGCGCGTGTGTTTGCCAGAAAGACAGAGAGAGACAGAGAGATAGGAAGCGAGAAATCACCCCCCAGGTGGGATGGCCACGCCACAATCCCTTCTCCTCCATTCTCCTCTCGGGATCTTGGGCATGCACGCACATGCGCCCGGCATGAGTTTAAGCCATCGGGTCCGGGACTCGAGCCACGGTCGGCTACATGGGAGTCCAGTGACATAGCCATTACGCTCACTGCTGGTCCCATCGCTAACTGCTGGTCCCATGGATGTCCTCTTATTTCTCGCTGAGTAGACTATAACAGTCAGGCCAACTCATACACAGACTTTGGAATCGAACGTCACGTTACATGTAAATGGATCAAGAACAAATCTGCTTCTCCAGCCTTATTATTTGCATGCTACCTGGTCATTGTCAATTACTGCTATTATAGTTTTCATTTAAAGCATTTACTTCATTAAAAAGAAAAAAGTTCTGGGGGCTGGCAGGTGGCATGGTGGTTAAGGGTGTTGGACTCCCACATGGCCGGCCACTGTTCAAGTCCCGTGGCTTGCTTTCTCATGTTCCCTCTCTCCCTCTCCCTCTCACTCTGTCCCTCTCTGGTCAAATTGAAATAAATAAATAAATAAATAGCTGAATAAAAGAATTATTTTTAAAAAAGAGAAATGGGGGGATCAGCAGGTGGCTTGGTGGTTAAGGTGCTGGACACTCCCACATGGCTGACCACAGTTCAAGTCCCAGACCTAGTGGCTTGCTTTCCCACTTTCTCTCCCTCTCTCTCTGGTGAAATTAAAAATAAATGAATGAGTAAATTTAAAAAAAAAAGATAAATGGGTCAAAAACCATCATCAATTTCTTATGGTACAGACCAGTAGAATTTACCACGGATGAGATCCCCTCCTAGTTTGAACACTATTCAAAATACCAAGTACAGAAGCACATGGGATTAAGTGTGTGCCTGTGTGTCTGTCTGTCTGGAGATAATGTTCCTAGGACTTCTGGGGATTACTGATGTCATTGAATTTTGAACCCAGCAAATAAATGAAGGGTATGTCTCCTCGCCTCAGGGTAAAAAAAAAAAAGAGAGAGAGAGAGAGAAAGAGCCAGCAGGCGGTGCGGTGATTAATGGTGTTGGACTCCCCCATGGCCAACTGTGGTTTGAGTCCTAGACCTGGCGGCTTGCTTTCTCACTTTCCCTGTCTTTCTCTCCTTAAGTCCCTCTCTGGTCAAGTTAAAATAAGTAAATAAATACATAGTAAATAAAGTTAAATACAATAATTCTTAAAAGAATTAAAAAAAAAAAAAAGAGGAAGAGACCTCATTCGCTTCCACCGGTCTCTGGCTGTGCAGCGCCACCCGAATGTCATCGACGTCCTTCCGCCGCTGCCGCCCCCGCAAGGCTTGGGCGTCGTTGAGGCCACTTCCAGCTCCCGATTCTCCCCACTTCGTTCCCCACAAACCGCAATTATGTGAGTGACCGAGACTGTGGCCAGAATGGATGCTTTGGTGCCCCTTGACTTGGAGGAAGTAGGGCAGGGCCTCTAACTGGGAAGAAGTTTGGAAACTCTGGGGAGAAACTAGTTAAAAAAAAAAAAAAAAAAGTGGAATCTCGAGCTGCCTAAATTTGAGAAGAATGTTTAGCAAGAACACCCTGAGTTGGCCAGGCACAGCTCCAGAGATCGAAACATACAGAGGAAGCAAGGAAGTTACAGTCAGAGGTCACACAGCTGCCCTAAACCGGTTCTGATTCTTTTCTTTTGGAGAGGTTTTTGCTATAGGGCGCGTGCGCTCACCAGACAGACAGAGAGAGACAGAGAGACAGAAAGTGAGGAATCACCCCCCGGGGGGGATGGCCACGTCGCAATCCCTTCTCTTCCATCCTCCTCTCGGGATCTTGGGCACGCACGCACATGCGCCAGGTGTGAGTTTAAGCCACTGGGTCCAAGACTCGAACCAGCGACATAGCCATTATGCCAAGTGCTGGTCCCACCAGTTCTAAATTTTTATGATGCAAACTTCCCTGCAAATGTCCTGGATGTGACTGCCAGACAGAACTTTACTGAACCCACTGCTCTTCAAGCTCAGGGGTGGCCAGTTGCTCTAAGTGGACTGGATATGGCTGGAGTGGCACAGACTGGGTCTGGGAAAACATTGTCATATTTACTGCCTGCCACTGTCCGCATCGGTCATCAGCCATTCCTAGAGAAAGGTGATGGGCCTATGCTTGGTGCTGGCACCAACGTGGGAAGTAGCCCAGTGGGTACAGCAAGTAGCATGTCGCTCTGGGGTGGTGCTCCGAAAGACCACAGACACGTGGTTTGGAGAGAGGTGTGGAAATCTGTATTGCCACACCTGGAAGACGGATCGACGTTTTAGAATGTCAGACAGACAGAGAGAGACAGAGAGACAGAAAGTGAGGAATCACCCCCCGGGGGGGATGGCCACGTCGCAATCCCTTCTCTTCCATCCTCCTCTCGGGATCTTGGGCACGCACGCACATGCGCCAGGTGTGAGTTTAAGCCACTGGGTCCAAGACTCGAACCAGCGACATAGCCATTATGCCAAGTGCTGGTCCCACCAGTTCTAAATTTTTATGATGCAAACTTCCCTGCAAATGTCCTGGATGTGACTGCCAGACAGAACTTTACTGAACCCACTGCTCTTCAAGCTCAGGGGTGGCCAGTTGCTCTAAGTGGACTGGATATGGCTGGAGTGGCACAGACTGGGTCTGGGAAAACATTGTCATATTTACTGCCTGCCACTGTCCGCATCGGTCATCAGCCATTCCTAGAGAAAGGTGATGGGCCTATGCTTGGTGCTGGCACCAACGTGGGAAGTAGCCCAGTGGGTACAGCAAGTAGCATGTCGCTCTGGGGTGGTGCTCCGAAAGACCACAGACACGTGGTTTGGAGAGAGGTGTGGAAATCTGTATTGCCACACCTGGAAGACGGATCGACGTTTTAGAATGTGGGAAAACCAATCTGAGAAGAACTACTTACCTTGTCCTCGATGAAGCAGACAGAATGCTTGATATGGGCTGTGAACTACAATGAAGAAGATTGTGGATCAGATAAGACCTGATAGGCGGGGACCAGCAGGTGGTGGGGTGGTTAAGGCACTGGACACTCCCATATGGCCAACCATGGTTCGAGTCCCGAACCTGGTGGCTTGCTTTCTCACTTTCCCTCCCTCTCTTTCTGTGTCTCTCTGGTCAAAATTAAAAAAAAATAAATAAATAAGTAAATGAATACGTGAGTAAATAAAATAAAAAATAATAAGAAAAGAATGTTTATAAAAATAAAAAAGAGACCTGATAGGCAAACCCTAATGTGGAGTGCAACGTGGCCGGAAGAAGTAAGACGGCTTGCTGAAGAGTTCCCGAAAGACTATATTCGTATAGATATTGGCGGGCTAGAACTGAGTGCAAGCCACACCACTCTTCAGATTGCAGAGGGGTGTCATGATGGAGGGGGCGGCGAAAAACTTGGTTGTCTAATGGAAGAGAGCCTGAGCGAGAGGAATAGAACCACTGATTTTGTTGAAGCCAAAAGAAGATGTGATGAACTGACCAGAAAGATGAGGAGAGATGGGTGGCCTGCCGTGGGTAATCTTTGGGGACAAGCGTCAACAGGACCGTGACTGGGTTCTCAATGAATTCACACATGGGAAAGCCCCTATTCTGATGGCTACAGATGTTGCCTCCAGAGGGCCAGATGTGGGAGATGTGAAACTGGTCGTCAGCCATGACTACCCTAACTCCTCAGAGGATTCTGTCCATCGAATTGGAAGAACTGCTCGCAGTACCCCAAGAGCGCACGTACACCTTCGTCACACCAAATAACATAATGCAAGTGGGCGGCCTTCTCGCTGTGCTTCGGGAAGCCAATCGCGCAATTAATCCCAAGTTGCTCCAGTTGATTGAAGACAGAGGTTCGGGTCATTCCAGGGGTAGAGGAGGCATGAAGGATGACCTTCGGGACAGACACTCTGCAGGCAGAAGGGGTGAATTTAATACCGTTAGAGACAGGGAAAATTACGACAGAGGTTACTCTAGTCTACTTAAGAGAGATTTGGGGACAACACTCAGAATGGTGTGTACAGTGCTGCAAATTACACCAGTGGGAGCTTTGGAAGGAATTTTGTGTCTGCTGGTATTCAGACCAGTGTTCGGACTGCGGATCCAACAGGGACTTCCCAGACGGTTATGCCGGCACTCAGCGGTGTGGACCTGATGTTCCAAACACGCACGACGGTGTGAACCGACAGGCACATGCGTAACCGACTGCAGCTGCACCTGTGAGCGGTTCCCCAGGGCAGCAGGACGGTCTCAATACGACTTCAGGAGTAAATGTAAATGCCTATTTTCCATAATGGCTCTTTATATTGTGTGTTATCAGGCAGGATGGTTATGTTAGGTTTGATTTGGGGTCAGCGGCGAAGTCAGGGGCGGCAAAGGCGAAAATACCAGCCAGGCCTTGGGGTTTAATAAAACCAGCATCATTTATTCTGTGCTCTCGGGTGAGGTCCCTCAGCCTCGGCCTGGTCAGAGGCCGAGGGAGTCACCGCTCTTGGGTGAGGTCCCTCAGCCTCGACCTGGTCAGAGGCCGAGGGAGTCACAGCCAGGGTGGGTGCTGCTCGTTCTTAAAGGGCCGTTGTCCAATAGGTGGTCACCACCGGTCCTTGTCTGGCCAATGAAGGTCGCTGTTTCTGTTCAACTTTGGCGGGTGCGCCCAATGCTGAAGGGCAGGGAAATCCGCTGGTGATGGCGGGCCAGATGTGGAAAACAGGAAAGTTCTGCCAGTGGGAATGTTTCCGCCATGTTTCTTTTCCCTTCTCCTGGACCTTACCGGTTATTTAAGACACCTGGGAAATGCAGGGATGACTGCAGTGCAGCAGTGATTATGGTGCACCTTTTCACTAAGTCGGCTATTTCTCTACATTCCTGAAACAATTTTTAGTTTTTTTGTTTGTTTGTTTGTTTTTATGTACTAGAAAATGCAGGCAAGTGTTTTCAAAAAAGTAAATGTACAGTGATTAAAAAAAATTTTTTTTTTGGAGAGGTTTTTTGCTATAGGGCACGTGCGCTCGCCAGAAAGACGGAGAGAGACAGAAAGTGAGAAATCACCCCCCAGGGGGATGGTCACGCCGCAATCCCTTCTCCTCCATTCTCCTCTTGGGATCTTGGGCACGCACGCACACGCACCTGGCGTGAGTTTAAGCCACCGGGTCCGGGACTTGAACCATGGTCAACTACATGGGAGTCCAGCGACATAACCATTATGCAACTGCTGGTCCCCAGTGATTTAAAATACAATAAATGAAGGCAATGTATGGTCTTCCAATAAAAAATATTTGAAGATTCCCCCCCCCCAAAAAAAAAGAAAAGAAAAAGAAAAGAGAGAGAAATGGGAGAGTGTGGGCCCAGTAGACAGATGGCGTAGTGTTCCTGGACGCCCACTTTGCTGATGCTGTTCGAGTCCTGGGCTGGGCTTGGTGGCTTGAAAATCACACCGGGCGCATGTGTGTGCATGCCCAAGATGATGGGAGGAGAATGGAAGAAAAGGGATTGTGACAGTGGCCATTCAGGGGTGGGGTGGGGGGGAGGGATTTCTCACTTTCCTTTTCACTGTGTCTGTCTGTCTGTCTCTCTCCTGTGCCCTAAGGCAAAAATCTCTGGGGGAAAAACAGGAATTGGAGTATCAGGGCTGGGCCAGAATGTGGTGAGGGTCACTGGGAGGCGGAGGGGCTTTGGTGGCTGCTAGTCTTGGAGAAAAAAAAATTAAGGATCACCATTTGCAAAGGTTTCCATCTTGTTTTGATCTGGATGAGGACAGGCGGAAGATGCAGTGGGGGGAGATTTCTGCAGTTGGCTTGAGCAGGCTGAGTTAAGGAGCTGTATGGTTTCCCCGATAACCACTTCCTGACCCCTCTCCACCTCTGAGAACAGAGGGGTGGTCTGGGATCTCACTGAGATGCCCCCCTCTGGTTTCTGTAGCCCCCTTACCTTGCTGGGCACTTCTAATCAGGAACGACTTCGGTTGGCAGTAGGGAGCTATAGAGAGTTTCATGCAGGGTAGGGACCCACTGCAGCGAAATCTCGTGTTCCTCATGTAGAAACTGGTAGTGACAAGCCCTGTCCTGCTGTCTCTGGTGCCACATGGAGAGGGACAGAAACAGACGGGGTGGCGCTGGCGGTGAGGACAAGGCAGTCTTTCTGTTCTCTGAGACTCAGCATGAAGGAGCCAGGAAAGAAACCCTGAGTACCACAAGCTCTTGCCTGCCTGCCTCCCCGACAGCCTGCCCTGCCCAGCAAGGGCCCTTCCCTTCCCGTGTGTCCCACCAGCCCCCTCCAGGGGTGTTCCCTCCTTCCTTCCCTCCCACATCCCCAGTGCTCGTTCTCGAAGCCCATGAAAGGAAATGAAACCTGCTCCCTCAGCCCAGGTCTAAGCAGCCATGACTAATCAGAGCCACACCCTCGGGCCTGCTGGCGGTTGCTGCGCAGGGTGTCACAGGACAAAGTTCAGACCCCCCCCCACCCCCTGAGCCTGGCTGGTGCTCAGGTTCCTGACGAAACTGACATCTCTTCCTCTGCCCACTTACTGTCAGCCAGAGGAAATCCTCTGGGCCCCCTAAGTGAACCTGTTTACTCCGGAAGGCATGGGGAACTGGCCACACTCTGCCTAATCATACCATCTTCCCTTCCTCGTGAAGGCCCTGGGTTCCAGCGCTGGGCAGTGAGTGCCCTTGCACGGTTTCGCAAGGCCTCTTAGGCTTCCCTGTCCCGGCTCTGCTCACTCTGAGATCTCGCTGTCTTGGAATGGCTCTGTGTCACCCACCCATGGCAGCAGAGCCCAGGGCTGGTAACTCACACTAGGACACGACAGCTCGAGTCCCCTACTAGCTAACAACAGCACCCCCTTTCTAGGGTTTGGGGAAATAAACAGGAATGATGCGATAACAACCTTAGACGTGAAACCTGGCAAGTATCACCCTCCAGAGATCTGGTTCATGCTTCCCCCCTTTTTTAAGTTTGCCAGCGTGTGTGTATATGCACCAGACAGAGAGAGAGAGGGAGAGAGAAAGCACCCCCAGTGGGACATGGTCATGCCACAATCCCTTCTCCTTCATTTCTCCATCCTGTCAGGACTTGGGGCATGCATGCACACCTGGTGTGATTTTCAAGCCACTGGGGCTGGGATTTGAACCACATGGTTGGCTATATGAGATCGAGCTCCCTCCCTTAACCACCAAGCCATGGGGCTGGCCGTGTTCATGACCTTCATGTGTCCTCTGGTACAGATTTCCTCTCCCTCTAGAAGCCCTCCTGGATTCCAGGATCGGAACTCCCCTTGGGGTTCCCACAATCCAACCCTGATTATGTCTGGGGGCAGATCCGTCCCCCTCTGGACTGTGGACACAAGGAATGTGGGGTTCACGCTGTCACATTCACCTCTCAGCCCCTCGTTCTGCTCAGCACAGGGCTCCACACGGATCAAGTGCTGGGGGAAGATGACTGGCTGAATGAGTGATTTGTTGACTTTATTCTTTGATGGTTCTAGGTCTACTAGTCCTTTCACTCCGCCTGCACAGTGATGTCTCACGTTTCTGTCATTAGTGCTGGAATTCAGAGAAAGCTTACTGCTGAAGTTTGTGTGTAAGTATGAGAGAGCGAGAGGGAGAGCCAGAAGGAGACTGTGGGAGAGAGACAGAGAGGGAGGGGGGAAGAGAGTTTGGCTGCATTTGAAAGAGGGAAGAGGTTGGGTGAGGAAGGGTTGAGGACTCGAGCAAGGAATGCACTGGGTTCTGCAAATCGAGTCTGCAGACTCCGCGAGGGCAGAGACCATGGCCGTCTTGTTCATGGCTGTGTCTCCAGCGTTTTGAATGGAGCGTTGCTCAGTGAATATCCGAATGAACCAGACAGGGAAAGCAGCCCGGAAGTTCCCTGCGCCTTTGTCACTGTGACTCACGGTACACCATGAGTGATTCTGAATGTGCAGTAAGGTTCTTTCTGTTGCCCCTGAGGGAGTAAAGAGAATGACACAGCTGTGTCCCCACTCTCTATTTCCAAGCTCTCAGCAGACATCAATAATGGATGTAGGCACGTCTTCCTGGCAAACATGGGAGCAGACATCGGTAATAGACTTAGGCAGTCTATCCTGGGGAGCATAGATGGGCTCCCAGGATTGAGGTTAGGGTCAGGGTTAGCAAATCATACATGATACTTTTCACATCTTATTGACAAGAATGTAGCCACATGGTCATGCCTAATCCAATGTCAAGGGAAAATGGAAAATGGGTTTTGTTACCCCCAGTTGCCTGGGGTCAGCCCATGGTCTGGTGGTTAAGACCCCAGACCACTGACTGCACTGTTCGAGTCCTGGACCACTGGGCTCTTGTGTGTGTGCCTCAGGTTCCGAAAGGCAGGAGAGATGGCGAAGAGGGAACTGACATGTGGCCACCCCATGAAGGCTAGGTTCTCACTCTCCTTCTCTCTCTGTCTCTCTGTCTCTCCGGCAAGTGCATGTACCCTCTAGCAAATAAAACAAATAAAGTAAATCCAGGCCTCTGTTACTGTGGGGAGGGAGAGGCTTTGTGCTGGGACTCTGGGCAGTCTCTGCCACAGCTACCAATCAGAATGGGCTATTCTGATATGGCAGGATGATTATGCCCCCTGGGTCAGGGCAGGAGCCCCAGGACACTAGGCCCTGTTTTTCTGACTGAGAGTGGGGGAATTTATTCTTGCTCGTTCCTGCTAAACTCCTGCCTGGAGATTTTGCCTCGGTCAATGCTTCCACTTCTGAGCCTTCGAGCTACGCCAGGGTGGGGGGTTAGCATTGCGTTCTTCCAACCAACATTCATTGAGCGTCTACTGGGTGACAGGTGAGGCTGTGAGCTGACCGGCGAATAGATGGGATGAGCATTGTAAACGCACATGTACAAGCACTGGGTAACTCAGATGCCTGCTGGTGGTTGCTGGCCGAGGTGGGGGCTACAGCGTCACCCCTGAGGCCGAATCAGGCTCAGAGCTGCAGAGACCAACTCCCTTCCTGCGTGAGGAAATGACTGCCTTCGCCTCTACTGGTGGAAGGAAGTGGTGCCGCAGGATGCCCGGGGTGGGTGAGGCCCAGTTAGGTATCAGGCTTTGAGCGAGAATGGACACTTAGACAGACCGGGATAAGCACCCCCACCCCACCCCACCCCAGGATGGCCCCAGAATCAGCACTTACACGTGGGTGCTAGAGAACTGTTTACAAAGTTTATTTAGTTTAGAGATGGGGGAGGGAGCCAGCCACCCTCGACGGGAACGTGTCATGCCCCAGTCCCCTTCCTCTAGCTTCCCGGCTAGTCGGGATGTTGGGCGCACATGGTCTTGACGTGTTTCAGGTCAGCTCAGGATCAGGATCCCGCCTGTGGTTGGCCGTGCGGCTTCAGGCATTGCAGATCAGTGCAGTACTGCCTGCAACACCTAGGCTGGACCGGGGGGTGGATTATTGATTTACTTATTCATAATGCCAGAGGATGTGCACATGTGTGCATGAGAGAGCGTGCACAGCCCCCCGGGGCCTGGTTACACTGCAGTCCTTTCTCCCTCCACCTGTCCATCCCAACAGGATCCTGAGCATACGTGCACATGCCTGGCAGGTTTTTCAAGCTGCTAGGGCTGGGGTTCAAACCCCAGTTGGCCACATGGGACCCACTGAACCACTGTGCTATGGGACTGGCCCCAGTTATTTATTTTTTAGCAATTAGGATTTAGAGCTAAATTGTCCAAATCAGTACCTACTAGCCACAGGTGGCTATATAAATTAAAATGAATGAAAAGTAAATAAAGTACCAAATTATTCAGTGGCACTAGCCACCTTCCAGCGGCCAGGAGGTGAATGTCTGGGACAGCGCCGTGTTGGTGCAGACAGGGGAGGGCCTCACTGCAGAGTCAGTCCTTCTAGACAGACTGGTGTGGGCATGGGCTTTGAGTCCGGCAGACGAGTTGGCATCATGAGTGGCTGTGTGATCTTGGGCAAATCGTTTTCCCTCTCTGAGCCTGACCTCCATCCTGTGCACGTGAGCACAGTGACAATACCCGAAACATGGAAGAGGAAGGGGACTCTGGCTCCAGGGACGGAGCACAAGGCAGTGGAACAATTGGAGACAGGGAGTTCAGAGCCAGGCAGCCCTGCTTGGAGACCAGCTCCTGCACCTCCCAGCTACGGGACTCTGAGCAAGTCACCGAACCACTCTGCGAGCCCCACCTGCCTCGTCTGTACAATGGGGTGGATTCTCCCTCCCCCCAGGGTGCAGTGAGGATGATATGACACACGAGTCACAAAGGGACAGTTGGTGGCTGACATGTGGCAAGCACTCAGCAGTTCAGGTTTGAACTCAGGTCTGCCGCTGGTGGTGTCGGTCACAGGGCTGTGTGGGACCCTGTGCTGGGGCTCTGTGCTGGCCACGGAGCTCGAGTGTTCCTCAGATGTCAGCTCTATCTGCAGAAGGCTCACCCAGGGCTGTTAAACTCGAACAGCTCACAACCAAATGGTTGATTTTGTTCACAAAGGCGATAACCTCCCAAACATCTCTATTCTGAAGGTTTTTTTCCTTTCTTTTTTCTTTTTTAGAGGAACAAAAAATAAGCCACATGTGTAGAAGCCATCTCATGAGGCCTTCCTAGCTTACAAGGCTATACCTCCCCCGTTTTCTGAGCTCCGAGCTCCACAGACAGGGCTAAGCCCCTGGGCTCTGCTTGTGTGATGCATCTCTGCCTCCACCCTGGTGGCAGCAATGGGGCTGAGGATGACACAGGATCCCGGTGAGCCAATCAGATGCTTTCCTCAGGGGTTCCAGAAGCAGGGCAAAGGGAGTCTAGCTAAGGTGGGCTGGTCCCTTCAACAGAGCTGTTGTGGACTTGGAAGCTATTGGGTGGTGTCTTTCTCCACGTGGTCAGAGAAGCATTGAGCACCCATCTGAAGGGAGGAAAGAGAGAGAGAGAGAGAGAGAACTGTGGGTTCCGTGTGCCTGGGGAAGAGGATTGTAAGGGCAGTGAGTGGGAGGCTGGGGAGGCAGCCCCACACTCCCGCCATTGGTGGTAGATTGCAGAGATGGTCATGATTCTTCCCCGCCCAGCAAGAGGCAGAGTCCATTTCTCTATCCTTGAATGTGGGTTGGTCATGTGACTTGCCTGGGCCAATAGGAAGTGGCAGAAATAAGACTGCGCTAATTCTGGACTCAGACCTCAAGGGGCCTCTGGCTTCTGCTCTCGCTCTTGGAATCCTGCCTCTGCTCTGTGAACAAGCTTGAGCCAGCCTACTGGAGAATGAGAGAGGGTGTGGAGGAGAGGCCAGTGGTCTCAGATGAGGCCACCCCAGCCCAGAGAGCCCCCTGGCTATCTTCCTGATCACAGATGCAAGAGTGAGTCCAGAAGGGACCAGACCTGCCCCTCTGGGCCCAGCCAAAATTGACAACCTACAGAATTATAAGCTAAATACGAATAAATGGCTGTTATTACATGTCACTACATTCTCGGGGATCGTCTGGTACACAGCAAATGCTGACTGATGACACCTTTGCATTCCTGGATCCTTATATTAAATTTTTCCTTCTGCTTTTTTTTTTCTTGAGTTACATCAGTGAATTTCTCTTGCTTGATGCCTGAAAGGTTTAAGAAATATAGCACTCTTGTTTAGGTGGCTTCCAGGGATTTTGGGAGCTGGGCAGGTGGGGTGTCAGCATCTGGAGATGGGAATCGTCCACAGATAAATGATCAGACAACCAGGAGGGAGGAACCTGGTCCTGTTCCCAGACCCGGGATCCCCTCCCCACCCTCCCTGGTATACCTCTTGGGCTAACAGGACAGGTGCCCACACTTCAGCAGCATATTCGTATTCTCTGTCTGTCAGTCCTAGAGAGAAAGCGAGTGAGAGAGAGAGAGTGAGAGATCGTCAACATCACCACTGTTAGAGGCTGACCGTGTTACTCCCACATATATTATGTCGAAGCCCTAATCAATCCCTAGTGTGCCTGTATTTGGAGTTAGGGTTTTCAAAGGGACAAAAGGTTAAACTAGGTGATAAGAGTGGGGTCCTGATCTAAGAGGACTGGTGTCTCCTTGAGAAGATGAAGAGACAATGGGATGAGTGCACCGAGAACAGGCCACCGCGAGAAGGTGACGATCTGCGAGCCATGGAGAGGCTTTACAAGAAACCTAACCTGCTGCTACCCTGATCTTGGACTTCCCAGCCTCCAGAACCGTGAGAAAGCAGATTCCGGTTGTTTAAGCCTCCAGCCCGCGGCGTTTGGTTATGGCAGCCTGGTTCAACTCACACAGACATCGTCACCATGTGGCTGGGATTTACCGGGGACCCACCACGTTCCAGGCACTGCGCCCAGCACTTTACTCCCACCCTTTGGAGTAGTTATGCTCATACCCCTCTTTTACAGATGGGGTGCGGTGAGGTTAAAGGATGTACCCAAAGTTCCACAACCTAGCGTACGACAGAGCTGGGTGTGACTCTAAGTAGTCCAGCTTCAGGTCTGTGCCTGGGGTTCCTGCCCAGCCTGTACTCCTCTTTTCTGCAAAATCCCTCTCCCCACAGCAGAGATCAAAGCACCCATGTCCCTGCCCCACAGCCTCATCTCCAAGGCCATCGCCGATTGGACGAGGCTGGTTCTTCCTAGCTGACATCAGCATTGACTCTCTCAGGAGTCTGTTGCCTGCAACTAAATGGGTCTTGGCCAAGAGGGTAGGGGGGACAGAAGGTGACATCTCATGCATGCTCATGAGCCCAGACTCAGGGTGGTCTGGGTGAGGATTTCCATGCCAGCCTGATTCCCCCCTCCCCCTCCGTGGAATCAGATCTGGGTGCTTTCAGGTTTGGCCGGGCATCAGCTGTGTGTCCTTGAGCAGGCTGACTGGTTTTCCTGAGCTGCAGTTTTACTGTTTGGAAAATGAAGACCACAACACTGCCACCTCTGAGAGCTGGGGCTTTCAGAACTCTGACACTTACCAGGGGCCCACAAAATCGGAACTGCCACAACGACAAAGATGTCGCAGGTGACTCGGGCGGTACCTGGCCCTCCCTACCTAGATGGGTCCATGAAGAACTCACAGACTGGAGACCGGCCCCAGTCCCTCCCTGCTGGCCCACAAGGCCTCCCCATATCACTTCAAGCTGCAGATGTCCCCTCCTTGGTATATAGGCCACGTGTCCCCTCCTTGGTATATAGGCCACGTGTCCCCTCCTTGGTATATAGGCCACGTGTCCCCTCCTTGGTATATAGGCCACGTGTCCCCTCCTTGGTATATAGGCCACGTGTCCCCTCCTTGGTATATTGGCCATGAAGGCATGTGTGGTTAATGCTGGGGGACAAAGATGGGGGCAGGGGACTTGAACAGAGTCAGCCAGGGTTCTGGTTTCGAATCTCTCCTCTTTAGCGGGGGGGCCCTGGGCCACTCACTTCTCTCTGAGCCTTAGTTCCCTCTTGGGCAGAGATGGCATCTTCATCCCTACCACCCTCCTGCCCCTTCTCAGCTCTCGTGGAGCTGAAGTAGAATGATGTTTGGGAAGCACGTGTCAGGTGCTCCACGCTCGGCGAGGCGGTAACGGTGTTACCCACAGCTAGCACGTCCAGAGCTGCAACGTGAGCCTGATTTCAGTCACGTCCTGTCCCTCCTCTGCTCTACTCCGTCCCTGGCTTCCATCTCTTACCATGTCTGGCCCTCCTCACTCTCTGCAGCTTCCTCTCTGACCTTCTGTCTGCTTCTGTTCCCATTTGTCACGCCACCCTGGCCACGCCGGCTTCCTCGCTGTTCCCTGATCACGCCGGCCAAGAATCCTATGGGACCTTTCCCTCTGCTGGCATGCCCTCTCCCCAGATATCCACCTGGCTCCGTCCCTTCTTTTGCTCAAACGTCACTTTCTGGGGAGGCCTCCCCTGACCTGGTTAACCGGCATTCCACCCCACACTTCCTGTCCGCCTCCCCAGCTGTCTGTCCTTGACCCAGCCTCTGTCCAACCTCCTATCTAAATGGGGCCGTAGCCATGGTCGCTGTCAGACCCCTGCCGGGGCTGAAAGCTCGGTGAGGGCAGGGACTCTTCCCTGGCTCCTCCCGTGGCGTCCGCAGTGCTGGCACCCAGCGCACTCCGTAGGGACACGCACCACCACGTCCTGAGCACGGCTGGCCGCACATGTCACCCTGTGGCAGCCCCGCGAGGGGCGTGCGCTCACTGCGGTCCCCACTCTGCAGATGGGCACACAGAGAGGGGACGTGACGCTGCTGTTCAGAGCTGGTTGTGAAGCCGGGCAGCCCAGCCCCAGCGTCCTCTTTTCGTTCCTGTGATGTGGCTGAGCGAACTGCCGAGTCAGAGGAAGGCAGGCAGCGGCCCCCTCTCCTGGTGGGGCTGTGGTTTGGTCTGTGTCAGTGCAGAGGGAGTTCTGTGCCTTGGGGGCCATGTGGACATCACCAGGGGGACCGCGGTGAGGGACAGGAGGTACCTTTGGCTCTGGAAGGTAGTGTAGCACACGCTTCCCACCAGGGCCACCATTCCCAGGCTTCCAGCCACAAGGAGGCCGATGGCAGGTCCTCCAGACAGGGACAGAGTGGGGTCAGGCTCGATGGGCTCAGCATCCGTGGGAACTGCGTTGGCTTCTGGGGGACAAGAAAGGGCGAGACTGGAGCAGCCACCCTCCCTCCTTCCCCACCCCTCCCTTCCACCACTCCCACCACTCCACCTCTGGAGTCTCTTCAGCCCATTCTCTCCTCACTCCACCTCTGGAGGTCTCTTCAGCCCATTCTCTCCTCCTGCCTCCGGGTCCCCACCCAGCCTCTCCCTCACCGGCCCGCCTCCACCTCCTGCCACATGGAAGCCAGAGGGTCTTTCTTTTATAATTATGTATTTAATTTTATTTAACCTTATTATTTTTCAATTTGACCAGAGAAAAACAGAGAGAGAGAGAAAGGGAAAGTGAGAAAGCAAGCCACCTAGTCCGGGATTCAAACCATGACCAGCCATGTGGGAAGCCAACGCTTCAACCACCATATCACTTGCTGGTTCCAGGAAGCCAGAGGGACTTTCTAAAGCTCACCTCACATTTAGCCCTATTCCTCCCCGGCTCAGAACCGTGCTATGGCTCCCTAGTACCCTAGGGCAGAAACCAGTCCCCACCTGGGCCTTTGAGGCTCTGCTACCTGGCGGCCTCATCTCTCTCTCCTCCCCACCTTTACAGCTCAGCTCCCTGGACTCTTCTCTGTTCCTAAGCTCAGCTCTCTCTCTCTCTCTGGAATGTCATTTATGCTATTTCTTTGAAGCTCAGTTCTCTCTCTCTCTCTCTGGAATGCCATTTATGCTATTTCTTTCTTCTTGACCTGGATAATTCTTACATTTTCAGTATCAGCTCATATATCCCCTTCTCCAGGAAGCCCTCCTGACCTCCGGGTTCCCACATCGTCATGGCTCTCACAGCCCTCTGAGCTCCCTGACCCTACCCTGCCCAATCTGGGATAGCCCTGGGAGTCCTCTGAAGGCAGGGCCAGAGCTGTCTGGGTCACTGAAGTGTCCCCAGCTTCACCCAACATGGACTGTGCTCACAGAGGGAGCTCAGTAATCACTTCCGGGGAATCTGAGAGTAAATGGGATCTAGGGAGCGTTGTCATGCTCAGTGACTATTTCAGGGTCACTGGGTGCTGTGGGGTGTTATAGTTTTTTCCTAGTTAACCAGTTCAAAACCAGATCCTGCAGCCACTGGACCCTGCTGGGGAGTGAGGCTGTTCTCTGGGACCCAGCAAGGTGAGTTTCCCCTCGCTCCCGCCTTCCATGTCCCAAGCGCTCTCTGGACCTTTGCTCATGTGTCCCCTGCTGTCCCAAAGGCCCCCGTCCTCTACAGCTCAGCCCCTCTGTACCCTTCCAGTTCACTCCAAGCCTGCCTAGTATACCAGGGAGGTCTCCGGACGTGAACCCAGAACCTTCCCACACGAGTCAGCGTCACAGAGCAGCTCCTTGTCTGTGCTGCTACCCAGCAACCCCATGGATATTCCTTTTTTGAAAAAAGGAATTATTTTATTTAACTTTATTTATCATTACTTTTTCCCCAGTTTTGAGCAGAGAGAGAAAGAGAGGGAGAACAAAAAAAGCAAGCCACCAGGTCCGGGACTCAAATCGTGGCGAGCCATGTGGGAATCCAGCGTCCTTACACACCACACCACCTGCCGGTGTGTATACACACACACACACACACACACACACACACACACACATATATGCAGACTAGCCAGTGCTGCAGTGGTTAAGGAGTCTGTATCTCACATGGTCAGCTGAGCAGTTCAAGTCCTAGACCCAGTTGTTTGAAAACCACTCTGGGTGCATGTGTGTGTATGTGTGTGTATGTGCGGCTGGGATCCCGAAAGGAGGGAGGAATGGAGGAATTGTACCATGACCATGCTCCATGGGAGGTGCTTTCTCACACACTCTT
>NW_006159526.1:2455629-2466459 GCF_000334495.1 Tupaia belangeri chinensis | reverse complement strand
CTCTTTGTCTCTCTCCAGTGAGTACACAGGCCCTGGCCAAAAAAATAAGTCAATACACACACACACACACACACACACACACGCATGTACAACATTCGTGACAAGAGCTGCTATTTAATGTCCCTGCTGTCTGCAGGTGTTCCGCCACCCTCAGTCATGCACTGCCATTGTTCCTTATAACAACTCTGTAAAAAAGGGCCATTGATCACCCCACTATTCACAGGAGGAGACCAAGACTCAGAGAGAGGACATCACTTGCCCTAAGTCACCCAGCCAGGAAGGCACAGGGAGGAGTGAGGGGCAGGAATTGAACCTAGGTTCGACTGGCTACCGTGCCCCTTCTTTAAACCAACAGCCTGCTGTTCTTGTTCTTGCTGCCCTGAGCTCCGTGTCACTACTGCACATGGTAATAGTCATGAAATTATTAACAATGCCAGTGCTGACTGTAACAGAGACATGTTACCTCTGGTGAATGCTCCCCAGGGTTCACCGTGCCGGGCACTGTGACTTCAAGCAATTTGCCTGCGCTTCCCACTGAATGCTACACTTTAGGGGGAGCACTGTTATTTTCCCAATTTTATAGATGAGGAAACCGAGGCACAGAGCAGCTAAGGTACTGGTTCAGCACACAGACAGTAAATAGTGAGGTCAGAATTCGAATTCCAAAGCCATACTCCGAACCAGGCCTCACACAGGGTCCTTCAAAAACTTCACAGAAAAGAGGACCAGCAGTTAGCGTAATGGCTATGTTGCTGGACTCCCATGTAGTCGACCGTGATTCGAGTCCCGGACCCGGTGGCTTAAACTCATGCCAGGTGCATGTGCGTGCGTGCCCAAGATCCCGAGAGGAGAATGGAGGAGAAGGGATTGCAGTGTGGCCATCCCCCCTGGGGGGTGATTTCTCGCTTTCTATCTCTCTGTCTCTCTCTGTCTGTCTGGCGAGCGCACGCGCCCTATAGCAAAAACCTTTCCAAGAAAAGAAACTTGACAGAAAAGGAGGAGTAGGAAAAAGCTACTCCCGAGTTTCAAATGTTTCACACCAAAACAGACTTTAATTCCATTTTTCATGAACTTTTTGACATCTCCCATATTAGGGTCTGCATGTGGGGTGGCAGGAGGGTGGCATGTGCTCAGACTCAGGCAGAGGGGCTTCAGATGGCCACATAGCCAGCAGGTGGTTGGAGTGGGACCCAGGTCATCGGGTCTGGCTCTTGGGCTTTCATTAGCATTGACCTCGGAGCCGCGGCCTCTCGGCTGCAGACGGGCTAACCAGCCACAGCCCGCAGGTGCATGGGAGAACGGGGTGGCATCTGGGCTATACAGTCTCAGGAGGGACAGTTCACAGTGGTGGTTCCATAGACCCCCGAGGGCTGCTGCCGACCCGTGAGGGGGCAGAGGTCTTGGGTGGAGGGAGGGACTCACGTGCCAGCAGGACGGTCACGGGCTCTGAGGACACCAGCTCCTTGCTGTTCCTGCCCGTGCACACGTAGGTGCCCAGCTGCTCCCGGGACAGCCGGCGGATGAACAGCTTCTCTCCGGACCCGCAGATCTTCCCGTTGAGGGTCCAGGTCAGCACAGGCTCGGGGTTCATCGTGGTCACCCACTCCAGGATCACCGAGTAGTTGAGGTCACTCTGGATGGTGCCCTGGATGTTTTCTGGGAACGTCATCAGCGGTACTGACTTGGGGCTGTCTGTGAACAGGAAGCGAGGACACGTGGCGGGGACCACCCGCCACCCCAGAGGCACTCATGCACTCACTCACTCACCCCCAGCGCCTGTGGTAGGGTGCCTGGTCTGTGCCTGGTGCTGCTCAGAACCGGTGCCCCACCCTCAGATCTCCAACCTCCAGAGACCACCACCCAGGGAGGCAGTGGCAGCTGGCAGCACTGGTTCACGAGCACACCCGGTGTGGCCCTCCAGGGGTTGGTGTATAAATACCCCAGCTCCCTCACCCTCAGCTGGGATGACGCAGAGGCTGCTCCACACCCAGGCCCTGAGTGGGAGGCGGCTTGCATGGTCACAGTGCCAACTGGCTGGAAAACAGCCTGTCTCGCTCCTTCCTCAGCTTCACTCCCCCCTCTGCAGCTTCCCAGCAAAGGACCTGCCTCGACTCCTCACTTCTGGGATCTGCTGTGGGTGAGCCAAACCTAGAACACGGGGGCTCAGCAGTGACAAAGTAGACTCAGTCCCTGCCCTCAGGGAGCTGACGACTGAGTGGGGAGGTGGTCCACAGACAGACCAGTAAATACAGTGGCGCTGGGGACCAGCAGTTAGCGTAATGGCGATGTCGCTGGACTCCCATGTAGTCGACCGCGGTTCAAGTCCTAGACCCAGTGGCTTAAACTCAGGCCAGGCACGTGTGTGTGCGTGCCCAAGATCCCGAGAGGAGAATGGAGGAGAAAGAATTGTGGTGTGGCCATCCCCCCTGGGGGCTGATTTCTCACTTTCTGTCTCTGTCTCTCTCTGTCTTTCTGGCGAGCGCATGCGCCATATAGCAAAAAACAAAAACAAAAACAAAAACAAAAACTCTAAAAAAAAGCGAAACACAGTGATGCCGGCGCTGGTGGCAAGTGCTGGGAAGAGGGTGTGGGCTGGGCGGCACATGGAGCGACCCCCTCAGGTAAGGTGAGTCAAGGAGGGCTTCTTTGAGGAGTGACAGCTGAGCAGAGGCGAGGAAGGAGCCACGTGGATTCCTGGGAGAACGTGTTCCAGGCAAAGGCCCTGAGGTGGGCATGAGACAAGACATGCACAGAGAGAAGGGGACGAGGGAGAGGAGGAGAGGTCAGGGGGAGTGCAGGCAGGTCGTGCAGGGCCTTCCGGGCCAGGGCGGGCACCTGCCATTCAGGGAGCCACGGGAGCACCCTGAGCCGAGGAGCCATGTGATCCAGCTCAGTCTGCGCAGGAGCGCTCGCTCCTGTGTGAGAAGCGGACGTTAGGGACACAGCAGTGGACCCTGGAGTCTAGCGAGGAGGTGACAAAAGTGGTCCACAGTTTTTTCCCACATTTTTCAGGTGAAAGGGGTTGAACTCTGTGGGTTTTTAGGGAGGGGCCTCGTGGTCAGAGAGGGTATATCTGGGACTTGAACTTGGGCAGTGTGGTGTCGTGGTGTGTGCTGGGAACCTCCACCCTGAGCTCATTTCCAATTTCAGTGCAATGTCATAAGGGAAAAGAACAACAGCATAACCAGGGAGCTCCAGGAAAGCTTCCTGGAGGAGGTGGCACCTGAGCGAAGCATCGAAGGAGGAGAAAGAACCCACCAGATGAAGAAACAAGGGCCAATGCAACAGTCACCTGGATCGGGCTCTCACTATGAGCCGAGCACCACTCCAAGCCCGTAGGTTAACTACGGCTTGTTACACGGCCAGTAAGACCCAGACGTGGGTGGCAAAGTCATTTAGCAGGTTGTGACCAGCATTTAGAACGTGAAAAGACACACTGTAGAACACGCCGGGTTGCATTACTCAGCAACGATTCGACACCTGTCTTCTGGTTAGCTGTGGGATGTGCTGGGCCATAGTGTGAAATGCATTTTTTTTTCATGAAAGTAAAAATATCTTAATACTGGGACCAGCAGTTGGTGTAATGGCTGTGTCGCTGGACTCCCATGTAGTCAACTGCAGTTTGAGTCCCGGACCCAGTGGCTTAAACTCATGCTGGGCGCATGTATGTGCATGCCCAAGATCCCGAGAGGAGAATGGAGGAGAAGGGATTGCAGCGTGATCATCCCCCCACGGGGTGATTTCTCGCTTTCTGTCTCTCTGTCTCTGTCTTTCTGGCGAGTGCACGTACCCTATAGCAAAAACCTCTCCAAAAAAGAAAAAAAAAATGGAAAAAAAAATCTTAATACTATCTACCTCATGGGGTTGTTTCTCGGTAATCCCATGAGGTAAATAAAGTGTCATCCCCACTTTGATGAGAAAACAGAGGCTGGAAGAGGTCAAGCCCCTTGAAACTAACAGAGTACGGTCCGGTAACTTGGTGCTGGTGTAGGCATTAGGGAGAAACGAGCTCACTTCCTTCTCACTGTCGCCCTGTGACGTAGCCTCTGCTGTGGCCCCACCTCACAGCCAAGGGAACGGAAGCACAAAGATGGGAAGACACTTTTGCAAGGATGCGAGACAGACGGTGAGAGCGCAGCCATCATTCGAACCCAGGGAGTCCTGAATCTGGAGCCTGTGCTCTGACCACGTGTCTATTTGGCAAGGGCGCCCATGAGTGAAAACAGCTCAAAGGTGGAGCTAGGCCTTGGGAAGAATAAACTTTCAAATCGCAGGTGGTTATAAAGGACGGATCTGCCCGCACCTGGCAGGAGCTCTCTCTGCTCCTGTGGGCCGTGCCGTAGCCAACCTGACGCCAGGTTTATGCCTTCGGACTTTCCAGCCACCAGAACCGAGAGTCAATAACCCTCTATTTCTTGGGAACCAGCAGTTAGCGTAATGGCTATGTCGCTGGACTCCCACGTAGTCGACCGCAGTTCGTGTCCCGGACCCGGTGGCTTAAAACTCACACCGGGCGCGTGTGCGTGCGTGCCCAAGATCTCGAGAGGAGAATGGAGGAGAAGGGATTGCGGCGTGACCATCCCCCCTGGGGGGTGATTTCTCGCTTTCTGTCTCTATGTCTCTGTCTGTCTGGCGAGCGCACGCGCCCTACAGTGAAAATCTCTCAAAAAAAAAAAAGAAAAACCCTCTATTTCTTTATAAATTACCCGGCCACAAGTATTTCTCTCAGTAACACAGTAACGGTCTAAGACACTCACTCTATGACCGTAGGCCGCTGCCATAGACTCTCTGAGCCTCAGTTTCCCCACCCGTACAGTGGGCTTAGTCCTGAGGACATCCGCTTTCTCAGGTTGCTGGGAGATTGTCTGGTGTCTGGTGCACAGGGCACGCTCAGTAAGTGCCCCTCACTCTAGATTCTCATTCTTACTCTGGCTGGCCCCTCTGCAGGAACACTTCAGGAAAACTTCTACTCATCCTACAGGGCCCAGCTCAGATGCCCCCTGCTCTAGGATGCTCTACCTGCCTCCCACAGGCTGCTCTGACATCTTGGTTCCCACCTCTCTCTGGCTGGGACCCTGAGCTGAGCAGGACTGAGAAGGCCCACGTAGCAATCAGCACCAGTAGACGTGCAGCTGAATGAAAGTCCAAGGCCCTTCCTGGGCCCATGGTCAGCCCACTGACCCCCATTTTTATCTGCCTCCCTCGGGCAAGGCCAGGGTTATCTCTGTCACTGTGGTGTGGGGCCTTTCCTTCTCTCTTGCTGCCCGGAATTCAGATGTGATGGCAGCCATCTTGGATCCCTTGCGCAGGGCAACGCTGCTACAATGATGAAGGAGGCTGGATCCTGGTGCCATGGACCCATCATATCCCTAAATTGTTTACGCCGGACCTTTTCGTGATAGAGAAATCAACTTCCATCTTGTTTAAGACACTGGGTCTTTGTTAGAGCATCAGAATCAGAATCCTAACTAAGGTAGCCTATGTTACAGACTGAAAGGAGTCCTCCAAATTCATTATTTTGAAGCCCTAACCTCTAGTACCTCAGACCGTGACCGTGAGATAGACCTTTAAAGAGGTGACTAAGTGAGGCCAGCAGATGGGCGGGGCTTACGGTGCTGAATTCCCACATGGCCAACCACAGTTTGAATCCCAGACCTGGTTGCTGGCTTTCTCACTTTCTCTCCCTCTCTCTCTCTCTTCTGTCTCTCTGGTCAAATTTAAAAAAAATAGTAAATAAAATTAAATCAATAATTCTTTGGGGAAAAAAGAAGGATTAAATAAAAAAGCTGTGGTAGTTAAGGTGCTGGATTCCCATATGGCCAACCACAGTTTGAATCTCAGACCTGGTGGCTTGCTTTCTCACTTTCTCTCTCTCCCTTCTGTCTCTTTGGTCAAATAAAAAAATAGTAAATAAAATTAAATCAATAATTCTTTGGGGGGAAAAAAGGAGAATTAAATAAAAAAGCGGTTAGGGTGGGCCCTTATCCACTCTGATGTCCTCTAAAAAGAGAGGCCGTTTGGACACACAGATTCGCCTGGAGTGTGTACACACAGAGCCAAGGCCATGTGAAGACAGACGAGAAGGCCGCCGTCTACAAGCCAAGCAGAGAGGCCTCAGACAAAACTCGAACTTGCCAACGCTTTGATCTCAGACTACCAGCTTCCGGAACTGTAAGGAAATACATTTCTATTGTTTAAGCCACCCAATCTATGGCACTGTTACAGAAGACTGAGCTAAAAAAGTCCCTCAACCACCTCCTAGGAAGGATGGCCTTGGTTACCTTCTGGGCTTTGTCTGTCTAGCTCTTGTGTGAAAGTTCAAATCCAGAGCTGAGTAGCTCATAAATACATAGATGAAGATGAAGGTTCCTCCCAGCAACCTTCTCTGCCTTTGCCAAGTGAGAATGAGCACCCAGTTCATGGATATCTGGGAAGGGCACAGTAGATTATGAAAAATGGCCACAGCACTTTGCAACTCCACCTGCTAGGAGGTGGAGCCTATTTAGGGACCAGCAGATGGTGTAATGTCTATGTCGCTGGACTCCCATGTAGTCGACTACGGTTCGAGTCCCAGACCTGGTGGTTTAAACTCACACGTGTGTGCACAGAGAAACCTCAGGATGTGAACCTGGGACCTTCCCATATCACCTCTGCATCATGGAGGGTTTGTTACCGCTGCACCACCGCAGATGACCCCAGACTTGCTCCACTTTCCCAGCGGAGAGAACAAGCCTGGGCTAGCCTCCTGGAGGATGACAGGCTACATGACCTGGTCACCCTCCCGCTGCCAGGCCACTGCCATAGGTATGAATGAGACAGTCGTGGCCGGCCAGTGCCTGGACATCACCCAGCAGAACTGTGAGCTAAGTTAACGGCTGTTTTAAGTGTTGGGGTGGTTTGTTATGGAGGGGCTGATGACCGACACAGATTGTGTCCCGATGGGCCCTACCGGGTCCAGTGGGTCTGCCTGTGGAGAACGCGGCCCCTCCCACTGTGGGGCCCCACTCACTGTGGACACGGATCAGCTGTGTCACACGCCTGTGCCCCGCGTGGGTTTCCAGCATCGCGGTGTAGCAGCCGGAGTCTTTGGTGGTCACGTTTCTGATGTCCAGGCTACCTTGGGCACCCAGAGTCTCCCGGCCGGTGTGTGCAGGTCCCGGGAGGCCCTCAGGGGAGAAGATCATGGCTGCTGGCTGGGCTTCCCGCCCTCGGAACCAAGAAATGGCCAGGACACCATCCGGGCTTTCTGGAGCAGGCAGGTGGGCACTGGCTCCTTCGGTCAGGGGGTTCAGCCGCGTCAAGGAGGGCAGCTCCGAGGAGGCAGAGCAGGTGCAAGATGCGAGCAGGGCACCTGGGAGAAGGCGGGGAGGAGAGGGGACAGCAGGGAGTGGTGAGACCCAAGGCGAGGTGCTGCCCGCCAGGTGACCCACCTTCCCACGCAGCCCAGGGTGAGAGGGCGGGTCGAGGGCTGCAGGTGACAACGAGGATACGAGGCAGGTAAAGTGGGAATAGCAGGGTCGGTCAGTGAGCACCTACTCCCAGCCACTGTCCCAAGTGTGAACGTGGCTTGCCACCTTGATGCCTCCCCGACCCGTGAGCACATGTCACTGTGGTAGGGGGTGCCCTGAAGACCCAGCAGCCAGCTTTCTCAGCTCTGCTCTGCTTCCCTGAGGGTGACCCTGTATTGTTGGGGTCCCCCTTCTTATTGCTGCTGGTTGGCTTCTGCCAATGGGACCACAGGAGAAGATAGAATGAGAGGGCAGGAGGGGCCACCAGGCCCACAGCTCTCTCCCTGCCCAGCCACCAGAGGACAGAATGAGAGGGCAGGAGGGGCCACCAGAGGCCGGCAGTGTCCTGATTCTTTTCTTTTTAAACACAGGGTCTTGCTGTGTCATAATCTTCCCACCTTGGCCTCCCAGCTGGGACCACAAACACACGCCATCACCCAGCTCCCCACCAGCACTGCCAGCTCTGTTTTGGACAGGATTTCACTGAGTCATCCAGGCCAGCCTGAAGCTCATGGTCCTCTTGCCTCAGCCTCTCAAGTTGCAGGAGTGACAGGTGTACACCACTGCGCCTGGGCTTTCGGTTGGCCTGGGCCTCAAACCCGGGTCTCTCATGTGCTCCCAGCCTATGGAGCGTAGTGCGTTAGCAGCATGTGCCACTGTGGCTGGGATCGGTTGTGTGCTTCTATGGACACTCACAGCCCTGCTGGGCAGCTCTGCCCATACACCACAGTCTTCTAGGGTCTCTTTGTAGCTTCTACCCTGGGAGAGGCAATGGCTTCCTGCTGGCGTGAGCCCCGGGTGCTGCGCAACGCCACTGCTCTACCTACGTGCTGTCTGCACCCCTGCCACCCAAATATAATTGTTGTTCCTTCCTTAGACTTTCTCAGCACTCCAGCAGCACCACCTGGTCCTTGACGCAATCCTGGACGGATACAACTCTAACGTCCCATTTACAGATGAGAAAACAGACACTGAGGACATTTACGAGATTTCCCCCAGTCTGGTGGTTAAGGGAAGCTGGAGCCCACATGACTGATCAGGGTTCAAGTCCCAGCCCCGGTGGCTTAGGAAACACACCAGGGCCGTGTGCCAGCATGTCCCAAATCCTCACAGGATGGAGAGATGGAGAAAGGGTCGCGGCATGACCACATCCCATTTGGAGGTGATTTCTCTGTCTCCCTGTCCCTTTGGCTGTCTCCCTACTGAGCACACATGCCTTCTAGCAACTAAAAAAAGAGAGAGACATTTTTCCAGGATGTCATAGGTGGTGAACAGTAGAACTTCGATTGACATCCAAATGGTCCAAATTCTCTGCTCCTAAACCACTGTCAAGGGTGCCCCTACAAAGGCCAGTCTCAGTTTCTCTCGCTTCCTTCAGTTATATTCCCATATTCTTGGAGCTTGAAGTGGAATCCTTGGAATTTGGTTCTAAATCCCATACACTCACCCATTCATTGTTCTGCCTTTCCCGGGAAAGGTGTGGTGAGAACACAAGCTTTAGCCTTAAAAGACTGAAAGCTTTGGGACTAGCAGATGGCGTAATGGCTATGTCACTGGACTCCCATGTAGTCGTCTGCCGTTCGAGTCCTGGACCCGATGGCTTAAACTCACACCGGGCACATGTGTGTGCGTGCCCAAGATTCCGAGAGGAGAATGGAGAAGGGATTGCAGCATGGCCATACATACCCCCTGGAGGGTGATTTCTCACTTTCTGTCTCTCTGTCTCTCTCTGTCTTTCTGGCGAGTGCATGCACCCTATAGCAAAACCTCTCAAAAAACAAACAAACAAACACAAACAAACAAACAAACAAAACAAACAAAACAACCAAAACCCAAACCAAACCAAAACAAAAAAAAGCCCCGAATGCTTTCGCAGGAGTAAAAAGGAGATTCCTCCTGGCTCCTGAGAACTAGTGATTTCAGGGTTAAAGAGAAATGAAGATTTCCTACTGATAATTCAGCCTCCAGCCCACAACCTTGAGTGGTAGGGAACTCTTCTAGTCTTCTATCTCTGTCTCTGTGTCTCTGTCTCTGTCACTCTCTGCTTCTTTCTTCTCATTTTTTGGTAATTTTTCCTTTTTAAAAATTTTTAAGGTAAAGTATTCTCTTGCTTTCAGCCCTGCCTTTTGTCTTATGAATAATCGCCTCTCCCCCTCCCACCCAGGCAGGAGAAGCAAGAGGCAGGCCATCAGAAGAAGATTCCTCATGGCTCCTGAGAACTAGAACTCACTGTGCAGTTTTCTATTTTGTGCTTTAAAATAATAATAATAAATTTTTTAATTTTTATTTTTTCCCGCTGTTGTTGTTTCTCTCTCTTTATTCTTTTCTTTTTATGTCATCTCCCTGCTCCTCAATATTCATTTACTGTGTTTCTAGATGGATCTAAGGGAACTATAGCCAAACATCCAAATGTTAATGTATTCCTCATATCTACTGAATCTGCTGCACAAAGCGACCACAACAGAAAGGCAAAGAGATTCCAGATCCCCTCCTTCTACTCGGTCCTGAACGTTCAGACTGAACTTCAAGAAAAAAAAAAAAAGAATCAGGAAGAAACACACCATCCATCAGATGACTAGAAATCACCGCAGGGCCATAACAAATATGGGAAAGCAAGAAAATACCTCTCCTCCAAGGGAAAAGAATAACTCCTCTTCATCCACAGACAGTTCAATGGAAATCATGGAAATGTCTGAGAAAGAATTTAGAACATTCAAAATGACAAAGCTAACAGAGATGGAAGAGAAGAGAGACAATGAACTGCAGAAGAGCAAGGAGAAAGGAGCTGACAAGTTCCAGGTGAGGAAATTCTTGCAAGGTCTAGAAGAGGAATTACACACTTTACAAAAGAATCAAATGGAACTATTAGAGATGGAGGCTATGATACAGGAAGTCAAAATCTTTCTTGAAAGTATTAAAAGCAGACTAGATCATACAGAAAACAGAATCCCAGACGGAGAAGAGAAAATTACTGGCCTAGAAAAATCCACCTTGAAGACTGAGAAAATGGCCCCCCAAAATGAGAATAATATGTGAGAAATACTAGATACCATCAGACATCTAAACATCTAGATAACTGGTATCCCAGAAGGTGAAGAGACTCATAGGGGCATTGATAATCTATTCCCTAAAATCCTGCAAGAAAACTTTCCAAACCTAGAGAGGCACTAGTCTGAAGAAATACAAAGGACCCCAAATAGAATCAACCCAAGAAGATCTTCTCCAAGACATATTATAGCCAGGTTGACCAAAACCACAGACAAAGACAAGATACTAAGATAGGCAAGAGAAAAACATCAAGTTACCTATAAAGGATATCCCA
>NW_006159526.1:2449306-2454781 GCF_000334495.1 Tupaia belangeri chinensis | reverse complement strand
AAAGTAGTTAGATTATTTAAGAAATTGTGTGATCAATACAATGTGGGGAGGAAAGGAATGGAAGACAACTGTAGACACCAGAGATAGTGTGAGAAGAGGGTGGGAAAGGACAGAGGGTCAGAAATAGGGATATATATATATACATACATATATCCCTATTTATATATTTATATATCCCTGATTTATTTATTTATTTATTTATTTATTTATTTATTTATTTATATATCCCTTATTTATATATATTTATATATCCCTTATTTATATTTATATATCCCTGATTTCTTTCTTATTTATTTATTGTTTTTGGAGAGGTTTTTGCTATAGGGCATGTGCGCTCGCCAGACAGAGAGAGACAGAGAGACAGAAAGCGAGAAATTACCCCCCAGGGGGGATGGCCACGCTGCAATCCCTTCTCCTCCATTCTCCTCTCGGGATCTTGGGCACGTACACACACGCGCCCGGCGTGAGTTTTAAGCCACCAGGTCCGGGACATGAACTGTGGTCGACTACGTGGGAGTCCAGCGACAGCCATTACGCTAACTGCTGGTCCCCTGGGGGGTGATTTCTTGCTTTCTGTCTCTGTGTCTCTCTCTGTCTTTCTGGCGAGCACACGTGCCCTATAGAAACCTCTCCAAAAAAAAAAAAATTAAAAAAATATGGAAAAATGTTTAGTATGGAAGGGAGGGGGGAAGGAGAAAAGGAAAAGTATGCTTAATTGAGAAAATATGAGAAGCTACTTGCTGATAACTTATAGAGTAATATCTTTGGCTTGACTGACATGCATAGTATTTGTGCCGGAAAAAGAAATGTTGTACACTGTAAAGATGCGATTAAATGTAAATAAATTAATTTAAAAAAAAAAAGAGTAAAAAGAAACTTCTACAAGGTTAAAAAAAAAGCCCCACTACTCACAAAGTCAAAAGAGCAGTGACATATTAAAAAAATAAATAATTAAAAAGATTTGTAACTGATATCAACTCATTTCACTCATTTATATAAAGCTCCTAGAAACCCACAAGAAAAATATCAGCAACCTAAGAGAAAAATACACAAAAGATACGAGGTGCTTCATAGAAGAGAAAATTCAATGGCTCTTAACATGGGAAAAATACTCAGCTCCATTTCAGTAAGAGAAACGTCCATTTAAGCAAGCTGAAATAACACTTCTCACCCGTCAGAATGGCAAAGATCCAGAAGTGTGATGACTTGCTGCGGTGGTGATGCTGAAGACAGCAGGAGCTGCCACGTGCTGCTGGTTCAACCCCCGCAGAGGGCAACCTGGCCATCACATCCTACCCGCTGCCCCCTGCCCGCGGCCACTTCCTGTCTGAAGATTTGCTTATTCTGGACACTTCATTTACATAGACTCGCCCGGCAGGTGGTTCTTCGTGTCTGGCCTTTTTCACCTAGTGTGCTTTCATGGTTCACAGGTAGCATGTGTCAGCACTTGATTCCCTTTTCTTTCTTTTTAATTTTTATTTGCTATAGGGCATGCACACTAGCAAGAGAGCGAGAGAGAGAGAGAAAGAGAGAGAGAAATCACCCCCGGAAGGACGGCCATGCTGCCATCCCTTCTCCTCCATTCTCCTCTTGGAATTTTGGGCACACATTTGCGTGCACTCAAGTGTGTGTGTGTTTACGAATTAGTTATTTAATTTTATTAATTATTACTATTTTTAATTTGCTATAGAGCACATACACTCATCAGAGAGAGAGTGAGAGAAAAAGAGGGACAGTGAGAAAGCAAGCTGCCAGATCTGGGATTCGAACTTCGGTTCACTATATGGGAGTCCAGCGCCTTAACCACCATGCCACCAGCTGGCCCCGTAGGTGTTTTTCAAGCTGCTGGGTTCAGCACTGGAATGACAAAGCTGGCCTAACCACCCAGCTACCAGCTGGCCCTACTTGATTCCTCTTTATTGCCAAATAACATTCCATTGTATGGAGAGACCACATTTTGTTTATCTGTTCATCAGTTGACAGAAACAATTATCTTAAAATTAAGAGCGGCACATTTTCATAGCATAAAACTTAGACACCCGGAGATAAATACTACCTTTTGGACACATTTTTGTGTGTGTGTGTGTGCTTATTGTTTCCATTTCTCTTACACAAAAAGTAGAATTAATTCAGCAAGTCTTAAAAAGTGTCACAAAACAACACATGGTCTTCATTACAGAATAACTTTGGAAGTAAAGTAAATATGAATTTGAAAAGCCCTTAATTCTGGGGACTAGCAGTTAGCGTAATGGCTATGTCGCTGGACTCCCATGTAGTTGACCGCGGTTCGAGTCCTACACCTGGTGGCTTAAACTCATGCCGGGCATGTGTGCATGCGTGCCCAAGATCCCGAGAGGAGAATGGAGGAGAAGGGATTGTGGCGTGGCCATCCCCCCTGGGGGATGATTTCTCACTTTCTGTCTCTCTGTCTCTGTCTGTCTGGCAAGCACATGTGCCCTATGGCAAAAACCTCTCCAAAAATATATAAATAAATAAAGCCTTAATTCTAATACTCAAAGGTAACCATTTTAGGGCAGGGCAAAATTTCTTTTGAGGGTTTTATTCATAATTTTTTAAATGAACTTTTAATCACATTCATGATTAAAAATTTCTTCCTTAGAAAGAAGATTTAGGGCCATAGGAAGTCAAACTGCCTTTTGACCTCCACCCTGAGCCTGCCGCCCATCCGCCAGGCCCGTGCCCAGGCACCTGCCATTAGCAAGACAGTATTTTGCATTTAGAGTTGAAATTACATGGTGTGTTCCTTTTTCACTTTGTTTTCCTCTGAACAATGGGTCCTAAACACGTCAACTGTAAACCCTTTGCAAACCACTTTCAAAAATCTAGTTGCTGTTTTGTCACTCGATTGACCAGAGTTTCTTGGGGACCTCATCTGTGTACTCAGTGCCAGTAATTAGTGATTCAATCTTTCCTGATAGTTAGGCTTTTTCTTCTTAATGTGATTCTAATTCAGCATGCGCCTATAAAGTAAGTTCTGGCATCACCTATGGTCCTAACGGTGGAATTCCTTCCTCCATCTGGCAAGCTCTAAAAAAAAAAAGGTCAAAGACAAAACAGGTGCTAGGAACCCCATATTCCCAACAGAAGTCTAGCAAAAGGGGTTCCCCATCACAGTTCTGCCAGGCTGCCCGGCTGAGGGAAAGGAGGCCGAGAGCCAGCGGAGAGGGTGAGGAGGTGTTCCACGAGGAAGCCATCCTTGGAGTGTGGCGGGGACGTGACACTTAGACCCACGACAGTCTCTGTGAGAGATGGGGTCGATGTGGCCCAGGGGGGCAGATGAAATAGAGGGCTGGGGTAGAAATGGCCTGCACCTCCCGGGACTGATAAGACAAAGCTGTCCACCGTGTCCCCGAGGCGGTGGCAGATGCCTCTGAAGGGGAAGCCCTGGCTGACACCCTTCCTGGAGAAGGTGACCAACGAGTCTTGTGACCGGGCACCTTGGCAGAAGAGCCTGGAGGGATGTGGGAGGTGGCAGTGAGCTTCCAGCTCCCACTCCAGGAAGGCCTTGGGGACACTGTCCAGTACTGGGGGGACACATTCTCCAATGTACCTCCACCCCTTGAAATTCAAATCCAGCGACAGCACACAGCAGGCCCTGTCTCCACCGTAAACTTACAGAGCCAAGCAGAAACGGCCCCATCCCATTTGCTTATCTTCCTCCCTCTGCCCATGGCCCTGGGCATGAGGCCTTCGACTGGGTAGAGGGGCCAGATGGTGATGCGGGCAGACTCACATGGAAAGGTTCCCAGTTCAAGACCAGAGGCCTCTCTGAGCTCTCAGGGTATGTGCTTGCTCATGATCCAGGGCTGGCTAAGGCTAAGGGAGTGGGGTGCAGATCACCTCATCAAGACCATCTTGGAGGGACCAGTAGTTAGCGTAATGGCTATGTCGCTGGACTCCCATGTAATCGACCACGGTTCGAGTCCCAGACTAGGTGGCTTAAACTCACGCCAGGCGCGTATGCGTGTGTGCCCAAGATCCCGAGAGGAGAATGGAGGAGAAGGGATTGTGGCATGGCCATCCTCCCTGGGGGGTGATTTCTCGCTTTCTCTCTCTCTGTTTCTCTCTGTCTTTCTGGTGGGCGCTTTCTGTCTCTCTGTCTCTTTCTGGCGAGCGCATGTGCCCTATAGCAAAAAACTTCTCAAAACAAACAAACAAACAAAACACAAAAAGACCCTCTTGGAGATTCTCTCTCTTTCTCTCCTCTCTTGCACACACACTGCTTCCTTCACTCAAACAAACTTAAAGACAAAACAACAACAACAAAAACTGGGTGGATGTGAGGATCTAAAATTACCCAAAATTAGAGGTTTTTTTTTAAAATTTAATTCTTATTATTTTTTTTTTTTGGAGAGGTTTTCGCTATAGGGCGCATGTGCTTGCCAGACAGACAGAGAGAGACAGAGAGACAGAAAGCGAGAAATCATCCCCCAGGGGGGGATGGCCACGCCGCAATCCCTTCTCCTCCGTTCTCCTCTCGGGATCTTGGGCACGTACGCATATGCGCCCGGCGTGAGTTTTTTAAGCCACCAGGTCTGGGACGCAAACCGCGGTCGACTACGTGGGAGTCCAGTGACATAGCCATTACGCTAACTGCTGGTTCCTAGGGAGTGTACCTTTCTTGTCCCCAACCCGAGATGAAGCCAGTCTCTTAGTACCTGTTAGCAGCAGCCTCCTCCAGGCAGGGCCGTGACTGGAGCCGGGGTCCAGAGTACACCTCATGCCTTGTTCTGTTCAGGGACGGAGCCAGACAGCCGCAGTAAAGTGCGCCGCACTGTCCTCGGCCAGCACTGTCCGTGCCCGGGCCGCCCTCCCACCCCTACAGCTGTTGGCTGGGAAGTCACCTCCAGGCGGGTGGCTTTGTGGTAGTGGAAGGCGGGGAGCAGGCTGGGATTGAGTTCCCTGTCCTCCTCCCGCCCCAACTGCACGTGGGGCAGAACTGCCCCACCCGTCTCCACATCACCAGGAATGGCCAAAGGTCGCCTGGTAGGGGGTGTCCAGGAGGCCACCTCTGTGACTGTAGGCTCTGAGTCTTGTCTCGTCTGTAAAATGGGGATATTAATAACAGTCCCTGGCCTGGGAGTCAGAGAGGACCATGAGCGTGAGGCGCCAGAAGAGTGCCTGGAACTTACGAGGTGCTGACAACTGTTGGTAGCCACTAAATGAATGCTAATTCCTACCCCTGGTATCAGGAGGTCCCCGAGGCCTGCTCAGAACTCCAGCGGGACCTGGCTCACTCTATGCTGGATTTTAGATCCTGGAAGGGTGAACCAGAAAAGCTTCTTTTCTCACTCTTCAGACTCTCCAGGCCCACTCTCTCCTCCCTAAATTACTAATTAGTGTTGCTCGAACCATAGCTAGTGTTTATTGTTATTGTTATTCACCTGTTATTTGCCAAGCACAGCACTGGCCCTTTTGCTTTCTTGAAAAAAAAAAAAAAATACCGCCAGAGGG
>NW_006159526.1:2444577-2449267 GCF_000334495.1 Tupaia belangeri chinensis | reverse complement strand
ATATCATCAGCTGCTTTCAGAATTATTGAAGCCAGATTTTTTTTTTTTTTTTGCCTTCTACTTCTGCTTTTCTTTGGAACTGTTGATGTTATCTTTTTCTGCAAAAGCTGCTATGCGTCTTTCCATAAATAATGCATTTATGGTAAAGCCTCAACTTAACTTTTCCTTAACCTTTTCGTTTTGTCTCTTCTTCCTCTCTGGTGACACCCAGTAGTATTTTATTTACTTCCATTTTATTTTCCAAGAATTTTTTAAAAAGGTTTTTGCTATAGCGCACATGTGCTAGCCAGAGACAGATAGAAAGAGAGAGGGAGCGAGAGGGAGAAAGACCCCCCATGGGGGATGGCCATGCTGCAATCCCTTCTCCTCCATTCTCCTTTCAGGATTCTGGGGGTGCACACAAGTGCCCAGAGTGTTTCTCAAGCCTTGAACCACATAGTCAGCATGTGGGAATCCAGCCACCCTGACCACCATACTTTTCGTTGGTTCACCACAGCCTTTTAAAAAAACTGTCTCTTTGCTGGACCAGCAGGTAGTATGTGGTTAAGGTGCTGGATGCCCTCATGGCCAACCGCAGTTCGAGTCCTGGACCTGGCAGCTTGGTTTCTCTTGCTTTCTATTGCTCTGTGGTTAAAAAAAAAAAAAGGGTGACAAATAAAATAAAATAATTTTTTAAAATGGTCTAAACGAATTCTCAATTGTTAATTGACTCCTTGAGGGTAGCTCTGACACTTTCCAGTAGTATGTAGAGGCCAGGTGACTTCCCCACTGCATGCAGCTATTCACAGTGGTTTTCTGTCAGTCTGGGGAAGCACCCTCTGCCAGGCCTTTGCGCTTGCTGTTTCCACCTTCTTAGAGCCTTATACAGTCATCTCAAGGCTGGCTGCATCTCAGTATTCTCGGTTCCCTTCACACATCATCCCCTCAGAAGGGCCTTCCCTCAGATGCCCTGCTCCTCACCAGCCACTCACTGGTTGATCTGCTTTGCAGCCTTTACCACCGTCTGACATGACATACTGCTTTTCCACTTGCTCATGATTGCTCCCCTCCCCTCCCCAGCTATGACGTCAGCTCCAGGAGGGCGGTGGTTTTGTCCAGTCCTGGCTAAGTCCCCGGTGACTACAACAGTGCCTGGCACATCACAGATGCTCAATAATTTTTGTTACATAATATGTATTTATTCCGTCAATGGACAAGAGAGATAGAGACAGAGAGATAATTCTTCCTACCATGTCTCTGCCATAATCCACTTACAGCTTTGGCCCAGATCATGGGCACACACATACCCAGAGTACTCAGGGAGGTCTCCAGGAGCTAACCCAGAACCTTCCCATGTTGCTCGGCCTCCCAAATCATCACATTTTACCCATGTGCCACATCTAGTCCCAATTCTTTTTAGGAGGGGAGAAGGTTTTTGTTATAGGGTGCATCTGCTCCCCAGAAAGACAGAGACAGGGAGACAGAAAGCGAGAAATCACCCCAGAAGGGATGGCCACACTGCAATCCCTTCTCCTCCACTCACCTCTTGGATCTTGGGCACACACACACATGCGCTCAGCATGAGTTTAAGCCACCGGGTCTGGGACTCAAACTGCAGTTGACTACATGGGAGTCCAGCAACGCAGCCATTACGCCACCTGCTGGTCCCTCCATTTTTTTTTCAAATGAATAAACAAATGAATAAGTGAGTGCATAAAATGAGAGAGTGTTAGGTTTTGAACTCACGCCTGCATCCTCCATCCTCCTCCAGGAGGTCCAGGCTCCACCCAGGGACAAAGGTTCCCATGAGTCTCTAATATTAGTCATTATCAGGGGACTTGTTTACTTCTTTATTGGCATTTGCCAAACCGCCTCTTATGATTTGTCAGAAGGCCCGTGATTAGCCCGTCTGGAAAACCTGGTAGGCGATAAGAAAATATATTTGCAACTTGATTAATAACCATCGTATGAGCGGAGACTCCGTACTTTCAGCCCATCCGGAATTCACTCTCTCTCACCAGGTAACAGCACCTGCCGTTCCTTGGAGGACCCAAGCTCCTCATAGCTTCCAGGGAAACAGAGGGCCCGGACTGGCCAATCACAGCCCTCCATCCCTGCCCACAGTGATTGGCTGAGTGCTGGTCATGTGACCCAAGCCTGGCCAATGAGAATATTCCAATTTCATAGCACAGTGACTGCTAAGAGCAGGCTCTAGACCAAAGCAGGAGACATCTAGGACGTCTGTTGGAACCGCAGGACGCGAAGCATTTCCTTTTCTGCATTTGCTAAGTTTAAGGGATGGATGTGGAGCTGCTGGGGCCATATTTCTACTACGTGTAGAGAGGCTGCAAATGAAGAAGGCGTCGCCAGTGGATGGAAAGATAGATTTTTTTCTTTTCCTTTTTTCTTTTTTTGTTTCCGTTTTTGTTTTGGCCATAGGGCATGTGTACTCCCCAGAGACAGACAATGAGAGAGAAAGTGAGAAATCACCCCCCCCCCCCAGGGGGAGGACCATGCCTCAATCCCTTCTCCATTCTCCTCTTGGATTTTGGTCACACATGCTCCACATGATTTTTCAAGCTGTCATGTCAGGGACTTGAACTGTGGTTGACCATGTGGAAATCCAGTGCCTTAACCACCATGCCGCTGCTAGCCCCTCTTTTCCTTTTTCTTTTTCTTTTGGAGAGGTTTTCTGCTATAGGGTGCATGCACTTGCCAGACAGACAGAGACAGAAAGCGAGAATTCACCCCCAAGGGGGATTGGCCACGCCGCAATCCCTTCTCCTCCATTCTCCTCTTGGGATCTTGGGCACGCACGCACATGTGCCTGGTGTGAGTTTAAGCCACCAGGTCTGGGACACGAACCGTGGTGGACTACGTGGGAGTCCAGCGACATAGCCATTACGCTAACTGCTGGTCCCGACTCTCTTTTTCTGACAGACGGAATCTGTGTCTCTGTGGTGCCCAGGTCCTGCCTCAGCCTGCAGAGTCTCTGGTATGAGAGGTCTATGCCATCATATCTGGCCAAGCGGAGATTTCTGATGACATCGTTTAAACACCTAGATTCATCTGTATCCGAAGTCCATGCAAGCCTTTCAGATTTGGGGTTATGCAGGACTATAGAGTCTCGTCGTTTTCTTTGAACCAGTTCAATTTGAAACGCAATCGTTTGCCTCCAATGAACTCTGCCTAAAAGGAAAGATGGACGAAGTCTAAGAGGATTTGACCCTGGGGAGCACAGACTGAGGCTGGAGAAGAGAAGCCTTCTGGAGGAGAGATGGTTAAGCGTCGCCTGGAGGAGGAGGATGGAGGAGCCAGTGTTTTTGAGAACTGTAAAATTCCATCCAAACTGCTGCGCTGAGCCCACTGAACCCTAGCGGGACTTCTCGCAGTGTAAGATCATGTCCTTAGAGTGACCCCAGCTCCCCACTGAAATGCGATCCTGCCAGGACAATTTACCAATTGTTCCAGCCTACATCTGACAACATACTCCTAGCCTCCCTTCATCAGAGCCTTTTAGAAAGGCTTACAGTTGGGAATTTAAAAAAAAAAAAAAAAGAAGAAGAACCCCCCCCTTTTAAAAAAATAATTATTTTATTTAACATTATTTATTTATTTTAATTTTACCAGAGAAGGAAAGGGTGAAAAAGAGAGAGAGGGAGAAGGAAAGTGAGAAAGCAAGCTGCCAGGTCCGGGACTCAAACCGTGGTTGGCCATGCGGAAGTCCAGCACCCTTAACCACAGCCACAGTGTGTGTGTGTGTGTGTGTGTGTGTGTGTGTGTGTGTGTTTGGGGGAGGGTGCTATAGGGTGCATGCACCTGTGCAAGAGAGAGAGAGAGAGAGGAGCACCCTCCACAGGGTCTGGCCATGTTGCGGTACACCACCCTCCCCATCTAGTCCTCCTCCAACCTGTCAGATCTTGGTGGACACTCACACACAGGCCCAGTGTGTAGTAGTAGTTTCCTGTGTGATTTTTTTTTTTTTTTAATTTTTGCCAGAAGGTGCATGTGTCAGAGAGAGGGAGAGAGAGAAAGCATCACCAGTGGAGCTGAGTCATGCAGTCACTCCTCTGTTTCTCCTTCTAGGATTTCGGGCACACACATGTGCCCTGCATGCTCTTCAAGCATCGGGGCCAGGACTGGAACCGCACAGTCACCGTGTGGGATCTGGCTTCCTTAACCACCAGGCCACCACTGGTCGGCGGTTGGTCTGGTTTCTTTTGAGCAGCTCATTACCCCTGCCCCAGGGAGCCAGTCCGATTTAGAACCTTTCCTTTGTCCTTTGGAGAGGACTCCTACCATGTATGAGTGCCCTTCCTCAGGACCTGAAAGCTCTGCCTTTGAAATGGAATCATCAAGAAGAAGAGGGCCCCTGTGTCCCAGTGGCTGTGGGAGGCTAGAATCTGAGCTAGGTCACTGTCACCTGGCAGGCGGCCCCTGAGATGCGCACTGCCACCCTTTGGCATTGTCCTTTGGCATTGTTCGCTGGCACCTCCCTCCACTCCCATTCTCCCTTTCAAGTGTGTGGTCACCTCTGCACAGCCCAGAGAGATCGGCTCTTTGCCTCACGACCGTTTCATTCTGTCACAGTGACACAGCTTTACGTGTTTACGGGGAGCATCTCCCTGTCCTGTCTTTCTCAGCCACGTTCCTAATTCTTTTTTTTTTTTTTTTTTTTAGAGGTTTTCCCTGTAGGGCCCGTGTGCTCGCC
>NW_006159526.1:2438381-2444426 GCF_000334495.1 Tupaia belangeri chinensis | reverse complement strand
ACCACGGTCAACTACGTGGGAATCCAGCGACATAGCCATTACGCTAACTGCTGGTTCCCCCATCAATGGCTTCTAAGGAGCAGGGATGTGTGCAGTGTAAGCCCTTTAAGAAAATCTGTCTTTCTTGTTTCCCCCTCCTTCAGGTTGGAGTAGGGACATGGCAGCGTGGCCTCCCAGCCCCTGGGGACAAGCACACCACCATAGGGATGATCGAACACAGGACAGAAGAGCCCAGACTCCTGACTTCACGAGGCAGAGTCGTATTCCAGATCAGACGGTCACAGGAGACAGAAATAGATTTGTATGTAATTGAAGACATGGCTATTTTGAGTCTATCACAGGAAGCCAAATTTATATCCTAAATTAAGCTATTCAGAGGCTACAGGAGGCAGGGAAGGGGAGGACAAACCCGTTGGACCACACAGCTCAGTCATGTTCCCTGATGTTAACTACTTTTTTTTTTTTTTTTTTTCTTTCTTTCTTTCTTTTTTTTTTTTTTGGAGAGGTTTTCGCTATAGGGCGCGTGCGCTCGCCAGACAGACAGAGACATAGAGACAGAAAGGGAGAAATCACCCCCCAGGGGGGATGGTCACGCCGCAATCCCTTCTCCTCCATTCTCCTCTCGTGATCTTGGGCACGCACGCACACATGCCCGGCGTGAGTTTAAGCCACTGGGTCTGAGACTCGAACCGCGGTCGACTACGTGGGAATCCAGCGACATAGCCATCTGCTGGTCCCCCTCCCTCTCTCTTATACCTCTCATTGTTTCTCTCCCCTCAGTTAGTTCTGCCTTCAGGTCAGAAAGAGGGGTGTCATTCACTGGGACCCTGAACACCCACTCAGTAGAAAGGTAGGCACAAAGAAACCGGAAGCTATCTGGGTCCTTTTCTGAAAGTCAGATCCTACCTCCATAGGAGAAAGACCTGCTGCAGGGTTCCCCATGGCTGAAGGAAGTGAAAGAGAAAAATACCCGTCTTTGAGGGACATTCTTAGATTAGGGGTTTTAGATCGAGGACTGACACGCTCAGCATCCTGGCCTTCTTTCTCCCGGCGTGCTTCCTGTGTGGCAGAGGCTGGCACGCTGCAGACATCTCCTTGCCTTTCACGCCGGGATCCGCCCCAACCTCAGCCAGACCAGGTCGCAGGCAGAGTGCTGTCAGGCTGCCGTCCTCACAGGAGATCTGGAAAGTGGAAGTGGGCTGGAGGCTGGGCTTGTGCTGCTGCTGCTTCTGGCAAATGCCATCATGGAGAGGCTGGTTTCCCCCCGAGATACCTCCAGGGACTGGCTTTGGGCATTTTGAGAGGCTCTTACAGTGTGGGTCTGGAGTCAGTCTATAACCCCAGTGGCAGCAGCAGCTTTTTGATTCCCACCTTCCTGGGATGGTGGCGGCAGCAGTTCCATGGTGGGTCAGCTCTGCAGCTTCCGGTCATCTTAGGGTAGAAGTAGGGGTAGGGCATCCAGGGCTGCTTTCCAATTCCTGACACACCGAAACTGCCCGTTGGTGAAATTTTTTTTAAGAGAGATTTTTGCTATAGGGCATATGCGCTTACCTGAGAGATGGAGACAGAGACAGAAAGTGAAAATCACTCTCCAGAAGGGATGGCCACATTGCAATCCTTTCTCCTCCAGTCTTTTCCTGGAATTTTGGGCATGCATGTACATACGTCCAGTGTGAGTTTCAAGCTGCTGGATCCGGGACTCAAACCATGGTCGGCTATATGAGAGTCCAGCGACATGACCACTACATTGCCTGCTGGGTTTAATGAATTTTTTCTTTTTTTTTTTTAATTTTTTTTTTTGAGAGGATTTTTGCTATAGGGCGCATGTGCTTGCCAGAAACACAGAGAGAGAGACATAGAGACAGGAAGTAAGAAATCACCCCCCAGGGGGGATGGCCATGCCGCAATCCCTTCTCCTCCATTCTCCTCTCGGGATCTTGGGCACGCACGCACACGTGCCCAGCGTGAGTTTAAGTCACCGGGTCCAGGACTAACCGCGGTCAACTACGTGGGAGTCCAGCGACATAGCCATTACGCTAACTGCTGGTCCCAATGAATTTTTTCTTAAGTGACCATTTTTTAGAATAATTTATTACACAATAGATTTACTTCTTCATAGGGACACCAAACATATTCAATACATTATTATTTAAGCACATGGGCCAGGCACAGGATACAAAATCAGTAAATGTTGCCTCTAGCATATAAGCACATGGGCCTGGCACAGGATACAAAATCAGTAAATGTTGCCTAGTGCTTTGTTTTTTGTTTGTTTGTTTTTTGTATAGGGCATGTGTGTATGCCAGAGACAGAGACAGAGAACGAAAGAGAGAAGGAAAATGAGAAAGCAACTCCCCCATGGAGAATGGTCATGCTGCAATCTCTTCTCCTCCATTCTCCTTTTGGGGTTTTGGGGGCACGCGTGCACGCGCTCAATGTGTTTTACAAGCTGCTGGGTCTGGGGCTTGAACTCTGCAGTCAGCCATTTGGGATCTCGCTGCCATCACAACCCCTACTGGCTGGCCTGAGATTCGTCATTCTTCACACTTCTTATCAATAGAATCACACTGAATTCACTCTTCTGAGTACATCTTGGGATTGAATTCACTCAGCATGTTTTCGTGATTCAACCACATGACTGTGTATCACAATATTTCCTTTCCAAAAAATTGCTGAGCAAGATTTCATTTATGCATATACCATAGACTGCTTGCCCTTTGATTAATATGTTCTAAGAGCCACTCTGGGTGGTTTTAATGTGCAAACAAGGTTGAGATGCATGACTCTGAGCTTGCAGCTTTAAACCTACAAGCTATAAACCTAAGAACTTAAGATCCTCTAGACATTATCCTGGTGAACTTAACTGTTGAGTGTGGGAAAGACAAGGATGAGTGAGAGGATCAAACTTCGCTTTCCAAAAGAGAGTTCTCGCAGCCTGATGAGTTGGACAAGGAGAAATGAGGTAGGGCAATGTGACCAATAAAAGGAGGCAGTGACAGAACAATGTAGCCAATGAGAAGCCAAGATATGGCAATGTAGCCAATGAGGAAGAAGTGAGAGCGGTGGAGCCGCTTCTCAATGAGAAGTCAGTGTAAGGTAAAGTAGCCAATGAGAAGGAAAAGAGAGGACGAAGTAGCCAATGAGATGATTACAACCATGCCTTCCCCCTCTTCCCTCCCCTTCCCTTCCCTGCCCCTTTTCTTTGCTGGGAACACTTCACCCTGTCTCTAACTCTTCGAAGAATTTCTAAAAGTTTCTGCTCTCAGTTCCCAATTGCCCTCTTCCAGAGAGCTGATCGGAACCCTAACACAAGTGACCAAGAGAATCGGGGGTTCAGCATGTGCTCCCTGGCCAGGGCACCCCTGCTCTGCTAGTCCTTCCTCTGTTTACCACCAAACGCTTCCTGCTGCCTGGTTACCACCCTGGCATTTGGACTGTAGCGATATTAATCCATTGCTGTAATGAATGAAAGCTATAGCTATTGTTCCACCCCATTCTGTCCCACCTCGCCATGACACGGAGGGATGCGGCCCTCAATCTAGTTCCTTACTGCCCTCTCCGGGAGGCTGCGGACCGAATCAGGGCCTGCCCGGTCCGGCTCGGCGCCAGCCGTTCCTTGTGCTTCGTGTGAATGGCGCCCCCTGGCGGTAGAGGTGTGTGTTCTGTGTGAGGACGACGGTGCGAGGCCAGCTTGTCTAGACAGGAGTACAAGGATGTGCCTTTGGTCTAAGGGATGTGTGCACAGGAGATCAGGACCCACCCGGCTTACAGCTCCTGGGGATCACCAGTAAGCACTTCCTGTGGCTGCCACTTGGGAAGAAAGGATTATTGACGGCCCCTGCTGGGGCTGGTAAAGAGGCAAGAGGTAGGAAGAGGAAATTAACAGCTCCCTCTCCGGCTCCCAGGCCACCATCTGCCCCAGGTGAATGACAACCGCTAGCCCATGGACAGGTGTTGGTGGAATCAGTTCTTCAAATGTCTATCAGGAAGTTTCTCAGACCCCCCCCCTCCCAGGACTGAAGGTTCAGTGTGCCCACCTCCTCTGCAGAAGGGGTGAAGTTTTGCAAGCAATGACCCTACTACCCTAGCCCTCCTCCCCTTCGGTCATACAAACCTTGATTTGTAAACGAACACTTGGGAGTCGAGCAAAAACCCTGTGTTCTCTACATTTCCTGGAGCGAAGCGTGGCCACGCAGCAAGGCTGTTTTGAAATTCATCCATGTTGGTGCGAAATGAATGGCCCATTCCTTGAACTGCTGCGCAGGGGGCCGTGGCACGTACTGGTGGCAGTGTGTTATCTATCCCCCTGTGGATGGACTCCTGGATTGTCCCAGACTGGGAAAAAGAGGGCTATGCTGGCGTGACCACCACTGCCTTTAGTCTGGCCCACTGCAGTCACCTGCTCACTGGTCTACTCGCTCCCGCCTTCATCCCCCGTGGTCTTCTCCTTACATGCAGCCACGGGGATCCTGTCACAACCTAAATGGGTGTACTAACCTGCAGCCTCGTGGTGAAGGGAACCAGGTTCCACTTGGCCAACTGTAGCATGAATCCTGGCCTGCTGGCTTACAAAACACGCCAGCACGTGTGTGTGTGTGCATGCCCCAGTTCCTGACAGGATAGTGAAATGGAGAAGAGATTGTGGTATGTCCACGCCCCACCAAAGAGCGCTTTCTCCCTCTCTCGCCTCCTCTGGAGAGCACACACACCCTCTAGCATTAAAAACAAACAAAGCCCTGAGTGCATTGAGAACACTATCACTTTGGTAGAGAGGCAGATCCCACCGGCCCGAGCTGTGCTGGCACCTCCACCAGGAGGTTATGAGGCTGGTCTGCTCCAAGGTAGCCTGACGGAGCCATACAGACAACACAAGCTGGTAAAGAGGCTGCCTCCCATGTCTAAATGGCAAGGCCTGGCCTGGGAAGAAACTGAGGCAAGGCCCAGTTTACGAGCCCTTTCTTGTGTCGTTGCACTGGTCAGTATTTAATTTCTCTGCCGTGAGTCTTACTATTATTACGGTACCCTGCTAGGGTAAAACTATCACCCCCTACTGTTACAATAAAGCCAATTAGTGATCTTGTAGGAATGTGGTTCCCTAAGACTGCGCCTAGGGAGAGAGGACCGGACTGCTGGAAGGCTTGGGACTTCCCCACCTGTCTGTTTTTTAGCCAAAATTAACATATGTTAAGATTAAGTTAGTATAAGCCAAATTAGTGTTAGGTAATAATATATGCAGATTAAGTTAGCTTAAGGCTAGTTTTATGTAAATACCCCTTGTGAAAGCTGCAGGCCAAAGTTAACTGAAGCTAGGCCAAAATCAGCACATTCCCGACATAGCAGGGACTCCGAGATAAAACAAAAGAACTCACTAATTGACAGACTCAGCAAATAAAACACAGAAGCCCATGGGTTAAGAAAGGAAAAGGATGAACAAAGCTGAAGGCTCCAGGGAAAGATTAACTATGTTAGCTGGGAGCTCTTATCTAAAGCAACAGGTAGTTTTCAACTACAAAGAGTTTCTCATCCATGTGCTGTTTACTATAAAAACCCTGCTAATAAAACATCCTATGTTATCTCCTGAGCTACAAGATCATCCTCCTTTCCCATATGGGTAATAGGCTCACCGTCTTTTGATGTAATATATAGATAGTCCATATATTAACTGTGTCTTTACTTAACAAGACAAGATTTCTATCTAGGTCTATGCAACCAGTACTGTTACTGCCCTGTCCCGGGACTGAAGTTATCAAGCTGACCTGGGACTGCAAGCCCCCTCTTCAAAAGACTCTGTCCGGTAATCGAGACTGAAGAAGAAAATGCACCAGACAAATAGACTCCTTCGTTCTGAGAACTGTGTTTGGCTTCACCTGTTCAAACAAGACAGACATCATGTTTCATGATCATTGTTCCTGTGCTTTGAGTTCCCTGTTTCATAGAGTAAATCTTTCATTTCCCCCTCACCCCTCCTACTCCTGTAAGATCCCTCAATAAATACGTGTGTTTAGCAGCCGCTGGCGCGGCAGGCTGGAGCTGGCTCTGACTGTG
>NW_006159526.1:2436129-2438323 GCF_000334495.1 Tupaia belangeri chinensis | reverse complement strand
ACCCGTGTTGCCTTCCTGTGTACGAGCCACCCACCACTGCCGAGGCTGGACCCTGGCAGTAGCCATGTGCACTGAAATGCCGTGACCGGACGTGTCAGAGGAGGTACCATAGGACTTGGTGGAATGTGCTCCTTGGTCACTGGCAAACAAAAACAATAGGACACTGTGGCCCATCCAAGGAAGCGTTTGGCCAGAAGTACAACGCCCCCTTTGTTAATACTCCCATTAAAATGTATATATTTTGGGGGCCAGCAAGGTGGCATAGTGGTTAAGATGGCTGGATCCCACATGGTCAACTGTATGGTTCAAATCCTGGACCCAGCAGCTTGAAAAACACATGCCTAAAATCCCAAGAGGGGAATAGAAGAGAAGGAATTGTATAGCATGGCCATTCCCCTTGGGGGATGATTTCTCGCTCTCTCTCTCTCACTCAGAAGGGTATGCACCCTATAGCATATTGGAAAAAAAAATGTATTTTTAAAAAGCATATTACTTTCTTCCATGAGGGAGGAACGAGAGCAGGGGGAACACTGCCCACAGGGCCCTCACACCCTGGCGCATCCCCAGCCCCAGCCAACCTTATAGTGTGGGCACACACGTGTCTGGATTGTCCAGGGAAGGCTCTGAACATCCATGGGATGTGAAGCCAGGGCCTTCCTCTGCAGCTCAGCCTTGCAGAGCGTTGTTTTACTGCTGCACCCTGGGCCCCCACAAGCGTGTCTTTCACACTGTAATAAAGCGAACCACAAAGCTGCCTTCTCAGGGAAGGCCAAGTCTGTCGAATAGACACAGGTCCTTCGGAGGCTCCACAACTCCCCGGGTTCACACGCTCACTCTCCCTCTTTCCACCTCAGCCATGGGCCAGTCACTTCATCCACACGAACCTGCTTCTTCTTCTGTGGAAGAAGCCCACCTTGCGCTGTTGCTCTGAGGATTCAGTGACACAGGGCTTGTAAGTCGCTCGTGTAGACAATACATTCAATAAGACTCAGTTCCCAGATGAATCAGGTGTTTGTGCTTGGGCAATTTCTCCCATAAAGGAGATAAGATCGATGTTATCTGGGCCCTAAGAAAGAGCAAAGCAAAATGCCCTGGGGGTTGCTTCTGCTTGGGCAGGACGCTGGGCCTTCGGCTGTCTGCTTGTTCATTCATTCATTCATTCTTTAACCACGCCGGCCAGCTGACTTCCAAGCAGCAGGAGCAGCTGGGAGAGGCGACTGGGAGGGAGGACAGCCTGGTGGGTGGACGTGAGTGAGCAAAAGGGTCCGTGTGTGTGTGGGGGGGTGGAGCCGAATCTGACTGTGAGATCCCATGAGACCCTCACTCATTCCACACCGCCCAGGCGTGCACAAGCAGACACTGCCTGACGGGCAGGGGCGAGGTCTCTCTGGGTCTCTTTTATAAGGGCGCAACAGTTCCCCCGATCTAGTTTCACTTTCTGCACTTTGATTACCTGCAGGGTAGCATGATAAGATATGGCCAGAGAGAGCGATCGCATTTACATGGCATTTATTACGGTATGTTGTTGTCATCCAACTTCGTTACTGGTTATTGTTCATCTTGCACTGGGCTGAACTTATAAATGAAGCGTTACCATGGGGAAAAACCGGAACGTATCTAGGGCTTGGTCCTATCCTGGGTTACGGGCATTGGCTGAGTCTTAGAATGTACCCCCTGGGGGTGAGAAGGGACTACTGTAACCCCGTTTAGGAGGGCTCCTCCCTCGTGACCTAATCACCTCCCAATATCATCTCCTTCCGGGTTAAGATGTCAACATATGAATTTGAGGGCACGCAAGCATGCGGCTAAATACAACTTTGTGTTTAAAGTTTATGTATTCTTATTCATGCTGCAGGGTGACCCTGGGGCCTGGTCTCCCTCACATCCCATACTCTGTCTCCTCTGAGGTGGGGTAGGGAGTCGTGGGAGTGAATGTGGGTGCATCTTTCAGCATGGATGTTACTGGAGCCATGTGGCTCCTAGATTTAAATGTGTCTGTTTCCTGCTGTTCTAACAGAGCATCGCAGACTGGGTAATTTATAAAGAAAAAATGCCATGGGGAGGGTCACAGGAAGGGTCCTCTCCACATTCGGTGAGTCTTCGGAGGACAAGGGCAGCGGCTGCTGTGGACTCAGACAAGGGAGTCACAGGTGACGGCTGGCCCTGGGGCGCTGGCAGGGGGGGGGGCCCCACT
>NW_006159526.1:2432916-2435363 GCF_000334495.1 Tupaia belangeri chinensis | reverse complement strand
GGGAGGACAGCCGGGTGGGTGGACGTGAGTGAGCAAAAGGGTCCGTGTGTGTGTGGGGGGGTGGAGCCGAATCTGACTGTGAGATCCCATGAGACCCTCACTCATTCCACACCGCCCAGGCGTGCACAAGCAGACACTGCCTGACGGGCAGGGGCGAGGTCTCTCTGGGTCTCTTTTATAAGGGCGCAACAGTTCCCCCGATCTAGTTTCACTTTCTGCACTTTGATTACCTGCAGGGTAGCATGATAAGATATGGCCAGAGAGAGCGATCGCATTTACATGGCATTTATTACGGTATGTTGTTGTCATCCAACTTCGTTACTGGTTATTGTTCATCTTGCACTGGGCTGAACTTATAAATGAAGCGTTACCATGGGGAAAAACCGGAACGTATCTAGGGCTTGGTCCTATCCTGGGTTACGGGCATTGGCTGAGTCTTAGAATGTACCCCCTGGGGGTGAGAAGGGACTACTGTAACCCCGTTTAGGAGGGCTCCTCCCTCGTGACCTAATCACCTCCCAATATCATCTCCTTCCGGGTTAAGATGTCAACATATGAATTTGAGGGCACGCAAGCATGCGGCTAAATACAACTTTGTGTTTAAAGTTTATGTATTCTTATTCATGCTGCAGGGTGACCCTGGGGCCTGGTCTCCCTCACATCCCATACTCTGTCTCCTCTGAGGTGGGGTAGGGAGTCGTGGGAGTGAATGTGGGTGCATCTTTCAGCATGGATGTTACTGGAGCCATGTGGCTCCTAGATTTAAATGTGTCTGTTTCCTGCTGTTCTAACAGAGCATCGCAGACTGGGTAATTTATAAAGAAAAAATGCCATGGGGAGGGTCACAGGAAGGGTCCTCTCCACATTCGGTGAGTCTTCGGAGGACAAGGGCAGCGGCTGCTGTGGACTCAGACAAGCGAGTCACAGGTGACGGCTGCCACTGGGGCGCTGGCAGGGGAGGGCACCACACTTAGCATTTAGCAAAGCTGCAAGTGGGTCCAGAGGGGAGAGTCACTCCCTTTCCCCAGCCCAGTTGGGGATGGGGATGGGGAGGGGTATGGGGGTGGTAAGCAGGCAGACTGGTTGCAGAAACATGAACGAGGCGGAACCTGTAATCTCACGGTAGTTTTGTTTGTTTGGTTGGTTTTTGTTTTTTAGGCTTTGCCATAGGGCATGTGCATTTACTCAAGAAAGACAGAGGGAAGGAAAGTGAGGAATTATCCCCCCAAGGGGGGATGTCACGCTGCAGTCCCTTTTCCATTCTTCTCTTGGTATTTTGGGCACTCAGCACTAGCACCCAGAGTGGTTTTCAAATCACCAGGTCCAGTATTCAAACCACAGAGTCGGCCATGTGGGAATCCAGGGCACATGCACTTGCCAGAGAGAGACAGAGAGACAGAAAGAAAGAAATCACCCCCCAAGGGGGGATGGCCATGCTACAATCCCTTCTCCTTCATTCTCCTCTCGGGATCTTGGGCACACACACACACGTGCCCAGCGTGACTTTAAGCCACCGGGTCCGGGATTCCAACCATGGTCGACTACGTTCAGCGACATAGCTATTATGCCAACTGCTGGCCCCATCTCTCACAGTGGACTTCTAAGCAGACAAGCCAGTTGGGCATGCTCAGTCTTGTGTTGTCAAATCCACAGGTACGCGAGAGCAGACGGATCTCATTCCAACCAGGGACCTCTGGGCAGGGCTGCCTGGTCTATGTGGCACTGCTCCTTATCTCAGATTTGAGCGCTGTCTTCCAACCCGCTGAGTTCTCGGGAGATGGGGTCCAGTCCCTTAGTAAGCCCTGATATTAGAGACATGCTCCTGGGATACCCCCATGGCCAGCCCACCCTCCATGTAGGGGAGGCCCAGTCTGAAGTTTCCATGTGGAATTGAGGTCGGTCTACCCAAACTGCTGACACTGGAATCACGTATTGATTGGCATCTGCCCAGACCCATCTAGGTGGCAAAGAATATCGGAAGCAAGAGGGGCCGGCAGGTGGTGTGGTGGTTAAGGTACTGATTCCCACATGGTTCGAGTCCCAGACCTGGCAGCTTGCTTTCTGGCTTTCCCTTTCTCTCTCTCTCTCTCTCTCTCTATCTATCTATCTGGCCAAATTAAAAAATAACAATAATGAGGACCAGCAGATGGCGTAATGCTTACATTGCTGGACTCCTATGTAGTCGACCACGGTTTGAGCCCCAGACCTGGTGGCTTAAAAACCTCATGCCAGGCATGTGTGTGCCCAGAATCTCTAGGGAAGAATGGAGGAAAAGGGTTGCAGTGTGGTCATCCCCCTTGGGTGGTGATTTCTCACTTTCTGTCTCTCTCCGTCTCTCTGGAGAGTGCATGTGCCCTCTAGCAAAAATCCCTCAAAAAAAAATAAATAAATAAATAAAGGCTTTTGGGAACCAGCAGTTAGCGTAATGGCTATGTCACTGGACTCCC
>NW_006159526.1:2429804-2430996 GCF_000334495.1 Tupaia belangeri chinensis | reverse complement strand
CGGTTAGCGTAATGGCTATGTCGCTGGACTCCCATGTGGTCGACCACGGTTCGCATCCTGGACCCGGTGGCTTAAAACTCACACCGGACACATGTTCATGCATGCCCAAGATCCCGAGAGGAGAATGGAGGAGAAGGGATTGCGGCGTGGCCAACCCCCTGGGGGGTGATTTCTTGCTTTCTGTCTCTCTGTCTCTCTCTGTCTGTCTGGCAAACGCACATGCCCTAGAGCAAAAACCTCTTAAAAAAAAGAAAAAGACAGAGAGAAACAGAAAGCAAGAAATCACGCCCCGGGGGGATGGCCACGGCACAATCCCTTCTCCTCCATTCTCCTCTTGGGATTTTGGGCACAGACACACACACACATGTGCCCTGCTTGAATTTAAGCCACTGTATCCGGGACGTGAACCGTGGTCGACTACATGGGAGTCCAGCGACATAGCCATTACGCTAACTGCTGGTCCCATTTCTGAGATACATTTATATTTGAGACTCCCGTCTTATTAGATCAGGATTGTGACCAATGAGGTAGTCTCCGTTGATAGTCAAAAAAGCTTCAGTCCATCCTAGAATGACTATCAATTTTTTTAAAGTATCCTAACCAGATCCCCACTTTGTCACCCATTTCGGAGAGCCACAGAACTTGAGGTTCATATTCTTCTGTAAATGGCTAACGATATCACCCAGAATAACCCAGATGTTCTTGTAAAGCAAATGTGGAACTACATCAAACGAAAAAGTTTCTGCATAGCAAAAAAAAAAAAAAGCAATAACTAGAGTGAGGTAACGACCTTAAGAATGGGAGAACATATTTGCAAAATATGCCTCAGATAACGGACTGATTACCAGAATACACAGGGAACTCACAGCTCTAGGAATGGCCACCAGGGGGCGGAGCTGCCCTCAGCCCCACACGGGAGCCTCTTCAGCTCGGAGCTGAGGGCTATATTCAAGGGCTGTCCTGAGCCAGGGCTTGCTCTGTTCTTCTTATCCTTGACTTCTTGTCTTTGAGAGATTGCTGGGTTAACTAAAGTGTCACTAATGAGGACAGCCACATTTTTTCCTGGGCCTCATCGATTTAAGCCTAGGGGCAATCTAGCAAACTGGTTAAGACCATGGGCTTTGGAGCCAGGAGGTGGCATAGTGGCTAAGGTGCTGGACTCCCACATGGCTGACTGAGGTTCAAGTCCTGC
>NW_006159526.1:2427857-2429742 GCF_000334495.1 Tupaia belangeri chinensis | reverse complement strand
CCCCTATCTCTCACCATTATCAAAAATAAACTCTCAATAGATCAACGATCAGAACACAAAACCTCAAACTATAAAACTACTGGTGGAAAACACTTTGGAAACTCCTGAAGACATCAGAGTAGGCAGAGACTTAAATAAGATCCCGAAAGAAAAGGCAAAATAATCCCGTAAAGCAAATGTGGAACTACATCAAACGAAAAAGTTTCTGCATAGCAAAAAAAAAAAAAAAGCAATAACTAGAGTGAGGAAACGACCTTAAGAATGGGAGAACATATTTGCAAAATATGCCTCAGATAACGGACTGATTACCAGAATACACAGGGAACTCACAGCTCTAGGAATGGCCACCAGGGGGCGGAGCTGCCCTCAGCCCCACACGGGAGCCTCTTCAGCTCGGAGCTGAGGGCTATATTCAAGGGCTGTCCTGAGCCAGGGCTTGCTCTGTTCTTCTTATCCTTGACTTCTTGTCTTTGAGAGATTGCTGGGTTAACTAAAGTGTCACTAATGAGGACAGCCACATTTTTTCCTGGGCCTCATCGATTTAAGCCTAGGGGCAATCTAGCAAACTGGTTAAGACCATGGGCTTTGGAGCCAGGAGGTGGCATAGTGGCTAAGGTGCTGGACTCCCACATGGCTGACTGAGGTTCAAGTCCTGCACCCAGAACCTGACCCAGACCTAGGGCTGAGGCCTCCGAAGACGATACCCATCCAGGCCGAACTTCAACCTCTGTGGGGTCTTGAAGAAATCACTTGGTCTCTCTGGGCCTCTTTCCCCATTTCTAGAGCAGGAGGTGAGGACGAAGAGCATCCCCGCCTTGCCCACACACGCCCCCTGCATTCGCCTACCACGGAGGTGACTGGGATGAGCAAAGGGCATAGCTCTGGGCCAGGGACAAGGTCAAAGACGAGGCGGTAGAAAGACATTGAACAGTCATAAACTGAGGAGGGCTGCCCCAGCCTCCCCGGGCTGGCTGCCAGGGCCACCCGAGGCCAGAAGGCTGGGCCATTTCTCCTCGGGGCTGAGGCAGGACACACCAACTGGCTCTCTCTGGGAGGCCGTGGGGCTTCTGGGGGCTGTTCTCAGACCAAGGTCTCTTTGGGATGAAGCTCCCCTGGGGACTTTGAGGACCCATGGCTCAGCTCCTGGATGCTCCCCGGGGCTGGGTTGAGCCCTGGAGGGGAGCCCTGCTCATAGGTGAGGAGTGGGGGGCTGGTGACTGGGGCTGGAGAAGGACATTTCTCCAGGTTTGATCCTCCTTCAAGGCCTGGGTGGCCCCACCTCAGACCCCCGGAGCTCAGGCACGTGACAAATGTTTGTGTGCCAGACCCAGGGATGGAGATTTTTTCTGTTAAGGGATTACATCTAAGAGGAGGCTGCAAAGCAGGTGGCGCTGCATGGGGCCAGCCAAGTTGATACCTTATTCCAGTCTTGTTAGCTCTGTGACCTGAGGTGAGTTCCTCACCTCTCTGATCTACTCAGTTTCCTTATTTATGAATTGGGTGGTGGCTCCTCCCTGAGGGCTGTGATGAAGATCCAGTAAGCACTATTTGGAATTCCTGGAAAACAGTAGGCTTGGGGCTTTGGGCTGTGACTGATAGAAACAATGGAAAGAGAGAAGAGCTGAGGACTAGGACTTAACCTGGTAGATGCGGCCCTAGGGGATCGAACACAATCCGTTCCTCTGGCCTCACAGCCCTCAGTGAAGGGGGCGCTCCTTTCTATGAGCTCCAACTTCCAGACAGGATGGAGGCCCAGAGACAGCACAGTGTAGTCCCTGATGGTGTGGATTCGAATCCAATTCTGTAGTTTATACTGCATGACCTTCAACAAGCCCTTTAAGTTCTTTTTTTTTTTTTTTTTTTGGAGGGGTTTACGCTATAGGGC
>NW_006159526.1:2416198-2427672 GCF_000334495.1 Tupaia belangeri chinensis | reverse complement strand
TGGGAGTCCAGCGACATAGCCATTACGCTAACTAAAGCCCTTTAAGCTCTCAGGGTCTCAGTTTCTTCATCTTTAAAATGGGTAGTACTGGGCCAGCAGGTACATGGTGATTAGGGCGCTGGACTCCCACATGGCCGACCATGGTTCAAGTACCAGGCCTGGTGGCTTGCTTTCTCACTTTCTCACTCTCTGTCTCTCTCTGGTGCATGCATGTGCCTAATAGAAAAATTTAAGATAAAAATAAGTGAAATTAATAAATAATTATTTTAAACATTTTTATTACTTTTATCTTTTAAAGAAGTATTTACTTAATTTTATTTACATTGTTATTATTATTTTAAAATTTGCTATCGGGCACATGCACTCACCAGAGAGAGACAGAGAGAGGGAGAAAGCAAGATTTCAGGTCCAGAACTTGAACTGTGGTAAACATGTGAGAGTCCAGTGCTTAGCCACCATGCTACCTGCTGGCCCCAATAATTCTTGAGAGTGTTTTTTTGTTTGTTTGTTTGTTTTATGCTACAGGGCGCGTGTGCTCGCCAGAAAGACAGAGAGAGACAGAGAGACAGAAAGCGAGAAATCACCCCCCAGGAGGGATGGCCACGCCGCAATCCCTTCTCCTCCGTTCTCCTCTCAGGATCTTGGGCACGCATGCACACGCGCCCAGCATGAGTTTAGCCACCAGGTCCAGGACTCGAACCACAGTCAACTACATGGGAGTTCAGCAACATAGCCATTATGCTAACTGCTAGTCCGGCCCCAATAATTTTTCTTCTTTTTTTTTTTAAAAGAATTATTTTCTTCAACTTTATTTATTTATTTATTTAAATTTGACCAGAGAGGGACAGAGTGAGAGAGAGGGAAAGTGAGAAAGGAAGTCATTAGGTCTGGGACTTGAACTGTGTTTGGCCATGTGGGAGTCCAGCACCCTTAACCACCATGCCACTTACCGGCCCTAGGCCCCAATAATTCTTAAAAGAAAGAACATGGGTAGTACTAACCCCTGCCCCCATAGCATTGCTGTGAGAGTCAATGAGTTTCTATTTGTAAAGCACACAGAACAAGTCCTGGCACACAGTAAGTGCTCCATAAATGTCTGAGAGAAAACGGCAAATTGCCCAGCGTCGCACAGCTGTGTGAAGCGAATGCTGCCATCAGAGGTGGCCTCTAGATGCTTCCCGGCAGCCTCCACATGACATGGCATTTCGAGCACTGACAGGTAGGGCTTGGGGCGAGGCATCCAACCTGCTCCCAGGAAGTCCGGCAACTTCAGGAGGTGACATCTGAAATTATCCTTGAAGAATGAGCAGGAGTGAGCCAGGCGGGGGGAGGGAGGGTAGTTAATAAAAAAACAGTCCCAGTAGCGAGGAGCATCACGCACACTTCCATGGTGCGGTTTAATCTGGCTGACATGTGGAGCTCAAGGTTCAAGGGAGTGAACAGCGGAAGACGGGGCTGGGGCTGGGGCAGATCATGAAGCCTGTGTGTACAAATCTATTTGGCAAATCACAGATTACTCTCTTAGGCTGAATTTCCAAAAATGGAACAACGGGCTCACATTTTAATTTCTGATACAAAGCATAAAGGTGCCCTTGAAGTAATTACGTATATGCAGCCTACCATGTCTGAGGGTGCTCGTTTCCGAACATCCTTGCTCACATTGGTTATTACTATTTTCTATGCTTTGGTGATTTTATACCATGAAAGGTTTTCAAGGGAGGATGGAAAATTGGAATCCCAGGGACAATGGTGTTTGAGATTTTAATTTCTGATCCAAAGCATAAAGGTGCCCTTGAAGTAATTACGTATATGCAGCCTACCATGTCTGAGGGTGCTCGTTTCCGAACATCCTTGCTCACATTGGTTATTACTATTTTCTATGCTTTGGTGATTTTATACCATGAAAGGTTTTCAAGGGAGGATGGAAAATTGGAATCCCAGGGACAATGGTGTTTGAGGAAGGGTCTAGAGGGGTGCACAGGAAAGATGCCAGGCAAGAACAATGGGAAGTACACAGGCAAGAGACCAGTTACTGGATCTGACACATCAAAGAGGTTCAAACAGGGGACTCCTCGTGGCTTTTAGCTCTGAGATGCTTCTGATGGGGAAGAAATCCCAATCAGAAAATAAAACCTCTTGATAGGATCCCTATTCTTTTTTTTTTTTAATTTCCTTTTTTTAATAGAATTATTTTATTTAACTTTATTCATTTTAATTTGACTGAAGAGGAACAGAGAGAGAGAGAGACAGAGAGCGAGCAAGCTGCCAGGTCCAGGACCCTACTCTTTTTCTTTCGTGACAAGAAGCTATTATCTCCCCTCCACCGCCATTTTTTTTTTTAACGTTTATTTATTTACTTACTTATTCAGAGAGAGACAAAGAGAGAAAGAGACAAAAACTCCCATCAGGGTCTTTATGCTGTGCCCCACCGGCAGTTAGTCAGCTCTGGATTGTGGACACACGTGTACCTGGTGTGTTCTGGGAGGTCGCCAGATGCGAACCTGGAACCTCTCCATGTGAGTCAGCCTCGCAGAGCTTACATTACAGCTGTGCCACCAACCAGCTGCCCAGCGCCCCTTCTGATCAGCCTGTTATGCTCTCTGGGTTCCCGGACACCTTTCTGTTACCATCAGGTCTGCTGTGACTAATTACTACACACTCGATGATGTAAAACAACAACACGTTTTCTCTCTCACAGTTCTGGAGGGCAGAAGTTGAAACAAAATATCTGCAGAGTGAGCGCCCTCTGGGGGGCTCAAAGGGATGGTGCTTCCTTGCCAATTCCAGATTCTGGTGGTGTCAGAACTTCCTTGGCTTGGGGCTGCACCCCTCCAGTCTCTGCCTTTATCTTCAAGGGGCCGTCTAGCCTGTGTGCCTTCGTTTCCTCTACCTCTTATAACACTTGTCATTGCATCTAGGACCCATCTGGATAGTCCAGGATGAATTCATCTCAACATTAAGATCTTTAGGGGCCAACAGGTGGCATGGTGGTTCAGGTGCTGGACTCCCACATGGCCAACCATGGTTTAAGTCCCGGACCTGGTGACTTGGTTTCTCACTTTCTCCTTCTTTCACTCTCTCTGTTTCTTTGGTTAAATTAATAATAATAATAACAAAGAAAATTAAATAAAGAAATAATTTTTAAAAAGATATGATCTTTAATTACACCTGCAAGGACCCTTTCCCAAATAAGGGTGCATTCTCAGGTGCTGGGTAGACTTATCTTTCATAGATAAACCATGGTTATCACCATTTCCTCATTGGAAATCCATTGGAAATCACCTTTTGAACACAATCGCATGTCCTACTGTTCACCAGGCACGATGGACTTTCTTTATTTTCTCAAAAAGCAAAAACGCCTTCTCTTTTGGGGTTTTGGACATGCTGTTCTCTTTGCCTGATATCTTCTTCCCCAGTGTCACAATTTCTCTTCATCTGGATGATCTGCCTTCAGATCTCAGTTTAAACCTACACCTCTGTGTTGCTCCTGCCACCTGTACTTCCTTTGTTTTGTGATATCACCATTGTAGATGTACACTAATTTGTTTGGCTGTTGGTTAAAATCCATTTTTACCATTGGACCACAAGCTCCATAGGGCAGTTTTTCTTTTGTTTTGTTTTAAGGTTTTTGCCATAAGGCATATGGGCTCTCCAGAGAGACAGAGACAGTGAGTGGGGAAGTGAGAAATCACTCCCTGGGAGGTGAGGTGGGAAGGATGGCCACAGCTCAGTCTCCTCCATTCCCCTCTTGGTGATTTTAGGCATACACACACATGCGCCTGGTGTGATTTTCAAGCCACCAGGCCCGGGACTCGAACTGTGGTTAACCATGTGGGAGTCCAGCTTCTTAACTCTTGCAGGAAAACAGATGCCAAGGAATGGAAATGGCACTCAGGAGAGACAGGAGAACTCTTTTCTTACATTGGTGGGTATGGAGGAGTTAATACTCTGAATCTCCAGCCTGACTGGGGGTTGGATATGGTCTTTTATGGGGGAATTGGGGAGGGGAGGTCTCAGGATGTTAGGAATGGGGATGGGACTCAGACCTGCCCTAAAATGGTGGTGGCAGAAAAGCAGGAAGTCTAACCTATTCAAAGTTTCAGGTTACCCAGTAGCTCCAGGGAGGGGCAGTAGGTTTGCCAGAAGACAGAAGCCTCAGGCAGCTATCAGCCCTGAGTTATTCATGAATTCAGGGTCTCTCCATATCATAACTACCACCCCATCTGGGCCCCAAATTTTTTTTTTTTCTTTTTTTTTTTTTTTGAGAAGTTTTTGCTATAGGGCATGTGCGCTCACCAGAAAGACAGAGAGAGACAAAGAGATAGAAAGCAAGAAATCCCCCCCCCCCCCCCCCCCCTGCAAGGGGCCAGCCACACCACAATCCATTCTCCTCTTGGGATCTTGGGCATGCACACACACATGACTGACTTGAGTTTAAGCCACTGGGTCCAGGACACAAACTGCAGTCAGCTACATGGGAGTTTAGCAACATAACCATTATGCCAACTGCTGGTCCCAAATGTTTTGGTTATAATGCTTAGCATTTTCTCCCAGGGCTCAGCACCGGTCCTAGTACATACTAAATGCTAAAAAAGTATTGGTGGAGAAGCCAGCAGGTGGTATAGTGGTTACAGCACTGGATTCCCACATGGCGTACCACGGTTTGAGTCTCAGACCTGGCAACTTGAAACTCATGCCACACATGCCGAACATCCTAGAAGACTGGAGGAGAAGGGATTGTGGCATGGCCACCCCCTGCTCCTCCAGGGTGATTTCTCACTCTCCATCTCACTGTCTCTCTCCTCTCCAGTGAGCTCATGTGCCTTATGGCAAAGACTTTTTAAAAAAATGTTGGTGGAGTGGCTGTTGATTAACAGTTAAAAGCTCCCATTTATTTAATCTGCTGTGAGCCCGACTCTAAGCATTTTACATGTGCCATCTTTCTGAATCCTCAAGGCAGCATCACTTCCATTTTTAAAAATTTAATTAAATTAATTAATTAATTTATTTATTTATTTATATTTGACCAGAGAGAGACAGAGAGGGAGAGTAAGAAAGCACGTCACCAGGTCCAGGACTCGAACCATGGTCAGCCAGCATCCTTAACCACCACGCCCCCGCTGGCCCCAGGCATTTTTTCCATTTTAAGAGAAGAAAACTGAAGCTCAGAGAAGCAAAGCCACCTGCCTGAAGTTGTCATCACAAATTCCATCTCAGGCTCTAAGACGAAATTTGGGTGGGAAATGAATTGTATTCCCCACCCCTCCAAAAAAACATATTGAAGTTCTGACTACAATACCCCAGAATATGCCTTTGTTTGGAAACAGGGTAACTGGAGATTCATTAGTTAAGATGAGGTTATACTGGAGTGGGCTGGTGTCCTACGTGGAGGTAGTCACTTGAAGACGGAGCACAGGGAGGAGATAGCCATGTGGAGATGGAGGATGGAGTGATGCATCTACGGCCCAGGAACACCAAAGATGGCTGGCAAAGCACCAGAAGCCAAGAAGAGGCAAGGAAGGGCTCTCCTCCCAAGTTCAAATGGAGCATGGCCCTACCTATGCCTTATTTTTGGACTTCTAGCCTCCAGAACCGTGAGGCAAGTCATCAGCTTGTGGTGCTTTGTTACAACAGCCCTGGGAAACTCACATGGGAGCCAGAAGTTTACTAGAAATCAATTCCTGGGGGACAGCAGGTGGTGAGGAAGTTAAGGCACTGGATCCCACATGGCCAACTGAGTGGCCTGAGTCCTGGACCCAGGGTTTTGAAAATCATGCTGGGCGTGTGTGTGTGTGTGTGTGTGTGTGTGTGTGTGTCCAAAATCCCAAGAAGAGAATGTAGGAGAAGGGAATGTGGCATGGCCATCCCCCAAAGGGTGGTGATTTCCTCCTTTCTCTCTCTTTCTGGAGAGTGCACATGCCCCATGACATAAAAGAAAAAAACATAAAAGAAAAAAAAAAAGAGAAATAAATCAAGGCCGGATGGTGACACAGCAGTAAAACGTGACACTCTGTGAGGCTGACCCACTCAGGAAGATTCTGGGTTTGTGTCCAGAGACTTCTCTGAATATCCAGGTGCCCACATGTCCATTACCCAGGGCTGGTTGAGGCTGGGGCTGGATCACAACACAAAAGCCCTGTTCGGGGATGCTGTCTTTCTCTGTCTCTCTTGACCATGCAAAGAAAAATAAGCTTGAAAACAAAACAAAATAAAGAAGGAATCAACAGTGTGGAAGGGCAGAGGAGGAGGCAGGACAGGGCGGAGGGAGAAGCCACTTCGCGCTGCAGGCCCGACGAAGCTTCAGCCCATCTAATGAGAGCTCAGGAGAGGGTGCCACTCCTCAGGGTTGTTTTAAGCAGTCGATCAATCATGGCCATGCCTTGCTCAGTTCCTGGATCCAGGCATGAAGGGCATGAAATTGGATGGGGTGGTTCTCCATAGCTGAGCCAGACCCAGGAGAGACAGGAGAACTCTTTACTATGTTGGTGGGCATGGAGGAGGAGCTGGCAGCCAGCAGCTTTCGACTGACCCACCTCTCAGAGATGGCCTGCCAGTCCTCCCTGAAGCAGGACCTGTCCAGCCCACTGCAGTCACACTGTTAGAGGCCCAGCTCTGGGACCAGAAGCCAAGGCTATTCCCAAGAGCCTGCTCTCACCCCTCCCTGGAGTTTCTGACTTCTCTGCCCTCTTCCTCTCTCCACCCACTGCCCTCCCGTCCTCTCCTCCCCCAGCCTTCCTCCTTGCCTCCCAAGCGATGCCAACAGCTGCCGAACTGACCATCACGCCAATTCCATCTCAGCCATTGGAAGGAGACAACGTTACCCTGTTGGTTCAGGGCTTGCTTGAGGGTGAGATCCTGTCCTTCAACTGGTTTAGAGGAAGTGGCACAGAGCTGTCCCAGCAGATCATAACCTTCCGGGTGCTCTCAGGGGGCATCACACTCGGCGCTGCCCACACGGGCAGGGAGACGGTGAGCCCAGATGGGTCCTTGCACATCACTGGGCTCAACCTCACCGACACCAGCCCCTACACCCTGCGGAAGATTATGATGGACATGAACCAACCGACATGGAATGTCTACTTGTCTGTGTTTGGTGAGTGCAAAAACTCCACTCCCCAACAACCAGAGGGTTCTTCCCAGCCTCTAATCTATGTCTCTTCCTTGCTCAAAATTCTTCCATGGTTGGGACCAGCAGGTGGCATAATAGTTACATCGATGGACTCCCATGTAGTCGACCGTGGTTCAAGTCCTGGACCCAGTGGCTTAAACTCACGCCTGGCATGTGTATGTGTTTGTGTGCCCAAGATCCCTAGAGGAGAATGGAGGAGAAGGGATTGTGGTGTGGCCATCCCCCCTGGGGGGTGATTTCTCGCTTTCTGTCTCTTTGTCTGTCTTTCTGGCGAGTGCATGTGCCCTGTAGCAAAACAAAAACAAAAACAAACAAACAAACAAACAAAAAACCTCTCAAAAAAAAAAATTCTTCCATGGTTGGGACCCACAGGTGCCATAATAGTTACGTCTATGGACTCCCGTGTAGTTGACCGTGGTTCGAGTCCCAGACCCAGAGGCTTAAAACTCAAGCCAGGCGTGGGTGCATGCATGCCCAAAATCCTGAGAGGAGAATGGAGGAAGAAGGATTGCAGTGTGGCCACCCCCCGGGGGGGGGGGAGGTGATTTCTCGCTTCCTGTAGATCTGTCTCTCTGGCAAAGACACGTGCCCTATAACAAAACCAAAAACCAAAAAACAAGAAAAACAAAAACAAAACCTCTTTCATGGCTCTCTGGTGCCTTAGGGATAATACATATATTTTCTGGGGGTATTTTGCTGCTGCCACAAAAATTCAAACTAATAAGGACTATTTTTTAATCATTTATTTATTTTGACATTTTCCTTTTTTACTTTACCTATCAAAAAACTTTTGTTCTTACTCCACAGTTCTTGACAGTTCATGAACAACTTTCAAAATTTCAGAAAACTGAATTTTAAAGATAATGCTCAAAATGTTTGTTGTAATTTTGTCTGTGACTCTGTAACCACAGAGACGGTATGGTTTTAACTATTTTGGAGAAAATATTTATCTATCAACTACTCAAAGTGTTGAAAAGCTAACACCCAGCACACAAACACTAACAGGGACTTAAAAGATACATGTGTGTCCCTCTTTCTCTCCCAGTCCGTGTGTGACCACTTTTGGTGGCTGTGGCTGCACAGTCGTGTCGGAGGCTCGGCTTTTTCTGCCTTACTGCTCCACCATCTTCAGGGAGTCCTCCTTGTTTGTATGGACCAAGTTGGCTGACCATCGCGTCCCCATTCCGGCCCTGGGGGAGGGGGACGGGAAGGGAAGCCCCTCCTTGTGAGAACATGAGTCTTATGCCTGCTCTGTGGCGTAGTGGTAATGCACTGTTCAAGCGTGTGGATCCGTGCAGATGATCAGGGTTCAGTTCCCGGGTCAACCTGTGTACAAAGGCATTTTCGCCCGTGGTCCTGGCAGAGCAGGCATGGGGGAGAGAGTTGTGGTGTGAGACCTTGTTGAGAGAGCTTATTTCTCCCTCCCCATCTCTCACTCTCATGAAGAAATCAGAACACTTAAAACGAGAAAAGAACATGAGTCAGGACTCGCGCTCACAGCCAGTGGGCCAGAATGTAGTCACGTGGCTACGAACAGTTGCAAGGGAGGCTGGGAAATACAGCTTTTATTCTGGGTGGCCCTTGCCTAGCTAAAAATCAGGGACTCTATTGTTATGGAAGAAGAGGGACTGGCCGTCTCTGTCAGGGTAGGGATGGAAAACAGAAGCCTCTGATGGGTTAAGAGAAAATCGGAAACAGAAGCTATGGGTTGACCTCTGTCCTAGCCTTAAGCATTTTATTCTTTTAGTTTAAACTTTCTGTTGTGACTGGGATTACTCTTGGTAAATTGTGATTTTCCCCCCCAAAGAATTATTTATTTATTTAATTCTAATAGTTATTAAAATTAGTTTTATTATTTTAATTTGACCAGAAAGAGACAGAGAGAAAGGGAACGCGAGAAAGCAAGCCGCCAGGCCCAGGACTTGAACTGCTATTGGTCATGTGGGAGTCCAGTGTCCTTAACCACCACGCTACCTGCAGGCCCCAAGTTGTGATTTTTCTAAATGATCCATTTTATCTAATTTCTCTTATTTGTGCACAGTAGTCTCTTATGACTTTAACTCTTTTTTTCTTCTTTTTCTGTTTTGAAAATCATTTTCTTCTTGTGGGCATCTATTCTTCAGAATTTTTTTTTTTTATTTTTTTATAAGGGAACAGTGAAGGCAGGGAATCTTGCAGGAGAAAGGGAAACTGCTTTCCTGGATCTGCAGATGCTCCCTCTGTGCTTCGAGGGCCGGAAAGGCCGAATACCGAGCTCACGAGGGATGAATGCAAAGACCCTGGGCCGGCCGATCCCAGGAGGAGCATGCCCACTGTGTCCTGTCCTCTGTCCTTGCCAGGACTGTCTCGGTCACTGCCGTGTCTCCAGTCCTGCTCAGCACCAGGCTGGACATTGGACAGGTGCTCCAGGAATGTGTGTTAATGGATAAACAAGAAGAAGAATGAATGGAGGGCCCAGATATTCTGGCTGCTATTCATCCCTTGGTTTCCCTCCTTCCAGGTCCCCTCCGCCAGGAAGTCGGCCCTGATCTCAATCTCATAATTACTTACTGTCTCCCTCCTCCGATACTCATAGTGTTGGGGGTGGAGGGGTGGGACCAACTTGGTCTTGTTCTCACTGCATCTCTTCCTCCAGGAAGCCCTCCCTCAGCCTCCACATTGGGTCAGGAGCCCCCTCTGGGCTCCCCTATCTCAGCCTTACCTGCTCTGCTTGTCCCTGTCTGAAGAGGTCTCTGTTCTCCCACTGGACCAGGACCCTCAGGAAGGAAGGCAGGGCTGGGCTGTCCCTGCTGTGCCCAGAGCAGGTGCCCAGAGAGTGTTCGTGACCGATGAGTGAATGAACAAGCCTCGTCGCACACTGACTAGCGCTCTGCAGAACTTGGCGTTGATTTCTAGCTTCTGCAAATCTGGGAAAGAGCAGCACAGAAGTGTCTGGGAAAACGAGGGTCAGTCTACGGAGTGTGGGGTCATGTCTCCAGACACCCCCTTCCCTTCCAGCAGGCCACTCCCCCGCCCCTCCCCTCCTCCACCCCCCTTCCCCTCCCCAGTTGCAGGCCAAGGGCAGGGCCCATGGTACACCACTGCTCAGTCTGCAGGACCCTGGGCCGCAGGGGTCACATACATTAGTTCATGTCACCTTCCCTGCAGCCCCAGGAGGCTGGCGATGTCATCAGCCCGATTTTGGAGGAGGAGACAGGGCTCCTGGAGAGGCAGTGGCTTTGCTGGGATTCAGGTCTCCTTTCTATCCCCCCACCCAGAGAAACTCGCTCCGCCCACCATCATGGCCTCTGTGTTGGCCCCCCTGGAGTCGCAGGACTCGGTGACCCTGAGCTGCCAGTCCCCAAGCAAGGATGCCATCTTCCAGTGGTACATCGACAAGGAGCCGGCGGTGGGCAGTGGGCGGCTGGAGCTGTCCCCAGACCAGCGGAGCCTAACCATCCACCAGGTGTCCCGGAGAGACATGGGGCCTTACCAGTGTGAGGCCAAGAACCCCGCCGTCACCAGCCTCAGTGAGCCCCTGCTCCTAGATGTCATCTGTGAGTGCCCACCCCATACGCCCTGCCCCCCCGGGTCACTGCCCACACCCCCACTTCCTGGCGGGTGGTACTGTGGGGCTCCGGACCCAGGGTTGTAAAGGCAGGAGCAGCCACAGGTGTTCGCGTCTTTCTAAAGCATAGATTGGACTCTGCCCTTCCTTTCCTCCAGTCCCTTCCAGGGCTCCCTAGTGCCCTGGGGGAGCAGTCCAAGCCCTGAACCCGGGGCACAAGGCTGTAAGTCCCTGCCGGCCCTTCGCAGCCTCCTTTCTCACTGTCCCCAGCCTCTGCGCGTGCTGCTCTTCCGCGCCACCCTCCCCATCATCCCTCTGAGACGCGCAGGGTGGGTGGTAGTTCCTCAGGCACAGTATCAGAGGCGATCCCTCCTCCAGGAAGCCCTTCCTGGGTTTGATTTTGGAACTTCCTCTGTGCTTCCCCACCCCAGCCCTGCCCACCTCGGGTCATCAGCCTGGCACGGGTCGGTCTCACTCCCTGATCTGGGAGCCAGGGAGTGCAGGGCCAGGCCTGTCTAGGTCTTCAAACCCAGGATGGTGCCTGGGACAGAGGAAGGGCTCAGAAAAGCTTCTCGAGTAACTGGAAACGTGATCCCTCTCTGGGAGGTGTGAGTCTGCCTCTCACAGGCAGCGATGCTACTGGAACCGGGTGCCCGCATCTAGCAGATCCTGGTTGTGTTGATCCATTTGTCCACTCAACATATTCCAGGGGTTTTCAAAAAGGTCATGGAAAACACATATTATGAAAAAGGACATGGCGGGGGGACCAGCAGTTAGTGTAATGGCTATGTCGCTGGA